>NC_056730.1:700702418-701014918 GCF_019279795.1 Protopterus annectens | reverse complement strand
ATAAGAAAGTTTAAAAATTTTTTTTTGGAAATTTTTACTGTCTTTTTTTGTTGTGAGATAGAGCTAATATCTGTTAGTGTTGACCTCAGTCTGTAGTGAAATCCTTTGTCTAGAGGCTTATCTGCTTACTTAGTGAGAGAAAGTGAACAGAACTGGTTTTATCTGGGCAGGGCATTCCTGCAACTGTATTGTCTTGATAATAGGTCTTTTTTTCTGCTTTCTGTGCCTTAGATCAGATATACCTGTTACTCAAGCTGTTGCTGAGAGACTGACTTACTGCCTGCTGTGATATTCAGAAAAGATAAGAGTTTATTCTCATTTTTCATCTACACGTTTGATTTAATATCTCTGTAATCTGTACAACTGCATTTCCCACCCTCTCACCCTGTTCTTGCGGTGGTCTTATGTCTATGTCTTGGTGGCTTTGAGTTGCCCGCCTCTGGTATAATGTTGATACTGGACACTCCCCTCCAGAGTCACATTACATCAGCTCATTCTACTGTTAATAGTGAGAACTTAGCAAAGGCCCACCCCTTTAACTTTTGCATATTGAAGTATGTTATCTTCTGCCTCTGCACTTTCTACTAGAAAAAAAAAATGTTTCCTACCTTTCCTTGAACTAGTGTAGCCCAGATACAGATTTGCTGTATCCAGGATTTTTTGTAAGCTTCTGAGCAGTGCTCTTCAATTTATTTCCCTTAGATCTGCTAGTTCTCTGCTCTCCTGCACTTTTATTAGCTTATTAGTCTAGAACTTTAAACTATTCCTGGTTCCAGAAAGTCTGCTCTTCAAATTTTCCCTTCAAACTAGCTGGTTTTTCAGTAGCAGATCTAAAATCTGAATACCTGTGACTAGCACTTGCTCTAAAACCTGCTGGAAAGCACTAGGAAGCCTTAAACTGATACAAGCACTCAATTTTCCTTGTTAATAAGGATGAATTAATTGTAGACATTAAACAATCTGTAATTGCAAAGTACCTTGCCAAGGTAAGGGAAAACAGCTCTTGTACTTTACAAAAGAAACATCGAACCGGGCATGTCCAAGGGTCAGCTTCTGGTGATTTCTCCTGTCCACCTGGTGAATCTGGGCATAATGGGGCAATACAGCAATTGCCTCATGTACACAATCAACCCTCTCCTCCTACCACCCAACACTACACCCTGTGAGAGATGCGCTTACATAGCCAAACTGGAAGCAAAGCTCTCTCCAGCCAAGATTGTGTTAGACAGTCAAGAGGAGAAGGCTAACACCTGCACTACACCTCAAGCAACACATAGCCCTTCAAAACTCATGCCACCAACATCCACACATAGTAACACTAAACCCATTTATACGGAGGCCCTTAACATTAACCTGCCCGCGCAACAAGGACCTCCAAAGCTGAAACGCAAACAAACACCAATCACAACCAAAGTGTTACATAGCTCAAAACACCAGTGTGCCACCAAACAACAGCCCCTAAGGCAAGACAACGTACCCAACACTTTAGTCATAGGTGACTCTATAGTCAGGCACACTGATGTCTCACTCACCAGACTGAACAAGGAGAAAATTACTGTCAGCTGCCTGTCGGGTGCCAGGATCTGCCACATAATGCATGCACTCAAGTCACTCCACAACAAGTACAAATATGACTCTGTCATTGTCCATGCTGGAGTGAATGACTTGAGACATACCGCCCTGGACTACATGAAAAGAGACATGGAAGAGCTCTCGGATCATGTGGCCCAGGCAGGTATGACCCTAGCCCTCAGCAGCATCCTGCCTTCACCCAGAATGAAACAACAGTACAAGGACAAAAATGACTGACTTCAACAATTGGCTAAGTTTCTGGTGTCATTCAAAAGGAATCCAGTATCTGTCTGGCTGGGACGACATGATCGACAAACCACAATGCTTTGCCAGAGATGGTCTGCACCTGTCGCCCCTGGGATTCAGGTTACTGGCTAAGGATCTTGCCACCCTTATAGTGCCTTTTTTAGGCACAGCTCAAAGGACAAAACCACCACCATAACAGATATAAGCATTCAAAATCTGAAGGTAATGCTACTTAATGTTAGAAGTCTAAACCTCAAAATGCATCTCTTGAGGCACTCCTAAAAATGGAGAACATCAATATCTGTGCAGTAACTGAGACCTGGTTCAAGGCTCCAGACAGCACCCCTGCAATACCAGGCTACAACTCTTACCACACTTTTCAGCCACCAAACCAGGACCGAAGCACTAAAGGCAGAAGAGTGTCCATATTCACCAAGGATATTCACATCTCCAGGCTAGTTGCTCAACACAATGCATCTGAAATTCTACAGGTGCAACTAACACTAGGTAAGATTGCAATCCAAATTGTAGCTTGCTAGAGATCCCCACCATGCCCCAAGATTCTCACTACACCTTTCTAAACATACTAGAAAATATTAAGATACAACCAAACACCCTAATACTGAGTGATTTCAACTACCCTGCTATTAATTGGGAAAACTACTCAGGTACCAACACCTTTGCCCAATGGTTCTTGAAATTCATAAATTCCAATGCCCAGGACCAACTAATCCATAGTCCCACCACCAGGGGCTCAAATATCCTAGAACTGGTCATTACCAATATGGGAGATCGCTGCTCCATACCAGTGGTCACCCCCTCATTGGTCAGGTCTGACCATAAGCTAATCACCCTTGACATCCACATCCCACCCCCACCCCCAGTAGGGAAACCTCCATAAAAAACTTCTCCAAAGCCAACTTCATGCTACTCAAGTCAGAAGTGACAAACGTCATGACACACATGCAGACAGGAACTGAAAATTCGACCGCTGAATCCTACACTAAGGCACTGTACGAGCACATCCACTCATGCATGAATCATGCCATTCCAAACAGAACTAAGAGGTCTCTTCTAAAAAAAGGAACCCAATATGGTAGTCTCCTGCCGTAAACAAACTATACAACAGAAGGAAGGAAGGAACTGTTGCAGAAAAGAGGAAAATCCCAGGATGCAAAAAACTCCCTTACCAGCCTCAGTAAGAAGCTGAGATCCCTCATAAAGTCCTCCAAAGCTAGTTATGAAAATAAAATTGCCAAAGATTCCAAGGACAACCACAAAGCATTCTATAGTTATGTCAAGAATCTAAATGGCAATGCTCAGATCTGCTCTGAGCTACAACAGAATGTCATTAAATATACTGATCCCAAGGATATTGCCAATATCCTGGCAGATCGATGCAGTGCCAACTTCACCCCCATCTCACCCCCTAAAGGGCCCATCTCAATACCAAAAGATTGCCAAATTCCGGTAATCATGGCCACACAGGTAAAAAATGCACTCTCCAAGGCTAAGAATACAGTATCCATGGGACCAGATGACATCCCGGGCTGTGTACTACATGAACTACAAAATGAACTGGCACCTCACCTAAGTGTCATGTTTAATCATAGCCTCACCTCAGGCTTCATGCCCAATGAGTGGCGCACAGCTACAGTTATCCCACTCCACAAGGAGGGATCCACCTTGGATCCCGGGAACTATAATCCCATCAGTCTGATGAGCCTGGTCTGCAAAGCCATGGAATGCATTATCATGGAACCTATAAACATAGACATTGGCAACCATCAAACACTGGACCTCACCCAGATTGGTTTCATAAAGGGCCGATCTTGTCTCCTCAACCTGATTGACTTCTTTGAATCAGCCTCCAGAGCTGTGGATGAGAGTAAGGCAGTCCACACAGCCTATCTGAACTTCGCCATGGCCTTCGACACCATCCCCCACTCTGGAATCATAGATAAACTTACTAAGCTGGGCATTAATCCCTACATCACTCGATGGGTTGCCAGCTGACTTAGTGACAGAACCCAAATCCTGCTCCAGACAAGTGACAAGCGGAGTACCTCAGGGTTCAGTCCTGGGACCGCTCTTGTTTGGCATCTACTTCTCTGAAGTACAGGCTAGCACTAAGGAACTCTGGGTAACAAAGTTCGCAGATGACTGCAAACTGGGAGCCATTATTGAATCCCGAAATGATGTGGATATTCTACAAAAGGGCCTTACAGAAACAGATGCTTGGTGCCAGACCCATGGGCTCAAGCTCAATGCCAAGAAATGTATAGTTATCCCCTTTGGGAAAAAACATGTACCCATGAATTACCACATAAGTGGCAGTACACTAAACACTAAATGTGTGATAAGGGACTTAGGGACACAGGTGGACAGTGGTCTCACCTTCAATAACCACATTGCCACAACAGTCAGGAAATCCTTCTATGTGGCACACTTCATCACTAAGGGCTTTTCATCCAGAAAAAGGAGGTCATTGTCCCACTGTACTCATCGCTCATTAGACCCATTATAGAGTACAACGCCCCGTTTGGCATGTACCTCACAAGACATCTGCAACAACTGGAAAGGCCACAGAAATACCTCACTAAAAGAATCACAGGCCTAAAGCCCTATACTGACCATCTAAAAAAACTCCAGCTATACTCTGTTGCATATCGCCTACTCAGAGGCAATCTCTGCTTAACATACAAGGCCATGTTAAACCCAGTGCTGTTGGACATGCTACACTTAAAGAAATCCCAATCCCTCAGTGCCTCACACTCCAAGGATCTAAACCTGGTCATCACAATGAACAAAACATGCTGGTGGGATAGATTCCTGACCAAGAGACTCCCCCTACTCTGGAATAGACTGCCCATACATGTCAGGCTGAGCACCTCTTTGGTCCTCTTCAAAAGGAAACTTGACGATTGGATGGGAGATAGGAAATTCACCCTGGGGATCACATCAGTCGCCTGCTAGACAAGGGACCAGGGAAGTAAATATTCTGGGAAGAAATAGCCAGGGAATTGTTATGGCTAGGCTTGTATAGGCCCTAGGGCTGATAGCCTAGTACCAACCTATGAACCTAAGGAATTCAGTGCCTGAGGTGATTAAAAATATTTCCCCTACATTATATGAATTCTTTTTAATAAATATTCTTAATTAGACAGACATAAAACATTTGCTATTGAAATTTAATAAGATTATTTTAGATTTAGAAATTAAAATCAATTATAATTTTTTCAAATTTTCTCAGTGTAATCTTAGTGAAATTGATAATGATGACGTTAAAGATTTAATGTTGTCCTCTGTTGGGTTCACCTCTACATTTTAGAAAATATTTACTTGGAAGTACTTAAGATTTTTATTATTCTAAATAAGAGGTCTAATATATATATATATATATATATATATATATATATATATATATATATATATATATACATAAACAAATGAAATGTCATGTTGGAAGTGTAAAAACAATTCTTGAAGGCTAATTGATGTCATAGCTTTGTTATCTATGCACAAATACAAAAAACTTGGATGAATTTAGAATTTTTTAAAAGCACTGTGTGACTGATCAGTGTGAAGTCATTGGTACAATTTCACTGATTAATGCTCCTATAACTTCTAGCTTTTTTATGGTCTTTAGTCACAATTGCTAGAAAAATAATTACAACAAGCCAGAAGAGTGAAATATCACCATACTTCAAGGACTTCATACACTTGGCCACTGTCGTTTGCCAAAAAAATTATCATCATTACAATGAGATCAAAAGAGAAGTTAAAATGTAATGTTAGAAACATGTACTATTATTTCTCAACAAATATAACAACCCTGTCACTGATTACTAAATGTACAATGTTCTGTTTAATACTTTTTTTATCTAATTGTAATATTATAAATAGTTTTCCTT
Organism: Protopterus annectens; assembly: GCF_019279795.1. Lineage (NCBI taxonomy): Eukaryota > Metazoa > Chordata > Ceratodontiformes > Protopteridae > Protopterus > Protopterus annectens. The sequence continues at coordinate 701,009,186 of NC_056730.1, read as the reverse complement.
TTCTTTTTATTTTCTTCCTTTTTTGTTACTACTGATAAATAAAATTAAATTAAAAAAAACTATTTTGAGCTATTTTTGGCTCCATAGTAGCTGACCATCATCTGCTTCTGACACCTCTTTACAATCAACTTATATATTAAACCCTACTACTTCCCTTAGATTTGCTCTTGCAGTGTTCCGTGCTGGTGAGCAGATTGAGGTATCCTAGAGCACCATAATACTTCTGCTAAGGACATGTTTTTATTTATTACTGTCTACCCCTGCACCATCCCAGTAACACCCTGAGGATGGGCATGCAATGGGCAGCAGTGCTAAACCACCCTCAATTCTGCAAGGGACTGATGCCAGCAATATGTATGGCCACCTTCAGGCAGTATTATGCACATTTTACCAGTCTCTATCAGGGAAATAAAACCAGTTGAGTGTGCCCTGAGCATTTGTGCCTTGCTCCCCCACCCCCATGATTGATACACAAATCCTCCCTGCCTGCACCATTAGGCACCTGAGCCAGAATTTGAACTCAGCTCACTTGGGATTTAATGACATCTTTATCCTTCTATGGCAACAGCATAGGCTGATAAAAAACTATACCGACTAATGAGCTTTTTGCAGCTCATAGTTATTGAACTGAGATGATGATTTCAGGAAATATGAAGTGGGAAAAAAAGACCAATATTAAACTAAAAGCTGCATCTTGGAAATGGTGGAGAAGGTAGAGGTGTAACAATTTATGCTGACCTACTGAGTGTAAAAGCTACTGGTGCTAAATATAAATTATTTGATAAATGGAAAATAATTAAGATGTTCATGTGACAAGTACAGATTTGGGTAAATATAGGAATGCTGTTATTCCCTACAAAATGGACAAACATTTGTGATCGGCAGATAAGGCTGTTACGGAAGTGGATTTAATCTATTAAGAATATTAAGGGGAAATGCATACATGGGTAAAGTGCTGGAGATGTAACTCACCCAAGACAATGTATATGATTTTTTACTCTGTTAATATAAAATATATTTGGGTGATGGCAAGCAACACATAGATATGACATTTTGTTGAAAACGCATGGAATGTTTGCATATTAGGTAATGGAGGAGACAAATGGAGCTGGACTAACAGATATGAATTAAACAGGTTGGTTCTTTCATATGTGATTCAATATGGCCAAATAGTTGAAAACAAAATGCAAAGGAACTTCAGTACCAACACATGGAAATTAATGAAAAGAATCATTAAAGAAAGCATTCATGTTGAATAGACAGAAATAAAAGCTCTCCACAGACTGGACAGAAACTTAAAAATTCTGTAATCTGGATTCAAACAAATCTGATATGGGGCAAAACTGTCCCTGATTTAAGCATATAAATACTCAAAATGTTATTTTTAAATTAATTTTAAAATCCTTGTTGAAAAATATTCAAACAGATACAAATAAATCCTAATATTTATTTTATAGAATATGTTAATATATATTTAAATCAGAAACGTAAACCCATAAGCCAGGATTCTCACATCAATATACATTACAAGAAAAGAAAAAAAATGCAGCAATCAGTTATCTCAAGTCATCCAATACAGAAGGGATATAAATCTGTTAAGCAAAAGCTAAGAATGTAAGGATGTCACCTGTAACAGAGACAATTGCTAGGCCTTCTTTAGTTATATTAGGAAATTCAGAAGTATCATACAATGCTTTACAAATGTTAAATTAAATGGATCCTTATACTCAGATTCTGAAGTCATGGCCAATATCCTTATTGTCAAATATAGTTCATTCACATCATATACTCATCCCTATGTTGTTCTTATCCCCAAATCTCCACATCACTATGTATCACAGTCAGCATTTTCCAAAACCAATAAAACTCATACTGTGGTCCTGGCAATATTCTTGGCTTTTGTTGATCAGTGCCAAGCACCACTTAGCCAAACTTCTAAATCTTTTCTACCCAAGTCTCTCTGCAGGTTCTGTTCCGGATGTGTGGCACATGCCTGTTGTGCTACCACTGCACAAGGCTGCCCTGCAAATGACCTCAGTAATTATAGATATAATAGCCTCACCAGCTTTGTCTGCAAACTTAGGGAACATATAAATAAAATTAATAAACAATGACAAAGAAGACCTTCAGTCCCTCGGCCTTACCCAGTCTGGACTGATAATAGGCATTGCCTGATCTACCTTGTCAATTTTTGAAGGGATATTAAGGCATGGGATGAGGCTCAAACTGTCTACACTGGTAATATTTTGGCCAAGCCCTTTAACACAATGATACATGCAAGTATTATTAATAAACTTACCCAACTCAATAAACTCCTATTCAATCTACTAGATAACTATCTCACTGACAAAGTTGTAAAGGTTGGGGTATTTCCTCTAGTCAAAAAGATTGCCACATGTGGTGTCTCTCTGGTTTCTGTCCTTGGTCCCCTCCTTTTGCATCTACTTCTCTTGTATGAAGATAGAAATCAAAGGTCTGCAGCTAGTTAAATGTCTTCATTATTGCAAATTGTGTATGACGAGTCATATCCCTTTATGACACCAAGATTCTCCAGTAAGGCAGATCCGTACACTTACACTGACAATGAGCTTTGCTTTCACCACCATCTCAGTTATGGTCAGAAAATCATCCTATCTTGCACAATAACTCTTCATGGTATTTCCTGTAAGTGCAAATATATCATTGTTCCACTTTATTCATCTCTTACTAGACCTATCAGTGAGTGCATTGCCTCATTTGGTATGCACCTCTCTAATCAACTAAACCAAATTGAAAAATCTCCAAGATTCCTCATTAAGAAAATCATTGGACTAGTCAGCTTAAGTTAACTTGGAAGATTAAAACCATTTCCATATTCTCCATTTCATACATGTTACTACAGGGAGTTCACAGCTTAATATTTCATGCTATAAAAAAAATATATACCTTTTGATCTCCTTCACTTCCACAGAATCAGTAGTACAGCAAGCATTCACTCTAAAGATCTACACCTTTACCACTACATTAACAAGACCTGTTGGTGCAATAGGTACATAACCTAATGCATCTCCTGCTTTTATAACAATCTCCTGTCATACACTAAACAGAATAATTCCACATTAACCTTAAAACCCAGATCTGTGGAATGGATTGCAGACCATAAATCCATGTCTGGCACATGTAGGAACAGTCTACTAACTAGGGGAAACTAAGAAACTCATAATACCATTGAGTGATTTCTCAGCCTTTTCAATGTCTCTTACACTGTAATAATACAGTAAACTATGGAGAACCTAAGATTATTGTGGTTATTCTTATATTTCTACTTTTCAGGATTCTGACATCTACAGCATACATGCCTCCTCTCCATTAGGAAAAAAAGAGGAAGGAGGCATTTTTCCTTTTGATTGTTGCCCTTTTAAACCTTTTCAGATACTTGCAAATGTTCACATCTTTGTTCCATCAATAAACTGACACCAGTCCAACAAAGATGCCAGTTTTGGACCCTCCTGTTTTAATGTAGCTGTCATTACTAAACTGAAATACTCCTATATAAAAATCTTAAAAATTACAGACTGCAAAAGAACAGAAGGAAGAGATGGTCTAGTAAAAGAAAGCACACAGACCGGTTAGGCACATCCTCCACTGACAGTCTTGATTTACCATTATTGTAAGAGATATCTAAAAAGGTATCAAAGTAGGTGCTGTTAAGGTATTTTCTTTGGGCAGCACCAAGTCTGGACAGCAGACTTCTGGCACCTTAGAACACAACTGTATATCTGTATTTTGCAGAATCATTTGAATAATACTCTCCACAGGATTAGTCAGTTGTCCTGATAGGACAACAAGCAGAGGTGCTTCCTCAGAAAGGCTTCAACTGCTATATCAAACATCTTGATAAATAACATAAGTAGCAACAAAAGCCTAAATTGCAACAATTTGTATTGGAATTGATGCCCATCTACAGCAACCTGGAGAATCTTCTAAGTGGGTCTCAGATACTGTTATACCAAATGTCATCCATAATATCCAGTAAAACATACAGGTATTCTTCAGCAGCAGTGATAAGGCTCCCTACATGGTCACTATCTAGAACTAGACAAACTAGACATGCTGAGATCCAGAATGGGCAAAAACTACATATTCCCTTTAGAACCAGGAAGACGTGGAATAAAGATCCTGAATCTCTTCTGGATCAGAGACAATTTTTATATGTCCTCTTTCAGAAATACAGTCTGGGCCTATCCCATGACAGAATGATCTATCAGTCAGGATCTTTCTAGGGAAGGACTTGTAAGTTTCAAGACTATGAATGAACAAGATGAAATCTAAAACCAACTGCCATCAGTGTGGTTTCCTAACTGGGGTTAACTATGAGAACTACATACAGATAGCCCTAAACCACAGTCAGGTCTGCTTAAGCAGGATACTCACACTGGGCTTCTTGGGGAACTTATCTGGCACTTACTGGGCAGAAATACATAGCACATCACAGCCTGCCTTAGACATTGAGAAGGTTGTTTCTTATTTGGGGGTTGGCTAGGTCTGGAAAAAAAAGAGAGAGGAGAAACAGCATCTGACTAACGTGTACAAGGTTGTAAGAAAATCATTCTATGTTGCTCAATTTATAATCAAGAGCATGGCATCTAAGTCCACAGAGGTCAATATACCACTATAGTCAGCCCTCATCAGACCCATCATAAAGTACAATGTTCCCTTTCGTAAATACATGACCAGACACATGCAGCAACTAGAACATCCACAAAGGTTCCTTACAAAAAGAATACAGGGAGGAAACACAATGTCCTATGAAGATTGCCCCAAAACTCTGTCTCTTTACTTGGTATCAAACAGAATTCTGAGAAGTGATGTTTGCCTGGTATACAAGGCATTCCTTGATCCTGTTTTGATGAACCCTCTGCACAAAACAGCATCAGAACTACTAGATTAAGACTTAAAGTTTGCTTGTAACATAAATAAAACATGTTGAAGAGGCAGATATGTTTCTCAGAGAATTTCCCCTCCTCTGGGTGAGGCTTTCCCATCAATGTTAAGCAGAGTTCCTCCCTATACCTATTTAAGCGTGACTTTAAAACACTGGATCTGTAATTGGAAATACCTATGTCTCTAATGGACAAGGGTAGTCAGTAAATCACCCCATATATAAATCAGGGCCCTAGTGGTTGTTAGCTTAGTATATATGCAAGTCAAGTTATCAAGCAAATCTTGGTATGCCTGATCTAACAGCACTTCCTGTCTAAACTGGGCATCCAGGATACTGTTTCTGAGCTCTTTTTTGAGACTAAGCGTGTACCCTTGGCTACATCTGCAAAGCTAAACTTACACTGGACTGCAGAGTCTGAATGACAGCTTCCTTGAAACTAGGCTCAGTGAGGTTCTCAAACTTCCCTACTACCAGTCATTCAGGATGGAAGTAACCAGTTGATTTTAGTCTCCAATATGGCATGGAGTACACTTTTGTTTACCCCACATATATACAGCTTTTGACTATCTAATGGTGCAGTGGGGAAATATTGCAGCTTCTGAAGAAATTAGACTTGGAAGGGTGAGATAAAGCAGCTGATGACTCCAGGCCCCAACATGGCAGTGAAATACACATTTTTATCACATCTATTTAGAACTGTAAGCTCTGATTGGCAGTGGGACTGGAAATGGTTTTGCCTCCCTGTGATCTAATGAATGAAATTACAAAGGATCCAGCATCAGGATGCTTGTTGAGAGACTTGATCCATTCGGCCATGATCTTGCACACTGCATTTGCCTTCTTGGGGCCACTGGAGCAGTATTACAGTGTTGTCAGACTTCCAAGATGTAACCATCTCCATGACATTAATGTCCTAGGCCTCCTCAGTCTATTTCCTAGATACATAGTTAGAAGTAGGCACTTTTGAGAAAAAAAGGTAGAAACAAAGTCAGGCCATATTATGTCTCCTGTGCCCAATGGTCCATACAGTTAGACTGTATTGTTGTAACTGATGAAATGCATATATTTTGATAGATGATAGCAGAAGGGAAGGGGTTAAGATCAGCACAGCTAACTTTAGGAAAAATAGCCTGAAATTAAATGACTTGGCTTAAGCCATAAAGATTTTATCTCACAGGTCTAAATGCATTCAGAGACGCAATGTCTGTGAAAAGCTTGGGCTATGGTCCTGCTCTATTGTCCTTAGTGGTGAACTAATTGCTACCTTGGGGTGCCAGAGAATAGATTGTTAATTTCTGCAGGAAGGGTGGAAGTTTTGGAATTGTTTTACAGTTTTCAGATGCTGTAATAAATCTTAGCTAAAGTTCTGTGTATGTATTATGACACATCAGTGGCAGGTCCTGGCTCAGTTTCTAGTGAGGAAGTAGTGTGGGAACCAAGGAGTCAGGTGACCAGATGTGATGCCATTCTGTAGCCAGCACTGAAGTTGTATTTTAATACTAGTGGAAGATGTGAGAAGTGGACTCTGCTTTTGGACCTGACAAAAGAAACTCATCTACTTTCATCTTGCCTTGCTTTAGTAAGTAACTAGGGAACAGTAATTCTTCAGTAAATTAGAAAAATGTTGTGAGATTAGCTAAATGTATTTTTTTCTGTATCTGTATGAGTCTTTCCATCTGTGTTTTTTTATGTTTCTTGTGACTGAAACTCTAGTGCTTATTGCAAATAGATATACAGTATTTTCATGTTTTTTTTTTTATTATTATTTATTATTAAATATATCTGAACCTTTCTTTGTGTCTGGTCTTTTAGAAAATATTTAACTTTTGAGAGTACTTGCATTCGGTCAGTGGAGAGTCTTAGTTGTGGTGTGGAGAGAAATCCCAGTCCCAGGACTGCAGCGTGCATTCCCTGTGTGCTCTTAAGGGAAATTGTACTTGGTGCAGAGAGCTGTATATGAAAATACTGTGTGTGTCTATTATTTTTCTCAGTGAACGTTCCCCCACTGGTGTTAGTGGTGAAGAGTGAGACTCCTTGATCACTGGCCTAGACAAGGGATGTCACATATTGGTGAGCAGTGGTGTGGATATTAATTGAACTTCTGTAGCCTGTAAGCAATTGTCAGTAAAGGTGTGTGTACTTTCAGCAGCCACAAGGTAAACATACAGAGTTTCATTTTTCACAACAGCAGTTGTATTTATTTTTGTTAGTTTAGTTTAGCCAGGGAAAGTAGGCAAAGATGTAAGCAGAGGATTATGGCAAGCTGACAGTAAACCAATTGGCTAAGGTGTGCAAATCCAAAGAACTGATGCATGCCAACTTGACTAAAGAAGAAATGTTTTTAGCCTTAGAAACCAGCGATCAGGAAGACAACCAGTCTGGTGATGGGATGTACAGCCCTCAAAAACAGGGCAGTTCACCTTTTCCTCAGAGGACTTAAAAACCCATCTAGAGTTAAAAAGACTTGAACTATGGGCAAAACATGTGGAATTAGAATTGTCCAAGAGACTGTGGCATTTGGAGGCCGAAGAAAATGAGATGCTGACTCTTCTATAGGAACACGGAGGTAATGGGGAAGGGAATAACCAAATCCCAGAAGCAACAAAGGTCAGTACATTTCTTCCACAGTCATAGCCGGCCTTAGATATAGGCCAACTAGGTGGCTGCCTAGGGCACCACTCTAGCAGCAGTGCTTTTCTAGTATTTGGTGTAGGTAGACCAGGATGGGGGAAATGGGTAGTGTGGTTGAGGGCACCATGGAGCCCTTTTGCCTAGGGCACCAGTTAACCTAAGGCCACCCCTGTCCATAGCATACAGAAGGTGATAATTTTGATAGTTTTATTCATATATTTGAAAGAGGTTGCAAATAGTATGATGTTGACCAAGGGCTCTGGGTACAGTTCCTGACCCCCTTACTCCATAGTAAAGCTGTAACTGCTGTTTCTGAATTTTCTGATCTTGATTGTTTAAATTATGACAAGGTTAAACAATGTTTAATGGAATGTTTTAGGTTAACACCTTATCCTATCTCAGTGAATGGAAAACAGGCCACTGTCAAGACAGACTCAGCCTCTGACATAAACATTGTGAATCCTGCAGTGGTTAAAGAGGAGCAGTACTTGCTTGGACAGTCCACTCCAGTCAGAGCTTTAGGAGGGACCCCATTCCAAATACCTTTGACCAGGGTACACCTTGATTGGGAGGGTGGAAAAAGGAGCAAGCAAGTAGGTGTGTTTGAGAACATCCTTGCAGATGTCTTGATGGGGAATGATTTGAAAATGCAGCACCCTGTCTGCATGCAGTTACACTCAAGCAGGCTTGGAGACAGGCATGTGGGTCTGGTAGCCTGGGGGCAACCCAGACAGACCCACACCTGAAGCTGGGGCTAGTGATGTGGCTATTCCAGGGAGGGAGCTACCCTGTAGCAGTGTGCCTGAAGGGGAGCCATAGCTGCTGATAGGTACTGATGTTCTCTTGGACAGGGTGACTGCAAGGGCAGAAGTGAATGATAGTACCCAGACTATCAGTGAGGCACTGTTGTCAGACGATACCAGACTTCCTACGGAAGGGGAGCTGTGAAGGGTCACAAAGGTAGAATTGAGACAGGCTGAGCTCTTGGACCCTACATTATTAGGCTTGAGGGAAGTAGCTAAGAAGGCACCTGATGCTCAAGGAAAATGGGAGGCTGTATACTGGAACATAGGGTTACCTTATAAAGAGTGGACTCCTGAGGGAGGACTAAAGTGTGAGGTAGTACAGCAGTTGGTAGTGTCAGGAGCCTACTGTCTGGCACTTCTAGTCATAGCCCATAACATTCCTTTTGGAGGTCATACAGGCATAAAGTGTACCAAGAAATGTATTATGCAGAAATGTTATTGGCCTGGGATTGCAAGGGATGTAACAGGATACTGCAGAACCTGTGGAGAATGCCAAAAATTAGGCAGGGCAGGAAACAAGGTCAAAGCTCTTTTGATGCCTTTACTTGTGATTGAGGAGCCATTTCAGAGGGTAGCTATGGATATTGTGGGGCCTCTGAATACCCAAGGTCCACAGGGAAGAAATATATCCTAGTGGTAGTATATTATGCTACTAGATACCCTGAGGCAGTGGCTCTGTCCTTCATCAAGGCAGAGAAGATGTCAAATCCTTTGTTAGATATTTTCAGCAAGGTAGGTTTCCTGAGAGAACTACTGACTGACAGAGGTGCCAATTTCATGTCAAACCTGCTGGCTCGTCTGTGGGAGCACTGTGGGGTGAAGCATCTAAAGACTACAACCTACCACGGCCATACTAATGTTCTTGTTGAGAGGTTAAACTCTACACTGAAGAACATGCTTAGGGCATTTGCAGACTATTTTTATAGAGAGTGGGACAAATATTTGCCCCATCTGCTGTTTGCATACAGAGAGGTACACAGAAATCAACAGGTTTTTCATCCTTTGTGTTGCTGTATGGGTATTGGGTGAGGGGGCCCTTGGATTTGGTTCGTGATGAGTGGGAAGGTGAATGTGAATCCCACAAGGAGTTTGTTGAGACACACGTCCTAAACCCCAGGAGCTCATGGACTTGACCTAGGAGACTCTGGCAGGAGCCCAACTGTAGGAAAAAGGTCTGGTATGACAGGAATGCTTGAGCCCAAGAGTATGCTGTGGGACAGCAGGTTAAAGTGTTCATTCCTGTCAGATAAATAAGCTGCAGGCAGCCTGGGAAGGACCCTTCAAAGTGGTAAGAAAGGTTAGTGATGTTAACTACATTGTAAAATTTCTAGGCAGGAGCACAAACTGTACCATGTCAACATGATGAAGCCTTACCATGATAGGGAGGCCCTTGTACTAAGTATTTGCAGTGCATGGCATGAGGAGTTTGAGGGGGATCTGGTGACTGATCTTCTCAGTGAGGCTCAGACTGACACCTCAGTGGTAGGGGTAGCAATGTCCTAGTGGTTATCCCCTACCCAGGTTTGAGAGATCTGAGCAGTGTTACAGGAGTCTAGGGACATGTTCATTGGGAAACCTGGGTGCACCTGCCTGGTGCAGCACCATGTGGATGCAGGACCCTAAAGACTTATCAAGCAGGCCCCTTGCAGGGTGTCTGAGCAAGTCAGACAGACTGAGGAAGGAGATACAGGAAATGCTTGAACTTGGAGTAATCCAGTAGTCCAGCAATCCATGGGACTCCCCAGAGGTGCTAGTACATAAGAGGGATGGCAGCACCAGGTTCTGTGTCGACTACAGAAAACTGAACAGTCACACAGAGTTAGATGCTTACCCCATGCTTAGGAAAGATGAAGCCTTAGAGCAGCTGGGTGGGGCAAAGTATCTGACCACTATTGATCTGACAAAGGGCTACTGGCAGGTGCCCTTGACTCCCACCAGTAGACAGATGTCAGCCTTTTTGACTCCTTTTGGATTATACCAGTTCATGAAGACGCCCTTTGGGATGCAAAATGCCCCAGTGACCTTCCAGAGACTGGTAGATCATATACTAGCAGGAGCAGATTATGCCCTTGCTTACCTGGATGATATTGTCATCTACAGCCATTCCTGACAAGAGCACCTTCAGCATGTGAGGGAGGTTCTGGGAAGACTGCAAAGGGCAAGGTTGACCATTAAGCCCAGTAAGTATCAGGTGGGTATAGCAGAGGTTTCCTATCTGGGACATGAGGAAAAACAGGCCAGATAAGGCTGTGTAGACTCCAGCCTGTGAGCAGGCATTCCAAAAGCTTAAAGTGTTTTGAGAGGACCCCCCCCCCCCATTCTAGCCAGTCCCAATTACAGGAAAGAATTTGTTGTGCACATGGATGCTTCAAACTATGGGGTGGGGCTGCACTCAGCCATGTTTTCACAGAGGGAGAAGAGCACCCTGTTGTATATCTCAGCCATAGGCTCCAACCCAAGGAGGGATATTATGCAGCTGTATAAAAAGAATGTCTAGCTATAGTATGGGTACTGCAAAATCACAATCCCTTAACATGGCTACATCAAGACAGCCAGCATAGTACCAAGTTATTAAAGTGGAGCGTAGAGTTGCAGGCATATGACATGACAGTTCAGCATTGTAGTGGGGTTAGCAATGCAAATACAGATGGGGTCTCAGGACAGGGTATGGGTTAATGTATTTCCAGAGAGGTTCATTTATGTCAAGCAATGGTTCTCCAGGGTCACTTGAGAAACTAGCTTGAGTTTTCAAAGGAGGGAGATATGTGATGGTGTGAGGTAGTGCCAGCTGTGCCAGAGGGAGTAGGGCACTACATGTGGAACATATGCCAGCATAGCTAGCTGGAGTTTTGTAAAGAATTACATGTCAGTTGAATATCAAACTGATTTGTAGAGATGCTTATGTTAAAAATATATGACAGAAAAGAAATATACACGTATGTCAGAATGTATTGTTATAATTGATGAAATGTATATATTTTAAACCGATAATACTGGAGTTGAAGGGTTTAAACTCAGCCCAGATAAATTTAAGAAAAATGGCCTGAATTTAAATGACTTAGTTTAGGCCATACAGATTTTTATCTCACATGTATGAATGCAGCCAGAGATGTGAAAAGCTTGGGCTGGGGTCCTGTAATGGTGAACTAATTGCTACTCTGGTGTGCCAGAGAATAGCTTGTCAGTCTCTGCAGGAACAATGAAAGTGATGGAATTATTTTAAAGTTTCCAAATGCTGTAATAAACCTTAAGTAAAGTTCTGTGTGTATTGTGACACATCAGTGCCAGACCCTGGCTTAGTTTCTAGTGAGGAGGTAGTGTGGGAACTACAGAATTAGGTAACCAGATGTGATGTCATTCTGTAGCCAGCACTGAAATTATACTTGAATACTAGTAGGAGATGTGATAAGTGCACTCTGTTTTTGGACCTGCCAAGAGGCACTCATCCATTTTCATCTTAGCTTGCTTTAGTAAGTAACTAGAGAACAGTCATTCTTCAGTCAGTTAGGAAAATATAGTGAGATTAGCTAAATGCAGTTTTTTTCTGTATCTGTGTAAGTCTTTCCATCTGTGTTGTTTTTTATATTTCCTGTGATTGAAACTCTGGTGTTTATTGTAAATTGATATTCAGTATTTTCATGTTTTTTTTTTTTTTTTTTATTAAATATATCTGAATGTTTCATTGTGGCTGGTCTTTTAGAAAATATTTAACCTTTGAGAGTACTTGCATTTATCAAGTGGCACAGTGGCTCCACGGTCCTAAAAGTCTTGCTTCTTGGTTACACTACCATTTGTATAAATATCAACTTTAATAAGTGTAATAGGGTACCCTTGTAAGAGCCTTAAAGGAGCTGGCTTTGGGTGTTCTGGTGGCAGTGAATCTATCTTATAGTCTGAGTGGAGGTGACGGAGTAGGTAAGCTGTGCCAGCCTTTCCCAGCTGTGTGTGTGTGTGTGTGTGTGTGTGTGTGTGTGTGTGTGTGTGTGTGTGTGTGTGTGTGTGTGTGTGTGTCTGAAAATCAAATCTCAAAGAGAGTGTGTGTTACAGCTACTTTGAACAGGGACACTGAGAGCACTGATTTCAGAGAGAGGGTGATGGAGGGCTTGGCTTGGAACACCCAGCTAAGGACTTAACTCTGTAGTAGTCAGTGGGGAGTTTTGTTTGGGACCTGGAGAGAAAGCCCAGTCCTAGGAATTGAGTGTGCATTCCATGTGTGCTCTTAAGGGAAATTGTACTTGGTGCATTGAGGTGTATCTGAAAGTAGTAGGTGTGTCTATTTGTTTCTCAATGAACATTCCCCCACCAGTGTCAGTGGTGAGGATTGAGGCTCCTTGATCACTGGCCCAGAGGGGGGACATTACAACCTCAAATATGCAAGCCCATTGATTCCTGGGCTTTGTTAACATAAACACCCTTGAATAGCTAGTCTGCATGGCCACCAGGGGGTGCAATTATCATTGACCTTGTTCTTACAAACAAAGTTCTTACTGGCCAGGTCAGATCATGAAGTGGTGTCATTTTAAATAAATTTTAAGTTTGGGACTTCAGTTAACTCTGGAATATATGAAAACTGTTCCAAGCCTAACCAGTTCCTATTAAGCAATAGTCTAGCAAAATTCCAAGCCCCCCCCAACCCTAAGAACATAGCTGCTTATATAGCATTGTTCACAGAAATCCTGTACAATTATGCAAACATATACCTAGGGATAGCTGTACCTACCCAAAATAAACATAGCACAACCTCCAAAAACAAGTCACCCTGGTGGAATGCCAGTATAAATAGATTTTATAAGTCGTATAAGTAAAAAAAGAAAATCATGTCTAAAAACAGGAAGGGCACTGCCTGGCAAGGTATAAACTCCTTCATAATTCTGCATAACCACTTCAGGGCACTAATCGGTCCACCAAAGCAAAATCTGATTGAAAATTAGCCTCACAGGCTAAAGACAATAATAAGGCTGTCTTCAGTTATGTCTGCAACCTTAAAGGCAACACCCCAAAAGGTGCCAAACTAATGGTGAATGTAACCACCTATACAGAGGAAGTGGATATACCATATTTGGTGGTTGATAAGGAGATAAAACTGGAGCTAAATATAACACCCACAGTCATCCCCCAGGAAATACCTTGCACCATTTCTCCAACTATCACTAGCGAGTAGGTCATTACTGCACTCTCTAAGGCCAAGAACACTGCTTCAATAAGCCTTGATTATATCCCAGGATGCCTCGTGAATAACATGAAAAATAACTTGTCAGGCCTGCTAAGATCTTTATTTAACCAAAGCTTCCACATGGACATTCATGCCAAATGAATGGAGGACTGCAAGTGTTATCCCTCTACACACGGACTGAAACTTAGTGAAAAAAAAATGCATAATAGTACCCTTTGGAAAGAAAGCCACTCCTGGAAATTACCACATTGATAATACACCCCTAAAAGTATACTCAGTAGTTAGGGATATGGGAATGCATGTTGACAGTAACCTGACCTTGACCACCATGTACCTACTCTGGTGGGAAAAGCATTTCACATTGTACAACTTATGAGTATTGGCAAGGCATCCAGGTCCAAGGAGGTCATTGTTCCACTGTACTTGGCTCTCATGTACAATGTTCCTTTCAGCAGCTACCTGACCAGATACTTGCAACAGCTTAAGAGACCGCATATGTTCCTCACTAAAAGAATACAGGGAGTAAAGTTCTATGTAGAATGTGCCAAAGCCCTGTTCCTATACTCAGTCTCCTATAGACTGCTACATTTTGATCTATGCCTGGCCTACAAGAACTCCTCTGATCCCACTCTGATAGATCTGTTGCACATCTGCAAAACAAATAGAATCAGAAATATCTAATCTAAGGACCTAAACCTTGTCTGTGATGAAAATTTCATATTGGAGGGACAGGAATGTGTCGCAAAGATTACTCCTTCTCTGGAACTGGCTTCCCATCCACATGAAGCAAAGTTTATCCCTAATTCTATTGAAACATAACTTGGACCAGTGGATGGGAAATTGCAAATTTACCCCTGGTCTGGCACCTAAGTTGCCAATGGACAGGGACAGCCTGTGAATACCTGATGCATACAAGCCTTTATGGTAGCATACAATTCCTTGGGGGTACTGACACATGACACCAATATTTTGGTAAGTTTGGGGTAAGTCTGAGTAGGCTTAAAAACCAGCTCTTAGGCCGATAGTCTGCTTGCTGGGGGAAAGGATGACAGCATCAAAAAAAAGTAAGCAATGGCAGAATATTGCTCTAGGAATCAAAAGAAAAATGTACTGAATTTATTAAAGTATATGAGCCAAAGTAAGGGGGGGGTCAACAAAGGAATGCTGGTTATCTATCAAGAATCTGCTTCAACCAAAGCTACAGAAATGGGAAACACAATTACCCAGATTCCACTCAAAAAGGGAGATTAAGTCACAGAAGCATAATTACTAAAAACAAATAAATTCCATTTGACTTATCCAAACTGATCAGCTTCTGAGATTCTGAAGTTATTAATATTTTAACATTTTCAACTGCTTACTACTAACCTGTTCATAGGTAAATACAAGTCTACTGCCCTTTTCGGCCATTTTAAGCCTAGACAGTTTCTCTCAAAGGTGAGAATCAAATCCTATACCTTGTGTCTGTGAGGTAAACATCTTAACCATTATGCTAACCCTGTCTAGTCTAGTCCATTCCGCTACAATTGTCCAATTCAATGCCTTCTCAGGAAGTTTTTACTGTTGTATCCATTACTTCTGACATGACAAAAATACTCCACATATTGTGAAGATTCTTCCACCCACAGTATTATGACTTTTGTTCCTCAGCATCTTCATACCTAAATATGCTGTGCTTTTAGACTTTGACTAGCCTCTGTTACAGGTTAGTATCATATCCTTATTCTCTTATAGGTACACATTAAGCTGCTGTGTGAGTAATCATATGACATTTGTTGTAATGCAACTGCTTTTCTTGGATTACTTTAACTGTTCTTTTTAACACCTTTATTGAATTATTGCTTGTGACCTAGGCAAATTTACATTTATATAAAAGTAAACAAACTGTATTGACAAGTTCACATTTACTAACATTATACTTCACATATACTGCTATATATAATATAATCTAAGCAATATTACATAAATTATTCAATTCTTGCCCTTTCTTAAACAAGAAACATATTTATCAAACCATCACTTACTACACAGGCAATCATACATTTACATAAATGAAAACAAACCACACTGACATAATCCTAGTTCCAAGCATTTTACGTCACAGACCATACTGACACATTCCCAGTTGCAAACATTATACATCACTTACAATCTACTCCAGGGGTTCCCAAAGTGTGCGCCACGGCACCCTGGGGAGCCGTGGCTTCCTCACAGGGGTGCAGTGAACTAATACCCTTCATTTATTATTTTTTTTCTTTTTTTCTTTTGTTTTTTAATTTTGCGCACGTGATGACATCAGCTCCTTCAGGGCTACCAGCTTGTCGGAATTGAGCAAGGCCTTACATCTGCTGTTGTGAACTGAAATGGAGTAGGTGGGTTCAGAACTCTGCTACATTGCAGCTGAACGACAAACATGTGAGAATGTTTCTGACTGCCATGACATCCAAAGAAGACAGGAGAAAAACATAAAATTTATAATGCGAGGTAGATACTATGAAACAGAGGTGTTATTGCTCTAAGGAAGATAAGAATCTAATACACAATGCTTTATTTTGCTTTGTAGACTGAAGAATTACTATGACACAATCTTTAACCCAATGGAAAGATAAAGTTATAGTGGTTGGAAGAGAGAAATCCTGTAATCCAGTGTCTGCATGTGGAACAAGTGAGTACTAGAAAACTAAGAGAGAATAAAATGACAGTGAAAATAGCTCATGAGTTTAGCTTCTGTGGTTGTAATGCAAACTGCAAAATGTATCATTTTATACTATTCAGTAAATGAGTAAAACAAAATGATTTCATGCAAAATTCTATTCTAGGAAGCCTAAACAGCTCATTTATCATGCACAGCTTTGTGTGCTGTATTTACATTGCATTTCCCCAATCAGTAAACACGTGCTTGTGTGTGTGTGTGTTAAGGTATGCCTTATTTGTGTGTATATGTGTTGTATAGAAAATAATAGCAGCAAAAACAAAACAATATTCACACACACACAAATATACACTCACTGGTGTATATGGATACAATATATGACAAGTAGAGAGATGGAAGAGAGTGCTCTTCTGTGATACACCCACCACACCTTATATTTGTGTCATACGTACATTATTAGCATCAGATATGCATGTTTTGTAATATTCTCCAACATGTCTGGCAAAAATTCTAATTGTATTACTAGCCTGCATGGATCTACTACAGCTAGAAACCATGGCAAGATGGCCATTTTTATGGATCCCTCAGTAGAATAGTTATGAGTAAAATGCCTACAGCTAAAATAGTGTTGAAATCAAGGTGATACATTTCACATTATCCCTTGTTACCACTCTGTGGTTAATGTAGTCTGTCTATAAAAACATGCCTACTCACCCATTGTTTAGTTTTGCCATTACAGAATGTTACCAGACTCACACCATTTATTACATATGTTTTCAATACAAATCTGTTCTTACTTTCACATTTATTAGCTTTGCCTGACAAGTTGAAACAGACTGTAATTTGGTTAACTAGGTTAATGTACAAAACACACCAATATTTGACATAGCAATTCAAGAGAGGCAGTAATGCTTTTCAACTTGGATATAATTTGTTCATTTTCTGTTCAGATTTTCAAGTAGGAATCTTAAATGCCTTTTCTAATTAAGTAGCATTTCATATGTTGGAGTTCCTTTTCAAGGGATGCTATGTAATGAGGAATGATACACTGTTGAGAATACTTGTAAATATTTTTAGACTTTTGTTGTACCTTGCATTGCAATCTACTTGGAGCGTGTCTTAGGAAGTCCCACTTACTTAGTGTTCTCACCTGGTTATCAAAATTATTACATTTGCCAGAGTGTGTATATATATATATATATATATATATATATATATATATATATATATATATATATATATATATATATATATACATACACACTCTGGCAAATGTAATAACATATATATATATATACATTTTTTATTTGTTTCATTTAAATTTTTTTCAAGCATTTGAAATTTTTTCAAACATTCTAGTTAGGAGTGACCACTACATTCGTTACCCTGAGCCAGTTACACTGTAGTGCTGCTTGACTCGACCCCCGTACTCTACTCCTGAAGGTCCCTCCCAGCCTCTACAATATAAGGACATCCTCCTGCAAAACCTCTGACGTTTCAACCCTGGATATGTCTGCTGGTTAGCCTGGGCCAAATCAGAAAAGACTTTTTGTGTGGACTCCCATTACTAACTGTGAATTAGTCCACTCCTGAAGGTCCCTCCCAGCCTCTAGAATATAAGGACATCCTCCTGCAAAACCTCTGATGTTTCAACCCTGGATATTTCTGCTGGTTAGCCTGGACCAAATCAGAAAAGACTTTTTGTGAGCTCTCCCATTACTAACTGTGAATGTATGTAGCCTACACTAGATTTAACTACCTAAGTCTACATCTATTTTTATTAAGCCTACCCTTCCGTGAGTGCGCATCAGCAGCCTACTGCAGACCACTAAACACCCCCTCCCCCTGTATTACTTGATTTCTGGGCTCTGAACACTATCTAGTATAATGTATACAAAACTTGCCCATTTTTCTTCTTTTTTGTCTGCCTGCTATTCTTCTTATTGCCCACTAGGTGCCAGCACCTACCAGCATAAAGCCTGTATAACATCAACTCCCTTTATGCCCAACAGTATCTCTACATGCTTGTATACTAATGGGCGTTACCAAATCCCAATCCACACTATACAGACCTGTTAATATCCACCCTCATCCTACAGTAAACTAAGTAGGAGCAAAGCACCCCTTATATTTTTATAAACTGTGCTTCTATCTTTCCCTACAGTCTTTCATTGTTCAACATTTACCTCTACCTTAAACTCCTGTGGCTGATAACTTTCTCAGCTGGTTTCTCTTGCCCTGTGGCTCAATCACGCTCCATTCACCCTGCTGGCTCACTCCGCTCCCCTACCCTACCCCCAAATCCCACCCACCCCCAGTGCTTCTACATTTTATTCTTCTCCTGAAAACCCTCCCTCTCACTACCAGCCAATCCTCTACCACTTTCTCTCCTCCCCTTCCTCTAGCCTACCAAACTCTCAATACCACACCCCCTCCCTCCTAATACCCATTACCCTCCTCTCTATTATATCTGACAGACTCCTCCTATCATGCAAAATCTCTCACTCCAAAACCCCTAATTTTCACTTCTTTCCTTGTCCTTCTACTACTACCTCTATACCATGCCACCTCCTATACCAACTTCCATCTACTCCCACCACCACTTCATTCCCACCTCCCCCTTACAACACACTTCCACAACATCTCTGCCTCCTTATTTTTCTTTTCCAATCACTACAAAATACTACAAACCCAAACCCATTGTCTACCAGGCACTTCTATCTAAGTACAAACCAAAAATACTTACTCCTCTTCTCAATTACCTTTGCTTATCCGGTGACAGTCATCCTAATCCTGGACCTAACTTCTCCCCAACAAACCCCCCTAACACCAATAATAAATCCACCAGAAAATACCTCAAATTCCTCAACATCAATGCCCAAAGCCTCAAAAATAAATTAACCCACTTCCATGCCTGGCTCAACCACAACTCACCAGACATTGTAGCCATCTCTGAAACTTGGCTAAAGCCTCATATAACTGACTCTAAATTCCTTCCCCCTAGATTTCAATGTCTTCGTTCTGACCGCCTAACTAGGAGAGGTGGTGTAGCATTAATCTACTCCAACCAATTAACCATCATTCCATATCCTAATCTCATTCCTTCTTTCAACAACGCTGAACTTGTAATTGGCCCCTAAAAATGAACAACCTTAAAACATCTGCTTCATTTCTCTCTATATTCCTCCTGGCAACAACACTAATACCCTGGAAGACATCCTCTCCTGGGCCTCCAGTAACATTAAGCTATAAACCTACATATTGGGAGATGTAAATATAGACTGGAACAAAATCAATAACCCCAATCTTACCATTGCAATCAATCTATACACCCAGACTCAACTTACTAACTCCTTTAATAGGCCAAACAAAACCAACCCACCTGGTTCCATACTAGACTGGATCCTGGTATCTCATCCAAATAAAATTATACAATCAGGTGTCATTCCTGAACCATTAGGAGACCACCTCCCAGCCTTCACCCATCAAACTACCCTCACTTCCCCACACTCCCACCAGCTCATTCATACTCGCAACCTAACTTTAATCCTACTACCTTTATTGAGTCCCTTAAACAAACTAACTGGAACCCCCTAAAAACTCTTCCATTAGATGCTGCCATTTACCTTTTCAACAAAACATTCTTAATGGTCCTTAACTCCCTTGCTCCAATAAGAACTAAAAGAGTAAGAATGAAAACCACCCCATGGCTTACCAAAGATACCAAAAAGATCATGCTACAAAGAGATAAAACCTGGAAAATATATCTCCAACATAAACAGCCAGAAATCTTACTAAAATATAAACAGCTGAGAAACCTAGCCAAAAAACTTCTTAAAGATAAAAAGTCTTACTACATCAAATTACAAGCAAATCATACAAACCCCCCCAAGCATTTTTGGAACTCAATTAATTCACTCCTTAGGCCAGGTACCAAAAACAACCCTTGTCCCGACAGCAACAAATCCAACCTTGGAATTGCCTCACTATTCAACACCTTCTTTACCACTTCTATTGCCGAGCTAACCAAGACATTTTCCAACAATAACCCTCTACCTCACCCCACCCAATCTTCCTCATCATCCTGTCCCCCCCTACTTTCGAACTCAAACCCATCTCCACCTTCCTAATAAAGAAACTACTCTGTAAACTAAAGCCTTGCTCCAATGCCCCCGATAACATTCCTTTCTCCTCCTTAAAAATAGCCTCCAAGGGCATTGCTCTCCCTATCAGCATCCTGATCAGTAGATAACTACTTGAATCCTATGTAGCCAAACTATGGTGCACTGCATATATTCTCCCACTTCACAAGGTTGGCAAAAACTGCAATGTCTCTAATTTCCTCCCCATAGCCATCCTCTCCCCAATCTCCAACCTTCTTGAAAAATGCATCCACCTTCAACTTTTGCCATTCCTTATCAACCACCAGCTATTCTCTCTCACCCAACATGGCTTCCACCCAGGACACAGTACTAACTCTGCCCTCCTCTCCTTCTTACATTCTGTCACTCTAGCTCGTGACTCTAGTAAAATAGTTTCCTCAGTCCTGCTGGACTTATCTAAAGCCTTCAATAACATCTCCCATACTCACCTACTACATCATCTGTCTAATCTCAATTTCTCCCACAAAACTCTTTCATGGTGCTTCAGTTATCTTTCAGACAGGTCCCAAGCTGTAAAATGGTGCCCAGACACTTTCACATTCCTTCCTGCCCCCACCGGGGTACCCAAAGGTTCCATACTTGGCCCAGTACTATTCAACATCTTTATTAATGACCTTCACAAAGCCATACCCAACACCAAAATTGTGCAATATGCTGATGATTCTTCCTTGATCTGATGTACCTCTAACCTAACAGAACTCCAAACTCTGACACAAACTGCCTTCTCTACCACAGAAAACTGGATGCTCCAAAATCACCTCTCCCTAAATGCCACCAAAACTAAAATCCTTCTATTGTCCCCTTCAAAATCCTCCCCTATCGATAAGAATTCATTTCAAATTACCAGCCTTAACAACTCCTTGATAGAAGTCGTTCCCTCCCTCAAACTTCTTGGTGTCACTATCGATGAACAGCTAAAATTCAACACCCACATCCAACTAAACATTAAAAAAACCCACATAAAACTCTGCCTTCTCTATAGAAACATCTACTTCCTCTCTCCTGCCACCAGACTAACACTTGCCACATCCTACCTCCTTCCCTCATTACTGTATGGCGCCCCTCTGCTTACCAATTTATCCTCCACACTCTCCTCTAAACTAGAAGCATGTTACAACACAATATCCAGATTTGCTACCAAATCTAAATTGACCTCTCATCATTGCACCTCCCTTCACTCATTAAATTGGCTTGAGCTCCCCAACCAACTTGACTTTCTCCAACTCACCACAGCCCACAAATTACTGTCCCAACCTACTAAGTGCCCTGCACTATCCAATATTCTACAACCATATACCCCCAATAAAACCCTCAGATCTTCCCACCAAAACCTTATCTCCATCCAAAAACCCAAGAATCCAGCCGGTCAGCTTCTCCTTGGCTAAAAAATGGAATGCTCTCCCTCCTCACTAAGGTCCTGTGACAACTTCAAAAACTTTAAAACTCTTCTTCATTCCCACCTTTATCTACATAGGAAGTGCAACTGTACTCTTCACCCCAAAACTCTCAAGCTCTCCTCCACTTTTACTCCTGGATAACCTTCTCACCTAACTAACCTCTCTCACATATATAGATTGTATACTTAACTAAACTGTAAAATCCAGCCACCAGGCTACATGCCTGTCTCTCTCGCCTAAATGAAATTGTAAATGTAATTGTCTATTCTCTTTCTGAATGCTAACTTGTTTGTATTCCAAAGTGTTTTTGTAAGTACACATGTAACTAAATTTTGTATTTGTGGAGCTTTTCTCCCTGGGCCTCCACTGAAAATGGGCTCCCTGAGCCCAGTGGACCTCCCCGGTCATCAAACTGGAATAAATAAATAAATAAAATTCATAATTTTTTTCTTAACATATAGGAAGCCAACTGCAAAGGTTGTGATATATGCCTGTCAGCATGATTTGAAAGTCCTTTAGAAATTAAATTGGCTCTGTGTGTCACTTTATTCCATTTCAGGTTATTATAGATGTGTTTTTTCCTATGGGCACAGTAACTCAGTAATTTGCTAAAAAGTATTGAAATTGTGCTGTTTTGTTAATTCAACTTTTTCGCCCTTCTTTGCTGTTAAGGCATATTAATGTTCAAAAATTGTGTTTTTGTGACTAACCACTAGCCTTTGTGATCATTCATTATATTCATGAAGAACAGCTTTAAAATGTATTGATCACATTATCTTTCTTACATTTCCAGCATGGTACACAAAAGTGCTGAGTCTCCTTTTTTTCTCATTGCCAAATGCTTGTGGTCACAGGTTGTTTTTTTTTTTTTTTTTTGGGGGGGGGGCTTGGAAAGTAGTGCTTCACCTACAAGCATGTTTGAGGACAAAATGTAAATTAACCTTGGTGACATCATCATAGGGGAAAACATGAAGAGCATCCTTAGATTTTAATGGGAGTAAGACCATGCATGTGCAAGAGATGTGTTCATTAAAATCTATGGATGTACTTCATAGTATTTCTTCAGTGTTGTCACTGAGGGACATACCAATGGCATTTGACCCATGGTTTGATAAATAATTTAGAAGGTTTTTTATTAAAGGAAAAAAAAACTGTTTAAATAAATGAGGAAAGAGAAGGATAAAAATGCATTGTGGCACTCAGCACATTAAGATGCACCTGCAAATAATACATTTCAAGCATCTCAGAGAATATGGATGTAAAGTGACTTTCAGTTAAAATAAAATGTATTTATAGACTTAGTGACCTGAGTTATTTTGTGACTTTTGATAATCATGGAGCAGAGTTAAATTTTACTATTTTGCATCTGATAGGTGCTTGTTGTTTTGTTTAGCACACTGAGAAAGGTTTCATTGAAATGAGTGACAGTTTCATCCTGGGGCAGAGATTTTAGTATTTGCCAATTATAACGTTTTAGGTTGGATATGAAGGTGTCACTGTTAAACTTACTTAAATTGTGTAAAAGTTGTAGTGATGTTTTTGTGGTATGACTTTCTTTCTACAAGTTTTAGAAGGTGATCTCTAAGAGAGTTTGAAAGGGTGCAAATACATGCAATTTTATTTGGGTTGATCGCTGTGGTGACCCCTAACCATGAAAAGCCAAAAGAAGTAAGAGTTCAGTCAAAGGTAGATTTTTTGTAATGGTTTGACAAAGCCCTATAATATGCACTTTATGCATGCCACTGGGGGGGCTTGGGAAAACCTGGATTCAGCAAGGAAGCCGAGAATCGAAAAAGTCTGGGAACCACTGATCTACTCAATCATTTTCAGTCAAACATTACATAGCTCATTTAAGTCCTGCCTTCTTTTAAACCTCATTCCTCTTCTGTATGAATTGTTGAAGAGGTACCTTCAGAACATTACAAAGTACTTCAGACTGGGTCTCACTGACTGTATGTAACAGCTGCCTACATTAAAGCCTTTGCTTTGTTTCCCAATACTCCACTGTCCTGTTTATTGTTTTTTAATACTGCCTGTTTTAAATAATCTGAACATGCCTTTCAGTCACTGGTAACCTCACCATTCCCCAGCTCTGTATTCTTCAATCTGGCCATTTATCTTTATGACCACACCTCTATCCTCGTTATATCCATGCTCACATTTCCAACACCATCTTATGTATCATCTCTGTTGTAGCTCTCTGTGTCATAAAGAAAGAAGAAAGCTTTTATTCCCAAACTTTGCATAATGTCATCTAAAAAAAGAAAGAGCAATGGTTACAATGCTAAACCATTCAATTAATGCACTTTAAAATAGAGAAACTTTCATTTTTGTTTTCCAGTTTGATTCTCAAGTTGGGGTGCCTTTTGTGTGCAGTCTGCATGTCCTCCGTGTTTGCATGGGTTTTCTTCGAGAGCTCTGGTTTACTCCCACATTTCAATGACATGCAGTAGGTGGATTGGACACTCTACATTGTTCATAGGTGTGAGTGTGTGTTTAAGAGTGGTTTAGTACAGCAACCACTGCAGGGGTATTCACCCAGCGGTGTGAACCTTGGCTTTAGATGACTGTCCTTGTTGAAATCACACCTCGACCCCATGTAGAAAAATGGGAAAAAAGGGGATGTGAATGGATGGATCAACATTTTACAGCTCTCTGGTGCATACTGAAAAAATGATTTTGGATTCAAATTGCCCCTGTGGGATCTATTGTGAGGGGTAATCAACCTATGAATTCCTATAGACAGTGTGCCTTCCTGGACGACCAAGAAACTGGGAATAATGTAGACAGATGATCAATATACCTTTTCACAAAGTATATTTCAAAATGTCAAGCCTTTAACTTTGTGTTTTACAGATGAACTCAAAGGCTAGCTGCTCTGCTCAATATTAGGCATGTTTATAATGAAGGCTACCACAGTTTAATGGATCAGAACACAAACTAAAGAACAGCCCTGATATGACAGATAAGACAATAAACCTCAAGCAATGACATAAATCATATTATATGCATTCAAATAATAACACAAAATAAAACTTTTGTTAGTCAAATGAACAACACTTCACAGCAGACATAAATAAGAAAACAATGGCAGGAAATAAATACATGAAAGTGAGGTTCCAATGATTTCCAGTATAGTGTAGACGAGATAAGATCTGTTTCACTTCCCACTCCATAAATTGTTAAAATTAGTTTTTGGGAGACAAAAGCTAAACAAGCAGTAAATAGAAACCTCAAAATCATGTTGTGATGGTAGTCACAGCCTGAATAGAGAAAACAAGTAAAAATCAAAGAGGAACTCCCCACAGATGGATCAAATCTTGGATGACCCTAATCTAGTTTCCATTCATCAGAGTCTGTTCTTGTCCTGCTTAGCTTGTCTGCCACACTTTTATTTCTCTGATGGAATGTAGAATAGCTGTACAGTTAGACTGTGCTGAGAAGCTATATCCCAAACTAACATAGCTAGTCTGCAGATGGGGTGTGACCTGGTTTCCCTATTGCTTGATGATTTACCATGTGACTGTGGTATTGTCTGTAACAATTTGAAGAAGTCCTTGGGCGCAAAGATGACTGACAGCATTGTGTACCTTGATTAGGGCAAGCATCTCTTTTATATTTATGTGCTTGTGTCTGTCCTTGGTGTCCCACACAACTTGCACTTTTATCTATCCTTAAAATCCTACCCAAGCAAAGTCTGAGACATATGAGGTAACTAACAGCTTTGGAACAGGGATGGAGAAGGGGAGATCTAAACTTAGGGTTATCTGTTGTTTCCACCAAGTGATTTCCCTTCTGATAAACCCTAGTACTGGGATATGAAAAGACAAGGGTTGTTGGTGCTGGGACCAAACAGACTTCCGATACCACTGCATGTTTCTCATGTATAGTCTTGCCAGGGGTACTGTGAGAATCATAGAAGCCAGAAGACCCACAATCCTGAAGTATTCCCTTGCAGTGACTGAAGTCTGAGTGCAAAACCTTAGAAATAGATCTATGTTTTCATGTGGAAGCTGTGGTGTCACTTTTACATCCTAAAACATAATCCTGTTAGGAGTCAAGAAAAACTTTCGAATGTGCTCTTGTAATCCCAGCTTGTGTAAGAGACCTCTCTCTCTCACCCAAGAGAGAGATTCTTGACACTTTGAAAAAGACTCCACAAAGATAAGCAAGTTGTCCAGATATGGAAAAATGTGGATATCCTGTAGCCTGCAATGAGCTATAACTGGATACCTATCAAATAGTCAAACATCATATGGTCGAACCCAGATCATCGACAATTCAGTCCATCAAAACCAACTAAAAATAAACATGACACCCACATATACCACAAAAACTGTTTTTGTAGGGGGAAAGCCCCCTGCACTCCCCCCACCCCCTACTAATTATATATACCAACTGCAAGATCACATTGTAGTGGGGAAAATGGCAGATTTCTTGATATATACTGTAACGCAACCTCAGAACAGTTTGATGGACTGAATTATCAGTGATATGGGTTTGACCATATGACTTTTGACAATTTGTCCATTCAATTACTTGATAGGAATCCACTGGAGTTAAACCCTTTGTGAACACCCATGGTACAGTGGGTAGGCCAAAGGGTAAAGCTGAGAACTGATAATGTGATTCAGACACACAGAACTTTAAGAAACACCTGAAGTCTGGATGAGCAGCCATATGATAATAAGCATTTTTTAAATTTAATGTTACAAGGAAACATGAATGAGGAAGAGGTAAGAGGCTGTGAAGAGACATCATTCTGAATTGGGGCACTGTCATGAACAGATTTAGGAAAGAAAGACCCGCAACTGGTCTCCAAGAATTTTCTTTCTTTAGCACAAAAAACATCCTTGAATAAAATCACTTTTCCACCTATGAAGAAGGAACAGGTTCTATACTCTCTGAAACAGCATGTGATGAATGGCAGGTGAAAACAAACAAGAGTCTGCGCTCTGGAGGATGAAGAATAACCCCCCCCCGAAAAGGAAGAATTTCTTCCCACTGCCATCTGTAAACCTTGATGAATGATCTTCAGAACTAATGTGTCTGAAAGTATCTGCTGCCAAAGAGAAAAAAAGGAGTTTCAGACTTTCTGGAAGAAAAAAAAAAAATGTCTGCCAGGGTGGAGTTGGAGGAACATAATCCCTGAAATAAGTAATTCTGACTTACTGGACTGTCTTTGGCTTTGACAGTTTTTAGAATTCTACTTCTTGGAGCCCTTATGTTCTTAAAAATCTGTTTACCTGCATTTTGTTGAGGCTGTTATTTTGTTTCTTAACAAAACTGGATAAGCAGTTACAGAATCCCTAGGAAAACTTGGAAAAGGAGGGCTGAAAAATCTTACATATTCCTTGTATCATCTGTGACGCCCATGCCCTGGCCCAGCAATCAAGGAGCCTCAATCCTCACCACTAACATCAGTGAGGGGGTGTCTCATATAAGAGGTGACACAGTAAAGTGCAATTTCCCTTAAGAGCACACAGAGATCACAGTCAGTCTGGGGCTGGTCACTCCCTTGCTCTCCAGGTCCCCAATAAGACTCCCCACTGGTACAGCTATAGGGTCCAGACCTCAGCCAGCTGGGCAAGCTAAAATCTCCAGCACCCTCTCTGTGCAACCAGTGCTTCGTGTCCCTGCCCAAGTAGCTGACACACACACACACACACACACTTTGAGATGAGTTTATACAACCACACAGACACTTCTGAGGAAGGCTGGTACAGGTTCTCCAGCTATGCCCCATTTACAGACTATACAACAGTAATCACTGCCACCACCCAGCTAATATTTATCAGCTACTCAAAGGCCTTTAAAAGGGTGTCCAATTATTACTGTGCTTTATTATTACCCAATTGGTAGTATCGCCCAGGGCTAAAGCTATAGGAGTGGCTTTGTACAATTTTACCAAAGGCATGCAAGTACTCTTAAGAGCTTAAATTATCTCTACACAAGCCACAGTTGAAAGGTTTTAAAATATTTAATAATAAATAATAAAAACACAAGAAAATACTTCTTACTACACAGTGCTAGTCAAGAGTTCAGAGATCACAGAGAAATACTTAAAATAATTCAGTAGTACAGTTTTGACATCACAGAAAAACACTTTAATCTTTCTAGTTTCTAGCTATTTCTAAGAGAAAGCACAAGTCTAAGATAACTTACATATAGAACACAGGCAGAGTGCTGATAAGTTGGATGGTCAAGACAAAAATGCTTAATGCCCTCTGATTCTGTTTTTAAAATCACATTTCTGGTTCACATTACATCATTCTTCACACTTCCCTGGGTTCCCAGGCTAACAGAAACTGCATTTACATTCTTAACATCTCCTTGTTTTATCTTGCAGATGGTCAGGAAGCAGAGCAATAAAAATACATTTGCATGTTTAAATCTAGCAATTTAACTCTTGGTTAAAACAATAGAAATAATTTCTTCATCTAGACCGTCTGGAGACAACTTTTGATCAAAGGGTCACAACATGCTTTACTTGGTCAGCTTTCTGACAGCAGAGTATACTGTTGTTACATTAATATTTACAGATGACAGAATTATCTCCCAAAATTCTATCTGGCTAGGCTGGCAGCCTTCACATCATCTTACACCTTTCATCACATCTTTTGATAATTTCTGCCACAGAGGGGCAAAAAACAATCTCTGCCCAAAAGGAAATTAAAAATCTCATTTTTAACATGATCTGGAAGGTTCTAACAATGCAGCCATGCAAACCTTAAAAAGTTTCAGTGGCCATAGCCTTGGAAGAAGTATCAACAGAGTCATACATACACTGTACACAATGAGCAGTGACTTGAACAGTGGAAGAAATTAAATTATTTTAAGCAAAATTTTCCTCAAAACAAATAAATTGCAGATAAAATATTCCTCACACTTTCACAATAAGTTAGAACAAACCTTAGCATACGAGCCTGACAATTCAAAATTCTGAAAATCAAAGTTGCAGAGGCATACATTTTTCCTATACTTATCAATAACCTCCTCATCCTTATTAGAGAATAAGGATTGGAATTAACTGTTTAGTAGCTGAAGGATTAACTAAAGCTATAGCTGCTGGATCAGGTTAATATAAAACTTAAAAGACTGAGGAACCTTATATATCCTATCTGCATTTTTAGCGGCAGCCGGCTGACTTTCAGGAAAATTGCAGAAAGTACCAGACACATCCTCCAAAGCTGAGAACTGGAGGAATGGGTGCAGGTTCTGAAAATTCCTTCTGTAACAGCTCATATTATTTTCTGACATACTAAAAAATCTCAGTGTTCTCCCACTGAAAACACTGGCACATTCTAGAGAAAGAGACCTCCCCCTCCCCCGGAAGAATCAGAAACTGAGCTCTCCTCTAATTCATAGGTTGGTACTAGGCTGTCGGCCCTAGGGCCTATACAAGCCTAGCCATAACAAAACTGCAGAGATGACCCTGTATCTGTTCTTATGTCATCCTGACTTCATTCAGAATCTTAAATCTCTTCAGGAAAAGAGGTATCCCTTTTTCTTTTTCCAGGTACTACTTTACAAGAAGGATGAATAGCCTGAATTAAAACCCTGAGTCAGACCAGTAAACTACTCCTGTCTAAGGACATTTGTGGAGGAGTAGCTGCATCCCTAGTTTGCTGGTTCTAGTTGACAGAAAAACTGGGATAAACTGTGTTATTAATGGCAGCACCAGCTTCCCCAGGTATAGGCACAACATTCTGACAGAACAGGGAAGTCTTCCCTGTTCCCTCTCCCAGGAACAACAAAAGTGGTTGTCCCTTGTCCACTGAGGGGACTTCAACAGCAACAGAGGATGTGGCTAGTTCCTGGTCCACAGTAGTTCTAGGTGCTACACCAGTGGAATCTGGGGTAAAATATGAGTGGTCTGAGGTACAACTAAAGGCCCCAAGCAGTCCAACCCACCTGCAACTAAGGCAAATTGCTAGGCTACTGTGATGACAAAATCCGTTTGCTTAACTTTTTCCTTTTTTAGCTGGAGGAAGGACAGACCATGGGACTGACAGATTTTTCCATGGCCAAGCTGAAAATGGTACCTCTTTTCCTGGGAAAGTAAGCAGCAAAGTCCAATAAAAAACAGGTCTTTAAAAGTCACGTTTTGCAGAAACAAACACAGTAAATGGCACTTTAAAATATTTTACCAGCCCTACAAAATAAAATAAACATTTTTTTTCCACAGAAAATGGTTTACAGTTACTTTAACTTTAAAACTGACAGGAAAAAAAGAGCACTCCTGTTGAAAAGTACACTGCAGTCATGTGACAGTCTGGTAAAATGCAAATTCCTATCTTTAAAATAACTTTCCTAAAGAGGAAAATTTTAATAATAATAATAATAATAATAAAACAATGGAAGTCTTTTCCCCAAAGGGAACTTATCTGCCCAGCAAAGTAAAAGCACAAGCCAACCATTGATCTTCAAAAGCCAAAGACAAGTGTACACTTCAGTGGCAATAAAGCTCTGAAAGGCTTGTCATCACTATCTTTAAGTCAGATTAGCCTGACATGCTAGACAATTTGGGTGTATGGAAGGCGTACTGAAGTTATATATCCTTGGCCAGATATAACCCCATATAGCTTAGATTACTGCAGCAGTGATCATGTTTCAGTCAGGATATGTCATTTAACTCACCTGAGGACACCTTAAAAATAGTAGAAAGAGCTGGGATATCCCAAGAAGAGCCTGCTGGAGCAAAAAGCTGTATGGGACATCACATAGCAGCCGAGCAGACAGCACCTAAAGGCTCCCATCACAGAGCTAAGAAACTATTTCCACTTTTCCAGAGGTGCCAGAAAGAGAAAGCAGGCATAATTCATTCCCTCTGGATGGGGGATGGTGACTGCAAAACATTGGTGGGACAGGCTGAAACCCTCTGTAGATAGCTATGAGGGTTGCAGATTCTTTTTCTAAATCTGCAATGCAGGGTATGTACCATACACACAATCTACAAAACACAATAGTTGCGGTAGAGCTTTAGCTCTTCCACAGTTGAAATGCTTACCGTTTTTTTTTTCTTCTTCTTGAAAGCTACCTGTTTAAAAACAAATGTATGTGGTACACATAATAAATATGTTTTTTAAGAGCACTGTGTAGGGGACACAGAACTCAGTGAGTGACACTACAGGTACAGGGATGAAGAGGAGGAGTTCTGAAGCAGAATGACACAGGCAGATTATAACATACAGTTAGTAATACTATTTCATACCACACAAATGATGGAGTGGTTTGCATGCTAAATTGTTGAGATGGAAAATGGATAGTGTCTGAGGTACAAAAACAATATTAAGATAAACATAATTTATATATTGAAACGGCTATGTTGGTAAACAATTCCATTAGCTCTATATTAGTTTAACCCAACAAAGTTTGAATGAATAACTCTAAAAGGAGAATATCGGTGGGGGTGTGTAGTCTAGTTAAGTAGAGAAGCAAGTAGTCATTCTGCTTAGGGTCAGAGTGTGCAGAAATTAAGTGAAGATAGGAATTTTGTTTGAAGACAAGAGTGAAACTTCATATACACTTAAACATCTATTAGAACAAGAAACAGCTTAGATTTAAAACAGGGACACAGCAGATTCTCATAATTTTGACCAGAGAACAGCTTGCTAGAGTTTAGTTCAAAGTGCTCAGTTTTTCTCAGTAAAAGAGTCTTCATAAATTTAGTAATGGCAAAAGTGGGAAGATTCTGGAATTCTTCAGGAGTTATAAGGATTCTGATGTCACCTGATTTGGGTGTATACCCGGTAAAGGAAAAGGGCAAATAATTCAACAGGGTTGAGGAAAGGAAGCAAATGCCTCTGTGACACAGGATTTTGATTAGCACACTCCCTTCATATTGAAGGGACAGTGAGGCATCAATTCAATATCTATTACAGTGAATAGCCCCACCTTGGAAGTTGACTTCAACTATATATAATTCTCAAGTTTTTTTTTTTTTTTTGAGAAGGGGGAAAAGTCTCAATGGAGCAACATTACAGAATGGGGGAGCAATAGACTACTGACTATGAATATGGATACTTTGAAATGGTAAGTAGTAACAGAGAATAACACCCAGCAACAGGATGTGTGACTGTTTCCAACTGTTTTTCAAAATCTGCATTTGTCTGTTTCTCTGACACGGTCAATGGACTTCGTAAACAAACGTGTACGTAGTCCATTTTCCTGGGCTGCCAATATTAACCTTTCACCTTTTGATTTAAATTCACCTCTCCTTAATCAGTCCTGCATTAGATCCTGATTGACATAAGGTTAGACCAGGAGTTTTGTGCACTTGCAACTATATTTACGAATTTTCCACATTTTTTGCCTTATCATCTGATCCCTCACCTTATTCTTTCTTTTGTTTTTTTTTGGCACATTCAGTTGCTGCCTGATTTTTTATCTACTTCTGGTTTGATTTCCATTCCCACTCAACATCGATATGCTTCTGCTAAACTAAGCAGGGAAGTTATCTTAGACTTGTTCCCCTCATGTTTTATAACTCTCATGATGGTTGGAGCTTATGAAGTCAGCAGATAAATATGCAGTCCTACAACTGCAGATCTATACATGTAATCAATATTGAGGTGGCCCATACCTCCCCTCAGAATGGTGAATATTTGGTATACACCGATTTTTATAAATCATTTATAGGTTCATAGGTGTGTGCTAGGCTAATGGCCCTGGAGCCTTTACAAGCCTAGCCCATAGGATTACCCTGGCATCATGCCACCTGACCTTAGTTCCCAGTGGCTCTGTCAAGAAGAGTCACTGGAGTGATCCCTGGGGTGATTTTTTTTTATTTCCCATCCACTCACCAAGATTTTTCTTGAAGAGGGCCAATGAGGTGCTCTGTTTGACATGTATGATAAGCCTATTCCATAGCATGGGCAGTCTCTGGGTTATGAACCTGTCCCTTCAGCTTGTTCTGTTGATTGTGGTAATGAGGTTGAGGTCTGGAGCATGTGGTGTGGAGGGATTGGGATTTCTTTAGATGCAACATTTCTAACAGAGCTGGGTTAGATATGGCTTTATAAGTAAAGCAGAAATCACCTCTAAGTAGGCAATATTAGACAGAGAATAGTTGGAGTTTTTGAGTCTGTCCATATAGGACAAGTGTTTAAGGCCTAGGATTTTCTTTGTGAGGTACTTTTGCAGCCTCTCCAGTTGTTGCAGGTGTCTAGTGAGGTACATGCCAAATGGGGCATTGTACTCAATGATTGGGCTAATTAGGGAAGAGTAGAGGTAGACAATGACCTCTTTCTTCCTGGATGCAAATGTGGTTGTCAAAAGAGAGGTTGCTGTCAACCTGTGTTCCCAGATCTCTTATAATGCCTTCTGTGTTCAGTGGACTACCATCAATGTGGTAATTCATGGAAACCGGGTTTTTTCCCCAAAGGGGATGCCGACACATTTTTTGGCATTGAGCTTAAGGCCATGGTGCAGACACCAGTTGTTGGTCTCGGCGAGGCTTTTCTGTAGGATGGCAAAATCACTTGGGGAATTAATATCTCCCAACTTGCAATCATCTGCAAACTTCATCAGCCAGTGTCCATTCATGTTGGCCTGGACTTCAGAGAAGTACATACCAAACAGGAAAGGACCCAGGACCAAACCCTGTGGGACTCCACTTGTGACTGGTCGGCAGTCTGACTTGGCATCAGCTACTTTCACACTGTGGGTTCTATCTGTAAGCCAGTTTGCAACCCACCTAGTGATATAGGGGTTGATGCCTAGCTTAGTGAGTTTTTCTGTGATTCCTGAGTGGGGAATGGTATCAAAGGCTTTGGCCAGATCAAGGTAGGCTGTATGAACCACCTTGCCTTCATCCACAGCTCTGGTGACTGACTCAAAGAAGTCAAACAGGTTGAGCAGGCATGATCTACCCTTCACAAAACCAAACTGTGTGGGATCCAGAGTTTGGAGATTCCCTATATCCTTGTTTATTAGGTCCATGATGATGCATTCCATAGCTTTGCATATCAGACTCATCAAGCTAATGGGCAATAGTTCCCAGGGTCTGTAGTCACTCCTCCTTTGTGGAGAGGGATGACTGTAGCAGTGTACCATTCGGAAGGGACAAAGCCTGAGGTGAGGCTGTGATTGAACAGGGCATACAGGTGAGGTACCAGTTCACTCTGTAGTTCATGTAGAACATAGCCAGGGATATTGTCGGGTCCCATAGAAGCTGTATTTTTGGCCTTGGACAGTGCTGTTTTAACCTGTGCAGCAGTAATACTGGGTGCCTGGCAATCTACTGGTATTGTGATTGAACCTTTGGTGGGGTGAGAGTGGTAAAGTTGGTACTGAATCTGTCGGCCGGTATACTGGTGATAGCTGTTGGCTAGGTATAGGAGGTACCATTGTGCAGTAGCTCAGAACAAATCTGGGTACTGCCATGGAGATTCTTTACATAACTATAGAAGCCCTTGTGGGTGTCTTTACTATCTGCTGCAATTCTGTTTTCATAGCTAGCTTTAGAGGATGTGATGAGGGATCTCAATTTTTTGCTGAGGCTGATAAGGGAGTTTTTCCAGTCTTGGGACTTCACTTTATTCTGCATCAGTTTCCTCCTCCTGTTGTAGAGTTTTTTATGGCAGGGGACCACCAGATTGGCTTTCTTTTTTTGGAGGAGAGCGTCTTGGTTCTATTGGGTATGATGAGATACATGCAATTGTGTACGTGTTTGTACAGTGCACTGGTGTATGATTCGGCAGTCATGCAACTATTCTCCATTTGCATGGGTACTGTGAAGTTAGCCACCTCTGTTTTTAGGAGCCCAAAGTTAGCTTTGGAGAAGTTTTTCATGGTGGTTACCTTTGCAGGGCGGGTGGGAGGAATGTGGGTTTCCAAGATGATTAGTTTGTGTTCTGATCTAACCAGGGAGGAGTTGACTATTGGTGTAGAGCAACAGTTGCCCATGTTAGTAATGATTAGGTGAAGGATGTTACTACCTCTAGTGGGGGTAAGAACGAGCTGTTTCAGGGCATTGGAATTAATAAATTCCAGGAAATGCTGGGCAAGTGTATTGGTACATGAGTAATTTTCCCAGTTAATGGAGGGATAGTTGAGGTTGCCCAGTATTAGAGTGTCAGGTTGGACCCTAATATTTTCCAGGGTGCTTAGGAATGTGGACTGTGAGTCTTGGGACAGGGTTGGGGATCTGTAGCAGGCTATGACCCAAATCACTATCTTACCCAATGCTAGCTGCACCTGAAGTATCTCTGATGCGTTATATTGGGCTACCAGTCTGGAGGTGTGCATAGCCTTTATGAATATGGAAACACCACTGCCTTTGGAGTTTTGGTCCAGGTTCTGGGGCCAAAAGGTGTGGAATGAGTTATAGCCTGGTAGTGCAGGGGTACTTTTTGTCTTGAACCAGGTCTCTGTTACAGCACAAATGTCGATGTTCTCCATTTTAAGGAGTGCTTCAAGTGAGTGCATTTTGAGATTTAGACTTCTAGCATTGAGCAGCATGACCCTCAGAGTGCATTTGTTTGTAGCTGTTACGGTAGTAATTCGGTGTTTGAAACATCAGCCAGAAAAGGCACTATAGGGGTGGCAAGAGCCTTGGCCAGTATCTGGAAGCCCAGGGATGACAGATGCAGACCATCTCTTGAAAATCATGGAGTTCTGTCAATCATGTCATCCCAGGCAGACAGATACTGGATCCCCTTAGAATGACACCAGAGACTTTAGCCAATTCTTGAAATCGATCATTTTCTGATTGTACTATGGTATAATTCTGGGTGATGGTAGGAGGCTGCTCAGGACTAGGGTCATACCCGCCTGAGCTACATAATCTGATAGCTCCTCCATGTCTCTTTTCATGTAGTTCAGGGAGGTATGTTTCAGGTCTTTCACACCCACATGTACAATGACATAGTCATATTTGTACCGGTTTTTGAGGGACCTGAGTGCATGTGTTATGTGGTGGATCCTGGCACTTGACAGGCAGCTGACTTTTACTTTCTCTTTAGTCAACCTAGTGAGTGGGACATCAGTGTGCCTCACTATTGAGTCACCTGTGACTAGTGTGTTGGGCAGGCTGTTTTGCCTTAGGGGCTTTGGTTGAGTGGCACACTGTTTAGGAGAGTTATGTGTCTCGTAATTAGTGTTGTGGTGGTCGAGTGCATTTCTGCCTTGGAGGCCTCTGCTGTTTTGTTTGGGTAGATTTTTACTGACAGCCTCCATGAAGGTGGGTGTGTGGTTTGTGTTTTTATGTGAAGGCAGTGGTGGTGTGTGTTCTGGAGGGCTGTGTGTTCCATGTGGTGTGGTGCAAGTGTTGACCTTCTCCTCTTGACCAGCTATTCCGGTCTTGGCTGGAGAGTGCGTGGCTTCCAATTTGTTTGTAGAAGTGCATCTCTCACAAGTGTGTGTGTTGGGAGGTAAGAGGAGAGGGTTGTCAGTGTACATGAGGCAGCTGCTACATTGCCTCAGGATGCCCAAGTTCACCAGGTTAATAGGAGAAAGCACAGGGAACTGACCTATAGACATGCCTGGAGGGGTGGGCATTAA
The DNA here is from genome assembly GCF_019279795.1 of Protopterus annectens. Taxonomy (NCBI): domain Eukaryota; kingdom Metazoa; phylum Chordata; order Ceratodontiformes; family Protopteridae; genus Protopterus; species Protopterus annectens. The sequence goes on along the minus strand of NC_056730.1, from coordinate 700,972,934 downwards.
TAATAAGTACTGGAACTGTTTTCTTGTAGAACATTTAGTGCTGGTAGCACTTTTGTGTACTACAATAACTGCTACAAGAAGTCTGGTAAAGTGCTAGACTAAAGCTAGTAAATGTGCAGGAGAGGAGGAAAACTAGCAGATCTATGGGAACAATTGAAGAAGAGACTTTTTGGCACCACTCAGAAGCTTACAAACAGTCCTGGATACAGCAAATCTGTATCTGGACTAGACTAGTTACAGGAAAGGTGGGAAACAAGTGCAAACGTGGGCTTTTAAACCAAAAAGTTGAAAGAGATGGAAAAAAAATGCCCAGTGGCCAATAAACTACAATTTCTGGGACAGAAACCACTCCTCTTATGGTAGATAGGGTACCTAGTGATTACCACTCCCACTGATAAGCTAGAAGGATCCCCTGCAGCACAAAAATGCTTAGGGGGCTCAAAAGCTTACAAGCAGTCCTGGATACAGCAAATCTGTATCTGGACTAGACTAGTTACAGGAAAGGCAGGAAATGGGTGCAAACGAGGGCTTTTAAATTAGAAAGTTTAAAGAGATGGAAAAACTGCCCAAAAAACTACAATTTCTGGCTCAAAACCACTCCACATATGGTAGATAAGCTACCTAGTGCTTACCTCCCACTGTTAAACTAGAAGGCTTCCATCCAACACAGAAAGGCTTGGGGAGCTCAGAAGCTTATAAACAGTCATGGGTACAGGAAATCTGTATCTGGACTAGATTAGTTACAGAAAAGGTGGGAAACAAGCACAAATGCAGGCTTTTAAACCAGGAAGTTAAAAGAAATGGAAAAAAAAATGTCCAATACACTATAATTTCTGGACCAGAGACCAGTCCTTCTGTGGTAGATAGGCTACCTAGTGCTTACTACTCCCACTGATAAGCTAGAATGCTTCCCTCCAACACAGAAAGGCTTGGGATGCTCAGAAGCTTACAAACAGTCCTGGGTACAACAAATCTATATCTGGACTGGACTAGTTACAGGAAAGGCAGAAAACAAGCTTGGAATATATATATATATATATATATATATATATATATATATATATATTTTTTTTTTTCTTTTTAGTAAAGTGGAAAGCGAGAAAGGAAGAGCAGATGATAATTTAAGGATAAGAGCTTAAGTGAGTTGGCTTTCTCAAAAACACTTTAATGCAGTACAAGCTAGCACACTTGAGTGTGTAGCAATATTAAGGGAAATACAAGTTAAAAATGACAAAAACAAGCAGTAAGTTAAGAAAAATGAAAATGGAGGCACCAAGTGCAGAATAAGAGCACTTGAACACTATAAACCACATAGAACAGCAAATGAAAGTAATAAGGTAGAAGACAGTTATGTAAGAGCAGCTAAAGAATATATCAATAAATATTTTTTTTGTGGAGAGGGAGGGAACAGAGCAGATTAAATGCTATAGGAGATGTCCTTTCCAAGTGCTCTCTCTGTACACAGCAGAGGAAATGGGACTAGTAGGACTGTTTGAAATCAAAATATGATCTCACTGCACTCAGTTGAGTGAGCAAATGGGATGGGCCCAGGAGGAGTGTCCAAAAACAGATTTACAGCAGGGGCGGGCAATTCTAATGCCACCAAGATTAACACCACAACAAGCAAGAAGATTTTTTCTTGTTTTCCTGTCCAACTGATCCAATACCTTTTGGGGCAATCACCTCAAAACTGTAAGTTAGAACAGGAAGAACAAATTGGTTTATAGCTTGACTTTGTTCCTGGATGTCAGGGTTGTTTTCAGTATTAATTTTAGTCTCCTGAAATATTCCTTAAAAAGTTTTATTTGCATTTGTTCAGGTTTTATTGTTGATCCTTTATCAGCTCCCAAACATTAATACACTCCCTCTTGCTCAAGATTTTTTATATCACATTCCTGTCCCAGACTGATATTTTCTTGGTGCTGCAGCTTTCCAGCTTTAAAGGTTGCTTTTGCACATTTATCAAGACCAAATAACATTCTTATACCATCTGAGAAAGTATTAACCACTTGCAGTTGAGCTTTCACTTCCTCATCCAATGAACTATACAGTTTTAAATCATCCACAAAAAGAAGATGGGAAGTCTTTAAAACACTTTGTTGTTTTCTGGGAGCTAACTTATAGCCATGACCTAAACTGTTAAGTAAACAGCTTAATGTGCTAAGGGCAAGACAAAAAACAGTGGTGACAGAGAACCAATATCCCCCTTTTATGTTTTATCCCTAGGATAATAATTTGTCCCATATCATGGCTTACCTGCAAAGTGGTTTGCCACTGTTTTGTGGTCACTGCAATGTAATCGATCAATGTAGGGTGTATCTTATACATTTAAACACTCATTCATGAATGAGGGATGTTGTCAAACACTCTTTTGTAGTCTATTCATGCCATACTTAGATTCTTCCCCTTTTTCATTTCTCCATTATGACTTTAACAACAAATGATTCTTTGTTCCATGTGACTTTCTTTTGTTAGCCTTTTGTTGTACTGCCATGATTGAGTTTTTTTCTGAATGACTATAAATTGTTTATAGCATCAGAATGCAAGTTACTGGACTATAGCTTTTAGTATAACTTGCCGGTTCACTCTTAAGGAGGAATATTACTTTTAGCCAGAAATTAGGTACTGCATTTTGATCCTATGGTTTTCTATTTAGGAGCTTTTCTTAATTTTGTTTCAGTTTCTCTTTTACTTCGTCCGATTTCATATCCTATACACTTGAACTTCTTATTCTTTCTTTTACGTTTTCTCACCATTCAGCATCTTTGTTACATTTCACAGGATCTTCATACACATTTCTCCAATATGTGTATTATTTATTTATTTATTTATTTTGTGTGGCGTTTCCCAATTCTCTATAAAACGTTTTTCTTCATCAATAAATTGCTTTTTTGCAATTTTTATTTTTATCTGCATATTTTTTAAGTTTTTCTGTCTGTGTTGATATCTTTAGTTTATTATTTGCAATAGTGTTTGATAGATCCTGGTCTGCATGATATTATGCAATTCTTTTATCACATCTATCTTTCTGAGTATTTTTGTTGATCTGTTCACTCTTCGGACACTTCCTGTCTTAACTGTTTTATAGTTTTCTCTATTTGATACGTCCATGATGGCATTCAATTTCTTCCCTTCCTTTCCCTTACTACCCTGTGCTTTTGTGGTAAAACTCTGTTATTAATTTAGCTACACAGTAATATAGCGTATTTACTTCTGTTATTTCACATGAATTTCTAAGAACAATCTTGATTACTGTGTTCATTTGTTTTTATCAAACTTCTAACATTTTGGATATTATTAATTTTTTGTAGTCTATTTCTTTAATTGATTTTAATATATCTATCCATTTCTATTAAATCAATCAACTCTTCCATTAGATTATTTTCTTCAAAATTATGGGCACATTCTTTGTTCGCATCCAAAAACCTTCCTCTGCATGGAATCTATTGAACGGCTAAAACAATTATAAATTCAACCAAAAAGAAGCCAGCAACTGGGAGCTGTGAAAACCAATTTAATTGGTAAAGAATTTCAATACACAGACCGGTTTCGGCTATGGTTTTTACCTGGCCTTCATCAGTGTAAATCCACATAACACAATTGAAATTCTTTATATAATACATCATAATTAAGAACAAAACATGACTGGTGAGCTCATAAATATGCATATAATTATTCATAAATATTCATTAAGTCCAGACTGAAATAATGCACCAAGTTTTACTATCCATTTCTTTTCATTTGCATTTAATTTGATATGCCATCCTGATTTATTACTTCTGTCACCAATTATTTTATCAATAATGGTGAAATGAAATTTGGCTGTACTGTGTTTGAGGGTGTGTTTATACAATGCATTACTTGCTCTTTTACATCTGACATCACTCAAATGTTCAGTATACATATTCTAAAGGGTCTTGATGTTTGGCCAATATAAAATGCATGACAGCTACAAGAGGCCATATAAATAATCCAATCTGTATTGCAATTGGCAAAAAACTTTATGTCAAAGATGTGACTGCTATTACTGGAAAAATGTTTGGTTTTTAGTACATGTTTGCAATTGCTACAATGTCCACAAGGCATACAGCCCATAAGTTTGTCTCCTAGTATTGATGTCTGAATCATGTGCAAATTCCTAGAATCAGAATGATGTTTTAATGATTAAAATAGGCACCCAAGTTTTTGCCTTTTCTGAAAGAAAATGAACATGTATCAGGTATGTGGTTGGACAAAGCAGAATCTGCAAGAAGAATGTTCCAATGCCGTTTGATGATATCCATAAATTTATTTGTATTTTTGCCATAGATAATTGTGAAATGCAAAATATTATTGCTCCATGATTTATTCCTGTATCTTAAGAGATCATTACGATTAAGTTGGGATGCATAGTTACTGGCTGTGGTAACATAACCCATGCTGTAGCCCCTTTGTTTAAACCTGTCAGTTAAGTCCTGGCGATAATTCTGAAAGGTGCTGCCATCTGAACAAATACGTCTCATTCTAATGAATTGTGATTTTGGAATATTTCTGGCTATATGTTTGGGATGAAAGCTGGAGGCATGGAGTAAGGTATTATATTTGGGATATTTCCGGAATACTTGTGTGCTGACTGCATTTCTAGTAACCAATACATCCAAATAGGTAATCCTGTATTTATCATAGTTGATGGTAAAATGTAGGCCTCATTTGTTATCATTAAGATATTCAACAAACTCGTTCAAGTATTCAATATCAGTCCTCCACACCATCCAGCAATCATCTAGATACCTACACCAGATATCGATCTCAGCCAAATGGAGATTGTGTGTATCATCATATATTATTTGATCTTCAATATATGCCATATATAAGTCAGCATAGATGGGGGCAAAGGATGCCCCCATGGCAGTACCTTTGATTTGAAGGTAACATTGTTTACCATAGAAAAAAAACATTTTTTGTGAGAACATATTCAGACAGACATATCAGGAAAGTGTTAAAGCCAGGTTTGTACATTTGTGATTTATAAAGCCAGTATTCAACAGCATCTAGTCCAGCCCAATGTGGAATATTTGTGTATAGTGCGCTGACATCAAGGGTACATAACCACCAGTTGTCCTCTATTTGCATGTCGTTAATAATGCCCAAAAATTCAGTGGTGTCCTGGATCCTAGAACTTACCCATTTTAGCAAAGGCTTAAAATATTTTGTAAGAAATTCAGAAAGAGGTTCAGTAAGAGAACCATTTTCTGCCACAATTGGTCTACCTGGTGGGTGGAGAGGATCTTTGTGAATTATTTGATGTTATGATCCCATTCTCTACTGCTAAGTTAAGAAAAGTGTCAATTTGTTGTTTGAACATGGAAGTGGGATCTAAGGCATTTTCATATAGTATCTGGCATCATCCAGTTGTTTATGAGCTTCAATATCATAATCAGACCAGTTCATAACAACAACAGCACCTCATTTGTCAGCAGAAATGATTACCAATTGTTTGTTGTCAACTAATTCTGCTAAACTAATGGAATCAACCTGAGAAATATTATTCAACATGGGTGGAATCATGTTTGATGTAAAGTGCAGATCTTTGAGAACACTATGTTGAAAAAGGCTTACACAAGGATGCATGGGTGGAGTAAAAGTAGATCTATGGTATTTAAAATTATCAGTCACGCAGTCTTGTCCATGTTTGTCCTGAAAATGTAATTTAAGGTTAATTAATCTACAAAATGCTACTATATCCTGTGCAAAAATGTCCTCAGACACACAAAAAAAAACCCGGAATAAAAGAAAGACCTTTATTTAACAGAGCAATTTGTGATTCAGATAGTACAGTGTCAGAAATATTCAATACATTAGTATTGGCATCTGTATTTATTTGTTGGTCAACAATTCCATCAGATTCTGTAAACGTCTGACTTTTTCTTTGTTTCCTGCCTCCCCTCTTATAGGGCCTAAAGGGGCCCCACTGTTGTTGTGTTTGGGGCTTGGGGAGTCTGTGGTGTGTAGTGTATCAATATCTGTACCAGAGGAAGATTCACCCTCTGAAGAATCTGTAAAAGTGTTAGGTTTCTTAAGAATATATCTAGGGCATTTTTGTCTTGTGGTTTGGTTGGCATTCCTATTGCTGCCCTCGAATCTAACATGTCTGATCTGTCTAAAAGGATGGCCCTTCTCATAATCAGTCTGGTCCCTTAAAAATTTTTTAATTTTTCCTTCCTTTAGTTGGTGTTCAAAACTGAATAAATCAGAGCTTAATTTGGTCAATAAGTTAGAAAAAAATGGTTCATCTTTATATTGATTATAGTCATTACATAATTTGCTGACTATCAGTGTTTCTTGGTCAATAACTCATTCATAATAGTTAGATAATGTTTCTACGAATTTCATGGAGCATTCCTGTTGTATATTTGACCATGCTGTGGTTAATTGTTCATCAGCCTCAGTGACCACAGGTTGAATTTTTACCCTAAGTCCTCGAGGAGTTATACCCTTGGCCATATAGGCCTTGAATAATTTCAGATGCCACACATTGGACCTCAATGTTTTCATATTTTTGTTTAAGTCCTGAAACAATTTTTCACAGCATTCTTTGTTCTACATTTCCTGTGGGAATTATACAGAAAGGTCCAGAACAAGTTCTTGTGACATATTCTCCTCTCCTTCCCTCTGTGTAATCTGTTGCTCTTTCATATGGGAACTTACTGGCTTATCACTCCACAGCATTGTCTGCATCAGAGTTGCCACAGTTTCCTGTTCCTTCCTTTACTGTGCAACTCCAACTGAACTTTTGTACTGGTTTCCTATTGAAGACTCCAAAGTATCTTCATACAACAACTGATCAGATGCTTTCTGCTACACTACTTTCGGCTTTATTTGGAGATTCATTACAGTTAGAAGTGGAGAACATACTGGCAGATGAACAAAGATGCTACAGAGGAATTTAAGGGTTTTTCCAGGGGTTTAAGATTACAATAGTTTCAGCATCTCTTTCCCCTAGTTTATCAATAGGGGAATAAATACTATATATATTGATGAAAATTATTAATTTTTATGATGGGATGTTAATTATAGAAGATTGAAACATAACCTTTTCACATTCATAAATTGTGTCCAGTAGACATATAACAGCTCATAGCAAGGCAGATAAGCAAATACAGAGCCTTATTAAAAGACTAGAGTTGGTGGATATACAGAGTAAAGTAAATCATTCAGAAAAGTAGGGTTTCATTTCATTCAGTCAGAGATGCAACAAATGGTCAAGGATTACCAGGAAACATTTAGATTTAATAAAAAACAACAGAAGCTAGACTTGCTGGTTCAGAAGGCTTTGTTTATTTTTTAACCACATCACTGTGTGCTTAAAAATAAGTAAAGCTTTCTGAACCAGCATATCCAGCTTCTGTAGTTTTTTATTGTTTTGCTGATAAACCATTTAGATTTAATAAAGAACCAGGTCATGATATTAGATCATGTATATCCATTTTAATATTTAAGGGTGGAGCAAGGATATTGGAGTCACAATCTGGAGACTGAAACTGTACGTTTATTAAAAAAAGAACAGTTAAAATACAGTTTGATGGAAAAGTAACTGCCTCCAGATTTAAGTAGCTGTGCAAGATAATCAACTATGGAGAGAATGGGGTAGAGAATATATTCATTCCTTTGGCTGTGACCCAGTCAGAAAAAAAAAGGTCCTAGTCTCCAACTTTTGCAGTATTTTTTCATGAATTAAATATAATCCATACTACCTTAGTAGAGGAGGGGATGTCAGCTAATAATGGAAATGGAGACGCCATACAGCTAACAGGTGGGACTGTATGTTTTAAGTCATACTAGATGGGTGCACTAGCAGCACTCTGGATGGGCACAATGGAAGGGTCTTCTCAAGAAGTGGAGACATCAGAAGGGGTGATATATCCAATGAGGGCAATAAAGGGCTATGAAAATAAATTTGGACTTGTGCTATTTATAGCCTACACAGTCTTGAATATTCTTAATAACTAACCTCCCCCTTTCTTTGTAACGTATCTCCCTTACTCCACTTATCTTTAACTGCCTCCCTATATTCTCTCTCATCCTCTCACAGAATGCTATTCATCTTAACCTCTACTACCACAACTCTCAACCTGGAAACATAAAAAATCTGGACAAAGGCCCATGAAAAGTAGGTACAACTGGAAAAAAATCAGGGCACTTATCGACAAAAAATATAACTCCCACCTACTCCAATGGAATTGTGGGATACCAACATGAAGACTGAAGTCACTAAATGATAAATAATGGCAAGACATTTGAATTTCAAACTTCATATCCCACAGAAAATACATAATAATACAAAACCTATTATTCTAGCAACTATCTGAGTTTACATTTGCAGAATTTAAAATCTATCCATATTTTAGGCCTTTGTCTCACCATTATTTTTGGCTTTGTCCAAATTTCTTGCTCTGAGAGATTCAGAGGTATGACCATCAGCCATATCTGAAAATTCACTTAATGTCATCTTTATTCCCTTATTTTCAAAAGCGTGACCCATGGGATGGGGCAAAACTAAGTCATGCAACTCTGATCGTGATATGGTTAACACTGCATTTCAAACAAAAAAGCAAAACCTCACAATCCTGTCACCTAACAGCTGCCACCCCAAACAAAAAAAGCAAAAAAAAATTGCAACTGTGCTCCTCAACCCCCATTAATTACACCCAGACCACCCACTTGACGTGTGACCCACTATACAATGAATGATTCAAGAATGACATACACAGCCTTTAGCAAAAAAAAAAAAACACTGCCACAATGCTCATAAGTCACAACCAGTGGAAAATCTGAATACAATCAACTGATCATTTTGTGCAACTAAATACAGAGTGCATGGCTTGATTCCACTGTTGCACAGATCTGCCTTAGTTGACTAATGGGTAATGGAGACAATTTATTATGCAATACTTAAACAAAACCCATTGTACATTTTGCTCTATATGTTGCACAGGGTTTTTTCATAATGCGTGCATTCATTTTTTAAGTGTAGTTTTATACCCATTGTGAGCCTGAAAGTTGTCCAGGCTGATCTGTATTTTACCCTGGTTGAGATGTAAATATTTTCCTCTGCAACTCTAGCAATATTGTAGTACATCAGAATTAAGATCAGATGGGTCTCTACAAACATAACTGACTTTTTATATGCTCCAGTCAATGTTGAGGTCTTGAATACAAACTGGGTTGGGTTCTGATCAGAACAGATACCCCTCATTTATAGGCTTCGTTGTTACCACATATAACAACAATCTAACTTGAGAAAGCACTAATTACTTGATACCAGATTCTCGGAATTAATACAAGCTGACTGTCTGAACCTAAATTCTGACCTTGATGTCAGTCCTGCTTGCTGACATTTCTTTCATTTTAATCCAAACAATGCAATAAAATTTCACGTATTCAGTCAGCTATAAAATGACTTTCTTTTCAACCATTCAAGAAAGACCACTTAAGTCTGCAGCCACCAGACAGCTAAAACATTCAGGGTACAAGTACCTGTCGACAAATTACAGGTTTGTTTAATGTAATGTCTATTCTTTTCAAATGAACCATCCAACGATATTTATTTATCATTATTTATTATTACATAATGTAAGCTTTTTTTATAAAAACACTGTCCTATCACAAAAGTGTAATATTATATAGTTAACAAGTAACAAGACAGACACATACACAGTCATATACTTAAGTTAGGAACTTGGGAAGGATTGGAAAAGCAACAGAAAACACAGTTTAGTAGTCACTTTATCAATTTTTGTTTTCTTTTACCTGGAGGAGCCATGGCCAGGGGAAGAACTGGTCAAGATAAATTTTCTCATTTCTTCTCTGCAGCAGTGCACTGATTAAGAAGAGAAGACGACCATTTGGTCTAACAACTCTGTACTGCAGCTCGAGTCTGCTGCACTTAAGTAGTAAAACATCTTGCTGGCTGCTGCTCTAATTAATTTAAAACAAACAAACAAAAAAAAACTACTACACAGCTGCTCTGCTCTCAAGCCTCTCTCAGTCATCCAGCCCTCTGTCTACACTGCTCACCACACTGCTGTAAACTCAAACAGACAACAGACTCAGAGTACATGCTCCCGAGCCCTCATCCAAATTCCAACAGGCTGGCAGTCTGCTCACGAAGCTGTCTGCCCCTGCATGCGATGATGTCAGCAAAACATTCAGCATAAAAAAAAAAAAAAATTGAAAAACCCCCTGGGAAATTTGGCAATTGAAGGGGCCACTCAGGAATTCTTCAGTATGGTTGAGAGGTATGTCTACTACGCTTACACTTGTCCTCTTAAATTACAGTATTTCCCACAAACTCTTCTCCTACAATATCCAGACCTCCTTCACACTTACAAACTCACCACACCTCTGAAATAACTCCATTATTCAACCACACTAATCCACTCATCCTCAGGATCAAAGTAGTCCTACACTCATTTCACCCCTTAAAAATAAGAGTAAAATGGCCAACCTTATCCTCTAAAACTCATTCTCTAACATTCATCCCCACAAGGTTATTCCTATCAGGAGATATCCACCCTAATCCCATCCACCTCACTAGTACCCCTCCTGACGCTCTCCCCCAACTTCCCCTCCGAATTAACACTACACTCCCTGAACATATGCACCATCCTTAATAAAGTCAGTGAATTCCACACTCGGATTGACCAACATTCCCCTCACATAACTAACTGAAACATGGCTTAAACCCCACAATTCTGACAATGAAATTATTTCCCCAGATAAAACATCTTCCTCCTTGACAGAGTATCAAAAAAGGCAGTGGTGTAGCCATACTCTATACTGACCAACTTAAAATATCCCTATCAACATCTCCGTTCACAACTTTCAACCAGCAAAAATCTTAATAGCCAACTGTAAACTTAACAGCCACAAAAAACTAGCAATTGCTACCATCTATATTCCCCCTGGCAATAATGTTCTTATACTTGAACCAATCCTCTCCTGATTAACTCACTCCATACCTTATAAAACTATAATACTGGGTGATGTCAACATTGATCGGCAAACCTTCACCCCCCTCGACTCACCTAAATCCACTATAAATTTGCATAGCTTCATTCAGCTCATCACAACCTCAACCCACCTAAATAAGCCAACCAACTCTGGCACAGTCCTGGACTGGATCCTAGTCTCCCAATCCTTCTACCACAACCAGATTCTTTAAGCGATCACTCCCTTATTTGCATTCAAAAATATGCTCTACAACACTGCAAATCACACAAATACATAGACCAACGTACTCTATCCAACTTCAACCCAGTGTTATTTAATGATACCCTCTCCTCCAAAAATTGGTCTTTCTTTACCCACTTACCCCTTGAGGGTGTACACAAATTCAACACTACATTTCTAGATATTCTCAACTCTCTGACTTCCCCTAAAAAATCAGAATAAAATCCCACCCTGCACTGTGGCTATCAAAGTCCACTCACTCCCTTAACACATGATTGAGACAAAGCTTGGAAAAACTTGTTAAAATTCAAATCCCAGACTAACCTCCTAAACTACAAACAACTCCATAACCTCACTAAAAAGCAGGTTAATGACAAAGACCCAAACAAACCACCACAGGAATCCCAAAAAATTTTGAAACAGAATAAATAAAATTCTCTATTCAGACAGCCCTAGCTGTTCTAACCCTCTTCCCAATAACTCTACTCTGGAAGACGCCACTGCATTTAGCTCCTACTTTATAGGGTTAATTTGGAGATGGAGTCAATATAGTAACACCACTAAGCCCCCCTCCCCCTCAACTTCTATATCTACCTTTGCATCCAAACCTGTCTCCATTACCTACATAAAAACTCTTCTGAGTAAACTTAAGCCATGCTCTCCCTCAATGAATAATCTACCATCTTACTTCCTAAATCTCACCGCAAACTCTTTAGCTTACTTAGTTTCTATCCTAATTAACCATTCTATCCAATAATCTACTTTCTCCATTATCAGGAAATTTTATATCATTCCTATTCACAAGGGAGGACACTCCACTGACCTCTCAACTACTGCCCCATAGCCATACTATCCCCCCTCTCAAGTTACTAGAGAAATGCATTCATAAACAGCTCCTGAACTATCTGCTACAGGACAACATATTTGTACCCACCCAACACAGTTTCTGCCCTAACTATAGCATTACAACTGCCCTAATTTCTTTCACCCAAACTATTGCACAAGCCAGAGACAATAATAAACGTGTCTCCTGTCTATTCCTAGCTCTCCAAAGCCTTTGACACCGTCTCCCACCCTAAGCTTCTTACCAGTCTGACCTCAATCTCTCTAACCCATCCCTCTCATGGTTCTCTAGCTACCTCACAAATAGGCAGCAGTCTGTCAAATGGCTCTCCTCCTCCTCTCCCTTTTTCCTTGTCTATACTGAAGTACCTCACAAACAGGCAACAGTCTGTCAAATGGCTCTCTTCCTATTCCCTCTTTCTCCCTGTCTATACTGGAGTACCACAAAGATCCATTTTTGGACTACTATTAAACATTTTCACGAATTGTCTTCACACTTCCTGCACTCTATCTACAGTCATACAATACACTGATGACTCTACTGTCATCTCCACATCTGACAATCGGTCTTACCTCCACTCATTCACCTAAAACTCCTTTCTCTCTGTCAAAAATTGGCTTACTTGCAACCAATCATACTTAATCTAAAAAAACCACATTTTCATGTTTCTTCCAATGTCCCTTTCTCATCACAAATCATCATTAACCATCTCATCACTTAACAATAATGTCATAAATGTTGACACACACACACTAAACTACTGGGTGCAATCATACGTGATCAACTTAAATTTGATCTGCACATATTAAACTGTATTAAAAAGATGCATCAAAAACTAGGACAGCTTTACAGAAATAAGAAAAGCACCTCATGAATAACTCTAGGCTTTCTCTTGCCAATGTGTATCTTCTTCCCAGCCTTCTGTATGCCTCATCTATCCTGACCAGCTTACAATCCTTTCGAAAAGCCAAGTTTGAACTAACTCAACAAAATTGCCAGATTCACTGCAAATCAACCTTACAACTCTCATCACTACCATTTTTTACTAACTTTAAACTGGCTTGAATTCCCCCATCATCTCTTAGTCCCCCAACTGTCCTTTATACATTTCATCCTCAACAAACCAACTCCTGCTCCACCATCTCCTTACTCGTATCCCTGTACGCCCCCTCCCATTCTCTTCAAAGCTCTGATCAATTTCTCCTAGCAATCCACAAGCCAAAAAGAGCAATAGGACAAAACTTACATAGCTACCCAGTTGCCCTAGCATGGAATAAACTCTCACTGATCATTAGAAAACTTCTACACACACAAAGCTTCAAAAAAGCACGGACTGAAACCTTAGTAAAATAACAGATCTGTACATGCCAAAGCCCTAATTAACTCATTTACTGTGCTTATTCTCCACTTATCCTCACTCTATCCTTCCTGTCTTAACTCAACTTATTCCTCTACTTGCTCACCTGCACTCCCCCCTTACTGTTTCTCCACCTGCAATGTCTTTCATCTTACCACCTTTAGCCAATAGCTTCCTCTCCTCTTCATACTGTTGTAACAATTTTGTTTGCACCACAATCTACATAAGTTATTGGACGTGTACTTTAACAGTGTGTCAATCTTGAATATAAAAACTCATGTATCTTAAAAATGTCTTGTAACTACTGCTATCCTCTGCTTGTGATCTGGAATCGGTATGTACATGGGGCTCGCCCCCCGGGTCTCCATTGAAAATGGGTTATGGCTAAGTCGGACATACCCGGTTAAAAAATACCAAAATAAAATAATGGAAGGAAAATGAAAGCCTTTCTGTGGGCAGCTGCAGGAAACTAGGGTCTCTGCTTTATAAGGCCACCAACCAGAAATATCACTCCTTAAGGAGTTGGTGGATATGGTCAGCCTTCTTCAGTAGAAAGGCTATTATATCATGGCTTTGTCAAGCTGCACTAGTAGCCACTTTGAGAATTTTGCAATAAATAGATCTGTTGCCAGAGCCTTTAATGAGAAGAAATGCAGTCAGAGGAACACCCTCCACACTGGACATCATTTTCAATACTTCTACAGTTCAGATTTTTCTCTGTAGGAGTGAGGATACACTGGGAATTTGCATCCTACCTATTGCAGAGAGCAACTGCGGATGATTCAGCAAGTGAAGTAATGTGCTTCCTCTTGCACACTGCCTTCCTAGGAACCTTTGCAGGGGGGGAGAGAACAAAGATGGGGGGGAAACAAGTATGAAAGCTGTACTCACTGTGGGTCAATGCAAAAGACCATAGATTTCTCAGTCCTACTTTTTCACAGGTGGCAGAGCAAGAATCGGGAAGTGTTATCTCTTGTGATGAGACAGATGCTGTTACTAAAGTGGGTGGAGTGCTGGAGGAAACCAGGGAATGTAGATTGCTAATCTAGCACTAAGTTAAGATGTCCAGGGTTGACCTGAGGCCTAGACTCTCTGGTCTAGGCACATTGAAGGATCTGGAATCAACACTGGCAACAAGGTTCCAGGCAAGAGCATCTACACTGAAGACACTGATTAGGCCTCCAGTGATGGCACAAAGAACATGGATGCCAAGGGCAGATTTGAAGTGATAGAAACACTGATGCAAAGACATTTGATGCTGAAATCAAAGCTACTGGTACCATTACAGGCCTCAGCATCAATGCCTGATGGGTTCTGTCCAACATCTTTATGACCAGTGCCACATTGTGCAGCTGGTGAAGAAAACCTGGATTTGGGAGAAAAAAATGCCTGAGACTCCCTATCCCTAGCTGAATAAGCTTGGGGGGGTCATCATAGTTTCACAGCAACCTTTCAGTTGGCTGCTGCCATTTGGTCATAGTATACAACAGGCATGGCGGAGTAGTGTTAACACTGAGTGTACAAGACTTCAAGCACAGAAATAGAGAAAGTTCACTGTTTATTGCAATATTTGGCAGACAAAATATTATTAGCCTTGAATACCTATGAAGGAGGAGTAATTAGAGTATTATTCAGTCGTATAGCATGTGTCTTTACAAATTCATTCAGGCTTTAGGCTTGATTTCAAGAACTGGAGACATCAAGCAAGTGTGCCAGGGGCATTTACATAGTTTGTGATTCTAAGGTGGAAAACTTACCACCTTGCGGCATTTCAATGCCAAAGGCTGATAAAGTTGATGGCTCTGAAATCTCTTAAAATGACATGATTTTCTCAAATAAGTGTATCTTCAACCATTTTATTTTGTATAATGCAGCAAGTAAGCTGTTTACAAAATGTGCCATCTTTGAACATTATGCTCCTTGCATAAACAACACACAAAGACTTCCTTTCTATCTTGGGGAGGTATATTACTGCTTTTTGAAGAAATGGTCTATGGTAGCAAAATACAGGCTGGAATGTGGCATAAAATTATCACAAAAAGAAAGGAGGAATGATCTATGTACAATGAAAAATTAAAATTTAAGTCAAAACTAGCAAATAGCACCCTGAGGCCATTTCAGCAAACTGAGCTGAAGTCTGATAATGAAGATGGGGAGAGGCTATGCACTACATTGCATTATGGGAATAGATGGGTTCTTGGCAGCATAGAAAAATTTTACCTGTTGAGTGAACCTACTACCTGTGGCTCTACTGACCTCCTCTTAGCATATTATATTGCAGTGCTAAACACAATTCGATTTTAATAGATATACTATAACTAGGGATATTTCTCAAGATATATAATGGAGTGTAGCGCTTGTTCATTCACCACCCCAAAAATACTCTCTGCAGAAGCAGTGATATCACTAGTGAAGGTGCTTGCCTATGTCTAATAAATATTCAATAATTCACATAGTTTTGACTTAATCTTGTTATTGCGTGTGTGTGCGTGCAAGCGTGTGCATAGCGAGGGATGGGGTGGAAGACCTTGGAGAAAAACTCCATAACTACCAGGCAAGGAATGAACACTTCTTCTACTGCACGAGGTCAATAAAATATTTCTAAAAACTGAAAAATAATAGGAACACATTTTTGAATACTTATTTTGAGTTTAATTTTCTAATTATGTTTGCAGCAGCTTCCAAAATGTACACACAGTACTGCAAATGGTCTTTTTCTAGATGTGAATTTCTTTTTCCTGAAGTAATTTCTTTCAGTGCATGTCTCCCTTCAAAAGGGGTGAGTCAAACCCAGCATACCAAGCACAACATATATACAGTAAACAGGTTGCATTAATTTGTCTTAAATGGAAAACATTACATTTTTATGCATTTTTCAATGGTTTTACTGCCCTGGAATTCAAGAATAGCTCATTTGTCTGCTACCCAACATGACTCATATAAAACAAAGATTGCTGTCCAAAACACAGCAACAGTAGACCTAAATTTAAATTTATACATGAAGGCACAAACACTAAGACCATAATCACTGCTGCCTCAACAGACAAAAATTTTTTTTTTTGCTTTACTGGCAAGTTGGCTGCAGACAGACATCAAGTGGTCAGGTAGGACATTGGAATACAATATCCAAGGAGGTTGCTTCTCTACAGAAGAACCAATGTGTCATGAAGTCGAGTAATATTTGTACCTTATGATAAACCATAACTGGAAAATTATCACGTAAATAAATTTCAACTCAAAGCTGCCAATCTGAGCTAAATATTCTTAAATAATTTCTACATAGAAGATGTTCTCTCCATCCTTGCTATGAGAAAATGTTTTTAACAAGCTGCATCCTGTAGTCTAAAGTTTGTCTCCATTAGCCTCCATTTGCCTACTGCATGACTCTGAGCAAGTCACTTAATGAGACAAACCTCTGGGGCAACTGGGACAATTGGGTCACGCTTTAATGCTGTCTGGATCTCAAGCCTAGTAACTACCTACAATGATCACAGGGCACCATGAAAGGAAGTAGGTGCATGTAGCAGCTAGGCTTACAATGATCTGAAGACAGGTCAACTCTGAGGTTACAGAAATCTCACATGAAATTGTAAAAGGCACTTTCATACATTATTTACTGATCTGTGAAGAGCACTTTGCTTGATAGGTCCTTGACTGGGGTTATTCTTTTCACTCATCATAACCTGACAAAATTTCATGAAATTCCCACATTTGTGGACATGTGCATCACTTGTGGTATATGTTATGTTCTGGATAATGTTCCCTAATCACTAGTAAGCAACTTTTTGCAAAACAAAAGACAATGAAGATTGGAACCTACAATATTAACAATACATCTGACTATGTCATCTATACAGAATTTTTTTTAGCCCCAACACTATCCACCAAATGGCTGTCGAACTTGTACTTTATCTACCCTTTCATTCTTCCCTTGGGGCAAGGGCAATAAATAAGCCTATTTGTTTTCAGAGAAGGTGAGAAACCTGTGGCCTATTCATTTACTATCTGGTACAAGAGCCATATTATCATTATTATCCTTATTAGGGGGGATGAATAGTGGAACTTTCCTCTGAGAGTTCCTTATTAATAGCTGCCATCACAAACACGGCATCTACTACAACCCCTTTTGTCCAAAATTTCTTATCGTCTGGCACTAATTATTTTGTTTGATGATCTAGGAGTTGGTTCAATGGAGTCTGGGCTTGAGCTCGTTGATGGGCAGAGTCACTCAGAAGGTAGAACCTCATAAACGACACACTGAAGAAGAAAACACAAACCAATGTGGCAGCAATGGAACACCAATCCACAAGGAACACCAAATTACATTGGATGTGATTTATTCATAAAACCACACGGTAACAGAGTTTAGCGCTTTCTTTCCAAAAGGAACTTCCCCAGAACTCAAACAGTTACACTAATTTAAATACTTAAATACAATTTAAAAAAATCACATGTTTTTACCCTCCAATAAAATTCATCTATACTCTAAACGGCTCAATTTCAAAATGGAGAGGATGGACAAACTGTCATTGAGCCCTGGATGTTGAGCTGCATTCAATACAATCTGCCACTTGAGTTCAGCAAAATTCAGGTGCTCATCCACCACTCTCCCTTGTAAATCTTTAACCAATTTTTCAACAATCATAAACTTAAAATAGTGTCTCAGATTAACTTTTAAATGTCTGTACAGAGCGTTGCTTATTTTACCATTCCTAATGTCTAAACCATGCTCATATATGCGTTCATGTAACCTTCTCATGGTTTTCCCTATATAAAAACTTGAACATAATGAACATTGTGCAATGTAAACAACATTATTAGTCTCACAATTAAACCTTCCTTTTACCCAGTACGTAACATTAGCAATTGTGAAGTGGTCACTGACCATAATAAATGGGCATTGTGTGCAACACCCACATTTTCTTGTTCCATTTAATGGTGTCCTTATACAATTAGAAACACCCTCATTTTCTAAAAATTGAAGAGACTTTCCTTTTCTGTACACAAAAGTGGGCTTGTCACCGATCTTTGCTATTAACTTACTATACACACCTCATGGTCAGTTGCAAAAAGGAACCAATTTTTTTCAATAATATGCTTGATGGTTCCACTATCCAAATTATAGGTAGAAATATAGCAAACTTTACCAACATCATTTTCTCTTTTGTTAACATATTTGGCACTACCAAAATTCAAAATAGGCAAATATATACCATTTTGTCTCTTCCTGATGACTTCTCCTTTTATTTCATTTAAAAATCCATCTTGAGAGCCTCTATTTTTTGAACATGGCTAGGATCTTCTCATGTTCACCCATGAAATTCTCCAAATCAGATACCATACGTGCTACTCTCACAAGTTGGCCTTTAACCACGGTTTTCTTTTGATGCAATGGATGCCAGCTGTTGAAGTGCAAGTAGATACTGAAGAAAGTGGGCTTTCTATAGATGTTGGATACAAAAGGACTCCTAATTCTGTCCTTAGACAGTGATACATCCAGATAGTGGATGTAATCGCTGTGACTATGTGAGGCGAATGACAGAAAATTTACAGTCGAGTCCAAATACCCCCATAAATTCTTAAGATTATCTATGGAGTCATTCCAAAAAAGGAAAATATCCAAAAATCGGGTATATAACCCCCAAGAAATAGAAAATAGACTTTGGAGGATATCTCTCTCCTCTCATTCAGCCATAACTAAATTAGCAAAAAGGGGGGCACATGCCACCTTCATTGCCACACCTGTAGCTTGTTTAAACAGTTGACCTTCAAACCAAATAAAATTGTTCTTAAGAACCAATTCCATCAGGTCAACCATAGCTGACACTCTCCAACTGGTCATATTGCATAACTTATGAAGCTGACATTCAAAGTACTCAAGGCCTTCACTATGGGGAATCACTGAAAATAAGTTCATAACATCTATAGTAACAAAAATGCAGTTAGGGGTATAAACTAATTCATTGACTTTACTCAAAAAGTCCCAAGAATCTTGGCATATTTGCTTTATGTTAACCAAACATGTCTTTAATTTTATGTGTAGAAATCTAGCTCTAGCACTTGTTTTTGATCTACCCCTATCTACTATTGGCCTGAGGGGTGGATTAATAATGTCTGAATGGATTTTGGGTATTCCAAAAATTTGAGCCAATGCAGATTTTTTGTTAAACATATATTTAAATTCCCCCTCTGAAATTCGACCATCAGTAACCATGTCATGCAAAACGCTATCGATTTTAGCATGTGCTAAGTTAACCTCACATATGGACACTTCTTTGTATGTTTCTGTGATCAAAAGTTTATTCATTTTGTTTAGATAGTCAATCTTATCCATTATAACTAGCCCACCCCCTTATCCGGTTTCATGACCCTATATTTTTGTCGTCACTAACATCTTTCAACAGTTTTACTTCATGTTTGTTTAAATTAGAAAATGTATTTTTCACATTTGTTGGACATATTACGCAAGTCCAACTCACAAAACCTTTCAAACTGTTGAATCAAACCATTCATAGGGGGGGTTAAAAGTACTGGGCTTATACAAAACATTTTGACTTTGAATGTTTCCACACATCATTAAAGCTAAATTCAGTTTTTGACAATATAATTTCAAATCAATAATAGTCTGGACAAGACGTGCTCTCTTTGCTTGTACAAACATCAAACCTTTTGACAATAAAGTAGCATGGTTGACATCTATACTTTTATGGGAATAGCTGAACAAATGAAAGTCACCTTTTGTGTTGCAAATCGTGATACATGTAGAATCATTATCCCCTGGATCGATGGAGGCATCCAATCGTTTACCTCCAATTCCACAGGTTGTAATTCTTTGGCTTTGCTCCCTCTCTCCTGTATTGGTTCTCATACCCATTCTGGTTCCGATTCTTTTCATTGTTGGATAACCTCTCCGACCTGCGTGGACTCCCATTGCCTAAAGGGATCACACGACTATCATTACCTTGAACGGATGTACTGTTCTCAACAGTCAGATGCGGGACTTCCTTTTCTCTGTATCCCCGCATTTTTTCAGTGTTACCATGATAACCAGTGGGTCGTGGGTACATGCTATTATTGGAATAATGTTCTAAATCTCTGTTCAATTTACGCATTTTTGTCTGCAACAAACTGTTACATTGCCTTTCAGTTCTTTCAAACATATTCCTGTAGCTGGTCTCATAAATACTGAAAAGAAGATCAGCTCTGATTTTATTGTCCAAATCATCAGTAGAATTGGATAACCTAACTAAATCCAATTCATTGTATTTCACCATAATCTTAAGAAAGTCACAACCAGTTTTGTCAAACAATTCTTGCAATTATGCCAGCACGTCAGGTTTATTGGCGACCCCATTCGGGTAATGCCAAACCCTTAAACCTTTCGGTATACACTTTAAATGAACACACTCATTTAAGTATACATTTTTAACCTGTAGTTTCTTGAAATGAAACAACAATTTGTCCAATGATTGGAGCATGTCCACCAAACTTTGTGGTCCTCATTGTGGCTATTCCCACTGGTACTGGTTCGCAAATCAGCCACCTTAAAAATTGTTCACTTTCCAATCTGGTAGAAATTAGTTTGTAGCTACATTGGCTTCATCTCTTAACCCTCTGGGGGTTGGCTGAGTCTGTTGAGTAAATGGCAACCCCAAACTAAAAGTGGACGGCTCAGAATTATCCCTGTTGCCAGTCGTTAAAATTCAACCATTTGCTTGTTTAGCGTTTGTACCTGCTCAAACAGCTGGGTAAGGCTGACACCGTCCTGTAGAGCCATAATATCCCAAAAAACTGTACACTCCAGGAAAAGACGTAAACCAACTGAGAACCTTACAAATGATGCACTGAAGAAGAAAACACAAACCAAGGTGGCAGCAATGGAACACCAATCCACAAGGAACACCAAATTAATTTGGATGCGATTTATTCATAAAACCACACGTTAACACTGAGTTTAGCGTGTTTAGGAAGGTTTAATTGAGAGACTAATAATGTGTTTTACATTGCACAATGTTCATTATGTTCAAGTTTTTATATAGGGAAAACCATGAGAAGGTTACGTGAACGCAAATATGAGCGTGGTTTAGACATTAGGAATGGTAAAATGAGCAACGCTTTGTACAGACATTTAAAAGTTAATCCGACACATTCTTTTAAGTTTATGATTGTTGAAAAACTGGTTAAGGATTTACAAGGGAGAGTGGTGGATGAGCACCTGAATTTTGCTGAACTCAAGTGGCAGATTGTATTGAAAGTAACTCAACATCCAGGGCTCAATGACTGTTTGTCCATCCTCCCCGTTTTGAAATTGAGACGTTTAGAGTACAGATGAATTTTATTGGAGGGTAAAAATGTGATTTTTTTAAACTGTATTTAAGTATTTTAATTAGTGTAACAGTTTGAGTTCTGAGGAATTTCTTTTTGGAAAGAAAGGACTAAACTCAGTGTTAACATGTGGTTTTATGAATAAATCACATCCAAAGTTTGGTGTTCCTTGTGGATTGCTGTTCCATTGCTGACACCTTGGTTTGTGTTTTCTTCTTCAGTGTGTCATTGGTGAGGTTCTCAGTTGGTTTACATCTTTTCCTGGAGTGTGCAGTTTTTTGGGATATTATGGCAGGACAGTGTCGGTCTTACCCAGCTGTTGGAGCAGGTACAAACTTTAAACAAGCAAGTGGCTGAATTAACAGCTGGCAACAGGGATAATTCTGAGCAGTCCACTTTTAGTTTGGGGTTGCTATTGACTCAACAGACTCAGCCGACCCCCAGCGGGTTAAGAGATGAAGCCAATGTGGCTACAAACTCCTTTTAACCAGTTCTTGCTGATTGGAAAGTGAAAATTTTTCTTTGAGTAAGGTGGCTGATTTGCGAACCAGTACCAGTGGGAATAGCCAAAATGAGTGACCGCAAAGTTTGGCGGACATGCTCCGATCATTGGACAAATTGTTGTTTCATTTCAAGAAACTACAGGTTGAAAATGTATACATAAATGAGTGTGTTCGTTTAAAGTGTATACCGAAAGGTTTAAGGGTTTGGTGTTACTCTGAATGGGGTTGCTAATAAACCTGCATGCTGGCAGAATTGCACAAATTGTTTGACAAAACTGGTTGTGACATTCTTAAGATTATGGTGAAATACAATGAATTGGATTTAATTAGGTTATCCAATTCTATTGATGATCTGGACAATAAAATCAGAGCTGATCTTCTTTTCAGTAGTTAAGAGACCAACTACAGGAATATGTCTGAAAGAACTGAAAGGCAATGTAACAGTTTGTTGCAGACAGAAACACATAAATTGAACAGATATTTAAAATATTATTCCAATAACAGAGTGTACCCGCAACCCACTGTTTACCATGGTAAATCAGAAAAAACGTGAGAGTACAGAGAAAAGAAAGTCCTGCCTCTGACTGTTGACAACAGTACATCCGTTCAAGGTAATGATAGTGGTGTGGTCCCTTTAGGCAATAGGAGTCCACGCAGGTCGGAGAGGTTATCCAACAAGGAAAAGAATCGGAGCCTGAATGGGTACGAGGACCAATACAGGAAAGAGGGAGCAAAGCCGAAGAATTACAACCAGTGGAATTGGAGGTAAATGATTGTTTGGATGCCTCCATCGATCCAGGGGATAATGATTCTACATGTATCACGATTTGAAACACAAAAGGTGACTTTCATTTGTTCAACTATTCACATAAAAGTATAGACTTCAACCATGCTAATTGATTATCAAAAGGTTTGACATTTGTACTAGCAAAGAGAGCAAGTCTTGTCCAGACTATTATTGATTTGAAATTATATTGTCGAAAACTGAATTTAGCTTTAATGATGTGTGGAAACATTCAAAGTCAAAATGTTTTGTATAAGCCCAGTACTTTTAACCCCCTATGAATGGTTTGATTCAACAGTTTGAAAGGTTTTGTGAGTTGGACTTACGTAATATGTTGTCCAACAAATGTGAAATTACATTTTCTAATTTAAACAAACATGAAGTAAAACTGTTGAAAGATGTTAGTGATGACAAAAAATATCAGGGTCATGAAACCAGATAAGGGGGGTGGGCTAGTTATAATGGATAAGACTGACTATCTAAACAAAGTGAATCAACTTTTGATCACATAAACATACGAAGAAGTGTCCATATGTGAGGTTAACATAGCACATGCTAAAATCAATAGCGTTTTGCATGACATGGTTACTGATGGTCGAATTTCAGAGGGGGAATTTAAATATATGGTTAACGAAAAACCTGCATTGGCTCAAATGTTTGGAATACCCAAAATCCATTCAGACATTAATCTACCCCTCAGGCCAATAGTAACAAAGACAAGTGCTAGAGCTAGATTTCTAGACATAAAGTTAAAGACTTGTTTGGTTAACATAAAGCAAATATGCAGAGATTCTTCTGACTTTTTAGTAAAGTCAATGAATTAGTTTATAACCCTAACGGCATTTTGTTTACTATAGATGTTAAGAACTTATTTTCAGTGATTCCCCATAGTGAAGGCCTTGAGTACTTTGAATGTCAGCTTCACAAGTTATTCAATATGACCAACTGAAGAGTGTCAGCTATGGTTGACCTGATGGAATTGGCTCTTAAGAACAATTTTATTTGGTTTGAAGGTCAACTGTTTAAACAAGCTACAGGTGTGGCAATGGGGGCGGCATGTGCCCCCCTTTTTGCTAATTTAGTTATAGCTCAATGGGAGGAAATATATATCCTCCAAAGTCCATGTTCTAATTCTTGGGGGTTATGTACCCGATTTTGGATGACATTTTTCTTTTTTGGAATGATTCCATGGATTAAATGGTGGAAATTGAAAAAAGGTAACTGTGAGGTGATATTCAGGGAAGAGTTAAGACAGGCACTGGGTGACAGTGAAGAGTTACTGGATAGCTGGGTAACTACAGCAGAGCTAGTAAGAGAGATGGCTAGAAAGGTGCTTGGTGTGACATCTGGAAAGAGGAAGGAGAACAAGACCACCTGGTGGTGGAATGAAGGAGTACAGGAGAGTATACAGAGAAAGAGGTTGGCGAAGAAGTGGGATTGTCAAAGAGATGAAGAAAGTAGACAAGAGTATAAGGAGATGAGGTGCATGGCAAAGAGAGAGGTGGCAAAGGCTAAGGATAAGACGTATGAAGAGTTGTATAAACGGTTGGACACCAAGGAGGGAGAAGAGGACCTGTACCGATTGGCTAGAGAGGGACCAAGCTAGTAAAGATGTGCAGCAGGTAAGGGTGATAAAGGATAATGAGGGAAACATACTCACAAGCAAGGGGAGTGTGTTGAGCAAATGGAAAGAGTACTTTGAGGGGCTGGAGAATGAAGAGAATGAGAGGGAGAGAAGGTTGGATGATGTGCGGATAGTGAATCATGAAGTGCAGTGGATTAGCAAGGAGGAAGTAAGGATAGCTATGAAGAGGATGAAGAATGGAAAGGCTGCTGGTCCCGATGACATACCTGTGGAAGCATGGAGGTGTTTAGGTGAAATGGCAGTGGAGTTTTTAACTAGATTGTTTAATGAAATCTTGGAAAGTGAGAGGATGCCTGAGGAATGGAGAAAAAGTGTTTTTGTACCAATTTTTAAGAATAAGGGTGATGTGCAGAGCTGTAGTAACTACAGAGGGATTAAACTGATCAGTCACAGCATGAAGTTATGGGAAAGAGTAGTGGAAGCTAGGTTAAGAAGGGAGGTGATGATTAGTGATCAGCAGTATGGTTTCATGCCAGGAAAGAGCACTACGGATGCGATGTTTGCTCTGAGAGTGTTGATGGAGAAGTCCAGAGAAGGTCAGGAGAAGTTGCATTGTGTCTTTGCGGATTTAGAGAAAGCATATGACAGGGTGCCTAGAGAGGAGTTGTAGTATTGTACGAGGAAGTCGGGAGTGTCAAAGTATGTAAGAGTGGTACAGGATATGTACGAGGGTAGTGTGACAGCGGTGAGGTCTGCGCTGGGAGTGACAGATGCATTTAAGGTGGAGGTGGGATTACATCAAGGATCAGCTCTGAGCCCTTTCTTATTTGCAATGGTGATGGACAGGTTGACAGATGAGATCAGACAGGAGTCCCCGTGGACTATGATATTTGCAGATGACATTGTGATCTGTAGTGAGAGTAGGGAACAGGTGGAGGAGACCCTGGAGAGGTGGAGATATGCTCTAGAGAGAAGAGGAATGAAGGTCAGCAGGACTAAGACAGAATATATGTGTGTGAATGAGAGGGAGGATAGAGGAATGGTGAGGATGCAGGGAGTAGAGGTGGAAAAGGTGAATGAGTTTAAGTACTTGGGATCAACAGTTCAGAGTAATGGTGAGTGTGGAAGAGAGGTGAAGAAGAGAGTACAGGCAGGATGGAGTGGGTGGAGAAGAGTGTCAGGAGTGATTTGTGACAGACGAGTACCAGTAAGAGTGAAAGGGAAGGTCTACAAGAGGGTAGTGAGACCAGCTATGTTATATGGGTTAGAGACAGTGGCATTGAGAAAAAGGCAGGAGTCAGAAGCTTGACGTGGCAGAGTTGAAGATGTTAAGATTTGCACTGGGTGTGACGAGGATGGACAGGATTAGGAATAAGTATATTAGAGGGTCAGCCCAGGTTGAAAAGTTTGGAGACAAACCCAGACAGGCAAGATTACATTGGTTTGGACATGTGCTGAGGAGGGATGCAGAGTATATTGGGAAAAAGAAGCTAAGGATGAAGCTGCCAGGTAACAGGAAAAGAGGAAGGCCTAAGATAAGGTTTATGGATGTGGTGAGAGATGACATGCAGGTGGTTGGTGTGACAGAGCAAGATGCAGAGGACAGGAAGAAATGGAAACAGTTGATCTGCTGTGGCGACCCCTAATGGGAGCAGCTGAAAGAAGAAGAGGAATGACTCCATGGATAATCTTAAGAATTTTTGGGGGTATTTGGACTCAACGGTAAATTTTCTGTCATTCACCTCACATAGTCACAGCGATTACATCCAGAAGACAGAATTAGGAGTCATTTTGTATCCAACATCTATAGAAAGCCCACTTTCTCCAATACCTACTTGCACTTCAACAGCTGGCATTCATTGCATCAAAAGAAAGCAGTGGTTAAAGGCCAGCTTGTGAGTGTGGCACGTATGGTATCGGATTTGGAGAATTTTATGGGTGAATGTGAGAAGATCCTAGCCATGTTCAAAAATAGAGGCTATCCAGATAGATTTTTAAATGAAATAAAATGGAAAGTCATCAGGAAGAGACAAAATGGTATATATTTGCCTATTTTGAATTTCGGTAGTGCCAACTATGTTATTAACAAAAGAGAAAATGATGTTGGTAAAGTTTGTTATATTTCTACCTATAATTTGGATAGTGGAGCCATCAAGCATATTATTGAAAAAAATTGGTTCCTTTTAGCAACTGACCATGAGGTGTATAGTAAGTTAATAGCAAAGACCGGTGGGCAAGCCCACTTTTGTGCACAGAAAAGGAAAGTCTCAAACAATTTTTGGAAGATTAGGGTGTTTCTAATTGTAGAAGGACACCATTAAATGGAACAAAAAAAATGTGGGTGTTGCACACAATGCCCATTTATTATGGTCAGTGACCACTTCACAATTGCTAAAGTTACGTACTGGGTAAAAGGAAGGTTTAATTGTGAGACTAATAATGTTGTTTATATTGCACAATGTTCATTATGTTCAAGTTGTTATATAGGGAAAACCATGAGAAGGTTATGTGAACGCATATATGAGTATGGTTTAGACATTAGGAATGGTAAAAAAAAAAAAAAAAAAAAAAAAAGCAACGCTTTGTACAGACATTGAAAAGTTAATCCGACACATTCTTTTAAGTTTATGATTGTCGAAAAATTGGTTAAGGATTTACAAGGAAGAGTGGTGGATGAGCACCTGAATTTTGCTGAATTCAAGTGGCAGATTGTATTGAATCCAACTCAACATCCAAGGCTCAATGACAGTTTGTCCATCCTCCCTATTTTGAAATTGAGACATCTAGAGTATAGATGAATTTTATTGGAGGGTAAAAACATGTGATTTTTTTAAATTGTATTTAAGTATTTTAATTAGTGTAACAGTTTGAATTTTGAGGAAGTTCCTTTTGGAAAGAAAGCGGTAAACTCCATGTTAACGTGTGCTTTTATGAATAAATCGCATCCGAAGTAGATTGGTGTTCCATTGTTGCCACCTTGGTTTGTGTTTTCTTCACCCAGAAGGTAGATGGACTGGATCAGAAGCCGTTCAGGTACACAAACTTCTCAGGTGAAGGATTGCTGGTCTGCCAGCCACCTCTCTTCTTCAAGATGTCCCCAAAGGAAATCTCTTCAGGTGGTGACCAAAGGGATCCTTCTCTCTCATCGAGGTTGGTGTCTTCCGTGGCTGACTCCCTCAGTGGCGTCCAAATGTTTCCTCTTACAAGTCCTCTTCCGAAGGACCTCCTCAGTGGGATACTCTGGGGAGATGTCAGAAGAGGCGGGGATATCCTTACGGATATCCTGGGGCCTGAGGACCCACTGTCCCTGTGGAATTTCATGGTCAGAATGGATATGCAAGGGATTCAGAAGGGAAGACTGTGGATGCATGCAGAACAACCCCCCCCCCACCATGGGCAAGATGACTAAGTTCTGCTCACTCTCACTCCCTGCCTGGTTCTTCCTGTGTTGATACTCAAACATGGGCCATCTGAATTACAAACAAAAGTTTCTAAAAAAAATTAAGAGAAAAGACACACCTTTATAACAAAGGAAAATTAACACATATAATTGAGATTCTATATCTTGGCATACTTCAACTGCTGGGAAAGGTAGGTGTGTAAAAACTTACAAAGAATAACAAAACTAAATATGTGCCTTTCAAAAGCAATGTGCACACAAGTAATTTTCATGCTACAAATTATGGGTGGCCAAAATAAATAATAACAAATTTAAAAGCAATAATGATGAAAGTAAAAGTGTTGTAATGGCTAAGAGATGTTCCATAATTAACACACTAGGTAAATATAATGCTGTCCCTCTGAGTAAACAAAACAAATTGGACTCACTGAATGCACTGGAAGAACTAGACAAATCCAATATGGGTATTCAGGAACTCTCCCCCAAACGTGACCTCCCCCACAGATACTACTTTGCATAAGTGATGGAGATGTACACATTAACAGTTTAAAAGGTTGTGATGGGAACCAAACATAAATGGTAGATTAAGAACTGGTGTAACAATAACAGACTGTATAATTAAGCAATGAGATGAAGTTAGGATGAGGAGGAAAAGAAACTATTCTCACTATATTCAGTATTGTATCTTTCCGGGTTAATTTACTAAGATTTAATTTTGGAGATAGAAATCCTGCTCTGCAATGAAAATTTACAAGTGCTACAGCCACTCGGAGGTATGGACCTTGTCACTACTGAAGTGACACCTGACTCCATGTGCAAAAATGGGAAAAAATGGGTTGTGGATGGGTGTAACAGCAGCAACACAGGTCATACTTATTAGATCTGCATCCAGCTTTGATATTAAAAAAAAATGTTTTTCTTTAGAAAAGCAAAAAAAAATTCTGTCCAAAGATGAAACCTTGGGATTTGGTAAATTTTGTCGAATACAAAATGCAGTTAAGTAAGGTGGCAAGGGTGGTTGCTTTAAATACAGAATACTACACTGTAACTATTCAAAATATGCTTGGCCATGACATATTATGAAAAAGTTTACAAGAAGCATTTGGATAGCATAATTTGTAAGTATAAATGCAGGAAGAATTTAATCATAACATTTCTGAAACTTTGTTAATATTTATAAATAATGCAGTATATTTTTCCCTGTTTTAGGATATACACCCTTTTGCAGATTGTGTAGAATACATAAACAGTAAAGAAACTGGATTGAGTCTTCAAACTACTGATTCAGAAAATGAGTCTTTCTAGACAATACCCCTGACGTTTTGAAGAAAATCATTATTTACAAGTGGACAGGAAAGATGTGTTTATCTTTCTGGATATTAACTCACTTTACAGTAATACACAGCAAATAGAAGGAATCAAGGGGCTAGAGTGGTTGTTATACAATAATTCTAATTACCTGAAATCTGTTATTAGAACTACTATTGCCCTAACTGAATTTATGCATGCTAACCGGTTTGTTTTTCAGGGATATTGCTGCTGCATTACAAGAGCATCTCTGGTCTGATTCTCAGTTGAAGTGCTTTCTATGTCTGCATGTTCTCCTTCTGACAGTTTTCTATAGGTGCCCTGGTTTCCTCCAAAGACAAGAAATAGATTTACTGGTTAGTTTTTAAATTGCACATGTGTGTGTATGTGTGTATACACAGTGTGGGTGACTGTATACTAGCATTCTGCATTAGACAGACTCATTGTGCAGAAGTCTGAATGCCTTGCATCTTCTGGCTGTAGGGACAGGCTCCAGAGTTCCTGCAACTCCATAAAGGATGCAGCAGATTATCGAATGGATGAATAAAAGACAAAGGACTATTTACTAATGATGCATTTTTAATGTCATATTCCTTCACTACCACACAGATGGTGGGTTGTAGTATCGAAAACTGGAATTTGTGTTATATAAAATATACTACCCACTGAGAGTTGACAGATCTTCAATATAATAAACATCTTAACATATTACAACATATGTAAGAGTCTAAGCAATACTGCAGCATATAGAAGAGAAGGACATCTATGGTTATGACAAGATTTTGCACATCTATTCTATGTCCGTCTATTCATATGGAGAATGCCAAAGCTCATGCTTGGGAAAGCTGGGGAGGGGGAGGAGGAGGAGCAGAAGCTTTTACTACAAAGCCATGTAGAATAGCCCTAGCAAAGCAGCCCTGGATTTAGAAACAACATTGAGTTTATAATGTTTAGTGGAAGGATGAACACAAGACCAGAAAGCCCCAGAAGAAAATACTACTCTACTGGTGTCTGCCCTCACTGGAGAAGAAAGGCTCACCATCGGCTGAGTAACAGAAACAAATAGCTTTAGAAATCCAAAATGAAATAGTTTGCTTGGAAACTGGCTGACCTAGGGACCTTGAGTGGTCGGACACAAACAGGCATTCAAAATTACGGATAGATTTGGTTTTATCCAGGTAGTGTCAGAGTTGCCTGTGCACATCCAAAGATTGCAGGATTCTCTCACTTTTAGATTGAGAGGAAGGAAAAAAAGATGGGAAGATTGACAGACTGGTTAAGAGATAACTTACTGAACAACTTGAGCATAAAGGAAGGGTTGGTAAGGATACCCTGTCCCTGTGGAAAACTGTGAAGGGAGGATTAGACATCAGAGCTTGCAGCTCAGAGATAAAATAAAAAAATGACCAAAGTCATGGACCTCCAGAACACCAATTTTATTACAAACTTAGTGCTTCGGACCCAGGCCTTCCAAGAGTTTAAAATACAGAATTTTCACTTCCTTTAAATATCCTATACATATCAACAATTAAACAATTATCCAATTATTCAAATCACATTCCTTATTTAATCCAAAGGGTTCCAAAGTGTTATATTTTAAAATAAAAAGTTTGCTTTTTTAACAACTCATTCTTCACATTTACACATTCCCCTAAGGATACTTCAACATTCTCTAAAATGCAGCCTTTTAAATTTTTGGGATTAGCAGCTCAGAGACGCTTCTAGCAGATGTAATGAACATCAGTAAAACTGTTTTCCATGTACAATGTTGCAGAGAAGAGGAGCTTACTACCTCAAAAGGTGCCAACATAAGCTTCTCTAACACAAAACTGAGATCCCAAGGAGGAACAGCTGGTTTCCTTGGGGATCTAATATGAAGGATTCCTTTCAGGAAAAGTTTCACCTCTAACTTCGATGCTAAAGGGGGTGATATAGGCAGACAAGCTGAGATAGCTGAAAGGTGAGCCTTCACTGAAGAGTAGGCTAGGCCAACTTTCATCAGTTCATACAGATAGTGGATGTTCCAGTGTTTTGTCCTAACAGTGTCTGTAGATCCTTCTTGTGGCACAAGATGGAAAACCATTTCCATTTGGAAACACAGGATTTCCTAGTAGTGGGTTTTCTGGCTTCCTGCATAACTTAAAGCACATCCTCTGAAAATAGGTGTCCAAAGGGAATCAAAATCCTATCACCCATAGAGCCAGATTAAGAGTTGACAGCTGTGGATGTATCAGGGATGCCTTGCCCTGTGTGAGTAGATCCATCCTATGGGGTAACTTGTGATGATTTCCTCTGGCTAAGTGCAAGAGAAGGGGGGACCAGTGCTGCTTTGGCCAAAAAAGAGTCACCAGCAAGATTTTTGGTTGATCCTGCTAAATCTTCAGTAGGACCTTTTGGAGAAGAGGTAAGGGGGGAGCATACAGAAACATCCCCTTCCAAGAAAATGATAGAGCATCCACCTTCCATCCCAGGGGGTGTGGAACCCAGACAAAATTCTGGAAGATGTCTGTTCATGGGGGAGGCAAAGAAATCTACCTGAGGCGTACCCCACCAATGGATCAGGTCCAGAAACACATCCCTGTGCAACATCAATTCGTGGGACTGGGTCATGGACCTGCTTAATGCATCTCCCACCACATTGTAAGCTGAGGGAAGGTAAACTGCCTGAAGGGATACTTGGCTTTGAAGGGCTAAGCCCCAGACATATGGGGCTAGTCTGCATAGGAGATAAGACTTTGTTCCCCCCTACCTGTTGACGTACTACAGAACAGTGGTGGTGTCTGTGAATCATCTCAGCACCCCCTGGAATAAGCTTGGGTTTGACGATTTTCAAGCAAAAATCAATCAGGGCTCTCACTTCTTTTATGTTATGTTCCTTTGCCTGTGTGGGAGACCACACATCCTTGACCCTGCAGAATAGTAGAGTCACACTGCAGCCTGTGTCTGAAGTGTCTGTGTGCAACTCCAGGGAAAGAAGGGGTGGCTGTAGGGGAGACCAGGATTTTTGGTTACCTGAAGTATCCACCAATCCAACTCCTTTTTTTATGAGGGATAGGAGTGGAATCATGAAATCCAGGGGGTGGGAGTGTTGCAACCAAAGAGTCTCGGGGTAAAATGCTCTGGAAGTAAGAGGTGAGGAACAGCACCTTTTCTGTTGGTAGGGAAGCTAGCATCCTGTTTGTATGGATCCTGCAACCCAGAAAAATGTGGTTTTGTGAAGGGGTCAGAGAGGACTTGTGATAGTTTATAGTGAAACCTAGACTCTCTAGAAGGGAAATGGTGAGGGAATGAGACTCCTTTAGTAGGTCTGGTGATTGGGTTTGGATAAGATCATCATCTAAATATGGGAAGATCTGAATTCCTTGCAGTCTGCAGAATGCTATGACAGGAGCCAAGCATTTTGTGAAGACCATTGGTGCTGTAGAGAGACCAAAGGGCAAAGCATGGAACCAAAAATGAGAGAAAGCAACAGAAAAATGTAGAAATTTCCTTAACTGGGGGTGAATGGGGATGTGAAAGATAAGCGTCTTTGATGTCCAATGACAACATGAAAGCTTGGAGAAGAATGAGAGGAAGAAGAGACAGCAAAATCAGCATCCAAAAGGATGGGACTTTCAGAAAGGTGTTTAGGTGGGAAAGGTCCAGAATGGATCTCCACAGACCATCTTTCTTTGGAACAAAAAAACATATTGAGTAGAACCCTTTCCTTGTTGAGCAGAAGGAACCTCTTGAATACTTCCCTGAGAGAGAAGATCTGAAATTACCTGAGGGAGGAGGGCCATTTGATTCTTTGGTGGTTGTGGGATACCTCTGAAGGAGGGAAAAGTTTCCCAAACTATGAAAAATCCTGTTTGGATGATGTAGAAGACCCAAGAGTCCTGGGTGATCTGATTCCAAGCTGCAAGAGAGAGAAAAAGACGAAGAGACAGGGGAGTGGATAGCCCTGAAGGTGGGTAGTCACAGGCTATCAGGCTTAGATAGAGACTGAAATGGAGTGGATGAGGTAGACTTAGAAGAAGCTTGTTTTCTAGGGCCTGTCTTGCTTTTAGGAGGAGGAGGCATGACAGGTTTCATAATAAAGATGATCTTTGTGGGACAGTTCCCATGGAACCTGGGAACAGGAGAAACCAGGACATGCTTCAGGTCCTTACCTTTTTCCTATAAAGATTTGAATAG
This sequence comes from Protopterus annectens, assembly GCF_019279795.1. Lineage (NCBI taxonomy): Eukaryota > Metazoa > Chordata > Ceratodontiformes > Protopteridae > Protopterus > Protopterus annectens. The sequence goes on along the minus strand of NC_056730.1, from coordinate 700,939,441 downwards.
TTATGCAGCAGAGCTACCAAATAAGGTTTTAGTATCTAGAGGGGCATCCATGAGTTTGGCCTTAAAGTCATCAGGCAAGGGTTGTAACCTGAGCCAAGAATATCTCCTTAAAATCGACCCAGAGGCATCTGCAGCATAGTAGCTGCACTTGATGGAATGTCTAGTAACCTGGGCAGAGGAGTTGAGAATGGCAGCCAGTTTTGCCTTGGTAGGAGAATCTGGAGGCTCAGAAAGGCATTTCCCTGCATCAAATAGGAGACCCAGAGTGTATTTGGGCATGCAGGTCTGGTAATAAATTGCCCTAAAGGCCAGGGTAGCAGAGGTGTAGACCTTGTTTACCAGTCTCTCCATAACCTTGCTCTCTTTAGCAGAGGGCAGTAAGGAAGTAGAAGGCAGTAACTTGAAGGCCTTATCTGTTGAGATAGAAATGGTAGCTTTAAACAGGAACTTAACATCCTCAGAAACCTGGGAGCAGCAGTAAATGTATCCAGGAAGGCTGACAGAACTGGAGGAATAGCAGAGGGTGATGAAGAATCCATCTGCAAGAGGTCATAATACCTCTTTTGAATATCTGAGACTTAGCTGCAGTCCCATTTGACAAATTCTTTCATTTTTTGGGATGTTTTTTCCAAAGGAAATAACTTCCCCAGGAGAATCTGTACCATTAGACTCCTCTTCTGGGAAGGCATACCCTAGAGGTGAAGCTATTTGGGTGGTATAGGCCACTGACTCATCTCCAGAGGATTCCTCCTCATCTGAAGAGGAGTCTGCAGCTGTCCTCTTGAATGCAGTGGAGGGAGAAGAGACTGAAAAGGGACAGAGGAACGTGAGGACTGGCACAGAGTTATGAAGGCATTGAAAAGGCTTTGGGAGAAAGCCTACCAATGGGAGGGGAGGTTGACAGAGCAGGTGTAACATGCTTACCCTTCACTTTTTTCTTTGAGAGTTTCAATGTGATGGAATGTGAATGGGCCTGTTGGCCTACATTTGACTACATTAGTTAACACGTCATCATGCACAGTGATTTCAGTGATGCCCAGAGGACCTTCGGAAATAACGAGCAGTGGTTCCCCCTTTTTGCCTGAGTCAGACACCTGCACTTCCCTCTTGAACATGCTGGTAGACTCCTTCGGGGCTTGACCTGTGGTTCCCACTGAAGGGTCATCCACCAACTCTGGAACGACCTTCGGGCCTACATCAGGCTCAGAAGGAATGCCTGAGAGAGAGGATGCAGCTGGTAGACCAGGCTGAGATTTCTTGGCCTTTTTAGTTAGTGGCTTGTGCAAAGGACCCGATGTCACCTCCATCTCCCATCGCAAGTGCTTAAGCGCTAGTCTACATGTACAATTTAAGTGAAGTTAGACAGCTCCTTAGTTTTGGGGATGAATGACTTACAAATATCACAGGCAGTATCGGTGATGGTCTGGGCCTAGAGAGAACAGAGATCTTGGGCATCTTTATGTAGAATGTTCCTCCCACACTGACACTTGCCCTTGCTAGCTGAAATGAAATCACCCCACAAATAAGCAGTAGCAACAAGCAATAAAATTAGAAATTAAAAAATTCCAATGGGGTACTTATTTGAACCATGGTTCAACACTAATTTGGTGAGCGAACGTCTACAGCAGGTGATCGGACAGGCAGCAGAAAAGTTAGTTCTGAGGTTGGTGCGTGATGTCCACTTTATACTAGATGTCCCTTTACGACCGACATACGCAAGAGGATGTGCAGCGTTGCACATACCTAGCAGTAGCATGTAGACTGGCCAGACGTTAGAGTTAGCCAGGGGTGAACTCCCATATGGGATGAATACTGCAGCATATGAATAGGACATCTGTAAATGCACTTATCAGATATGTTGAAGATATGAAGCATCTGACATCTTTTACATTTCAAGTTTTAGAAGCCGATAAACTTACAGAGGAGATGCTTACTCAAATGTATGATTATTAAATGAACCTAAATGGGAGATTAGCCTGAATAGCAGGAGAGGAGGTGTTATCTTAATGAAGCATTGGAAATTTTAATACTTTTTTCCTTTTTGACACGTCTTTGAATTCTTAAGTTCATTCTTTTGTAAAACAATGTGTAGTAACAAACTGTATTAATGAAATTAAACCATTTCCACTGCTGACTGGTTAACTACACAACACTCTGAATTGCGTCTGTATAACAGAAGAACTGAATACAAGTTCACTGAAAATGTACTTCTTAATGCCTGAAAATTTTGAGTTTATATAATTCAAAAGCAGTTTGATGTATTTATTCCATTTTAGTACTTTTTAAACAAAATATACAGTGCCTTCCAGTATTTTATTTGGTGCTTTATATTAGTGAAACTGGTTAAAGTTTTTTTCTCTGGGCCACATTGACTTGGAACAGTGTGGTGCTTTTTCTATATGCTTGGCCAATTTACATGACACAACAACAGAACACTCAAAGGAATGGAGAGAGATTGTACCTAATAAATCGATATATTAATATAAGGAGGACTCTCACAGATTATTGGTTCGGTTGAATTCCAAACAGTAAATTACTAGGAAAGAAGGAACGAGCCAAAGCATCATACAAAGCAGTGCTCAGAAGGATGGGTCTTGCAGTGCAATCTTTCCAAAGGAGGACTGACATTTATAGTCACGGTCAAGACAATAATGACAAAGATCAAGGGGCCAGGGCAGAGATGTCAAGAAATAAGATTTCTGAGGTACACACTGCAGGGCAGCCACTCAAGTGGTATCACCTTTGATGACAACACTAATCAAAGAACATCCGTCTGCCAGACAGCAAAGATAATGCATTCAGCTATCCACTTAGCCACTGTCTTGCTTGGAAACTGTGAGCCCTTCAAACTCTAGAGCAAGGATGATTAGCACTTGCGTTGCCTTCTACCCTTCTAAACACATGCAACTGTTTCAACAACTGAAGGGGTACACATTACTCCTATGGTTTTACTACACAAGAAAAACAGAGATGATCATACTGGTTCAGGGACAACTCAGAAACCATCATTCACATTAAGGGAAAGTAGTCCTTCTGAAAGACCAGATACAGTTCCCCACATGACAGCCTGAAGCTCTGTGATCCTACATGCAAAGATGGCGGCCATCAAAAAGAGCGTCTTCTATGAAGTAAATGTTAACATCCAATTAGAAGGCTTACAAGGCAGACAAGGTAAGCCTGTCAATCATGAAATGCAGGCCCCATTGATAGAAGTTTTTTCAAAGCAGGATGGAGAAGCAGACTGAGGTGGCACAAGACACCACGTTTTCTAACCTTTTTTTAAACGTGTGGTACATACTTGCTGAATTGAATGTTTCTAACAACTTCAATGGCCTCTGAGACTTCAGTTAGCAAATCCAGCAAGATCAAAGAGTCTGCAGCTACAATCAAGCACAGGGATGAAGCCAGCTAGTGCCCCAGCTATGAAAGATACCTTTTGCTATTACCTGGAGAGTTTCCGGTATCACTAAGGACCAGGATAACTAATACCACATGACTGGCAGCCACAATGATGATGAGTTTTGACCTTTCTTCCATGAACTCTAAAATGAGACATAAAATTAGTATGAATGTGAGGAATGTGTACAGAAATGCCCATGCTACAGGACTGAGATTCCTTCCTCTATTACCTCTCCCTTGTGCTGCTAGGTGATAAGCACATTCTCCCAAGAAGCACCAAAGTCAATATTCAGACCATCCCACTTCTGACTCGCGCATGGCTCCAGAATCAGTAGCTCTGGCATAGGACTTCAGAAGTGGTTCAGAGAGTTTGCCAGCTCATTGGCTTCCTCGAGGATGTGAACTTCTGTATGTGGTCCAACGCTACCCAAGCACTGCTTTGCTGCACAGGGGTATGACTTTGCGTCTCCTTGCGTGATTACCACATGAAATGGTTATCAGATGAAGACAGATTTGCAACTCCATCTCCAAAGATTTTAGCAATCAGAGAACTGTTCTTTGTTCTAAATGGCTGGGGTAGAATTCCTCAACACACCGCAAGTAAAGCAACCATTTTCAGAATCTGAGATAGATTAAGCTGCAAAAAGTAAAGGCTCATTAAAAAGTTGATGGAGAACAACAGAAGGAGCATGAGCTCACAGTGGCTCTCTGCAACCACTCACAGACACCTCACAATCCACTGCAATACCCGTGTCATGTATGCAAATGATGATATGAAGACTGTGGCAGCCACCAAGCCCAGAAAGCAGCAGATGCAGTCTAGACCCTGCATGCAGCCTCACCAGTTAGCCAAAGAAGTTCCAGCCACCAAACCTAGATGCAGCAACAGATACACTTGTACCCTGTACTACACCTGCACTACACTCTCACCAGTCAGCTAAAGATGTGATGTCCTGGATATTCTCCAGCGTTAAGAAAGACTGACACTGGACAGTGTCCTGCTTCCCACCTATGAATGTTATCCTCTGATCAGTCAGATGAAACTTCTCCAAAGCTATAGTAAAATCCCTGGACTACAACTGAAGAAGCACCCACTGCAATGATGTTTTCAGAGTCCCTAGACAGTGCCCATCAGTCATCCAGGTAGGGAATACATGAAGATACTTTCACAAGACTTTGGCAACTAAAGTAAAGATGTTTTCAGTAAGGTCCGGGACAGGACCCACAAGAAGCTAGTCATTCAGGTAGGTGAATATGTGCAGATTCTTCTCCACAAAGTAATGAGACAACAACCTTGGTGATGACACTCTAGGCACTGAATAAAACTCCAAATGACAACATTCCACACTGAAAATTATGCCCACCAACAACAAACTATAGGATTTTCCTGTGGGCACTCCACAAAAATGATCCAAAGGTGGCCTTCATGTCACCATCCAAACAACCTGCAAGAGTAAAGGCACAAGCTCCTGGAGGGGGTTACCTACCAGAATGAGGTGGACTACAGCTCCACAATGCGAGTCCCAAATCAGAGACAGAACTGCTATGATGCAGCTGGTGGAATTATCATGGGTGACTTTGCTGATACACAAGGGACAACTTTTCTGGGATGGGAAAGTGGCTTCTTCTTATTTTGGGGTTGGCTAGGATTGGAAGACAACATGAAGAAAGGAGTGGTGGGGAATTATAGACGCTTTTTCCAGTTTCTCCTTCGAAAGTCACTGGTCAGCTCCTATAACCTGGCAAAACAGAACTTCCTCTTAAATTGGGCATCCGGGATTACTATTTCAGAGCTTCTCTATGAAGCAGCACAGTCACAGCCATGTTGTTCTGCACAGGCATAAACCATTGTACCACACCTTTTTAGGAACCTTAAGGGTCTCCATAATGTTTTTCTTGCATTCTTACTCAAAACTTTTCCAATATTTAATCTCTACTACAAGACTAGGACCTGGAGAGAGGAGGTGAACAAGTGAGGGACCCAAGAACCTACATGACAGATAAACACCCTCTCTCTTACCCCACCAGTTCACTGGCCTGGACTCCACCAGAATAGCAATGTTCTAGGATTTCTTGGGTCAGCAAGGGATTACAGAGACCATCTAAGCCTCAGCATCAGTACAGAACATCTGCCTTTTTAAGGCTAAGGTATCAAGAGTCACAGTGCCACCATGCTGCCTAAATATGCCATCAAGCATTTCTGAGGGGATAATTAAGAGGCTCCATGTCAATCCAAGCTTTCTCTCCAAAATCAGAGAGCCCCCTCTTTTTTTAAATGGGTCATTCATAAAGAAGTGATGGGATGGGCTCACTACCCTTGTAGATCTCACATACAATGGCCTCCATACTTCTGAAAGGAGACTGACTGGTAGTCACATGACTCCATTATCAGCTGAAGTGATCTCACACAGAGTGTAGTCAGAGTGCAAGCAAACAAGTGAAATGATTTAAGGGACTAGGAACCTGCATGTGATTTCACACTGACTTAATACAGAATATGGGGAGTGAGGCATTTACTAAAGCCTGGGAAATGCTTCAGATCATTCTGTGCAAGTGTCTGCTCCCATGCTCAGGACTCAGTGCAGCACAAAATTTAAAACATCTGAGTGAAACTTAGGCCTTGAGCTGTTGACCATGGCATGGGGAATCCCAAATGACTCCCTTCAAATTGAACTGACTGGCCCTCGGGTAGGATCTGAAGGAGTCCGTAAAGTACAGTTGTGTACACTTACCATAAATGTAGATGTTCGAGTGTATTCACTGCTGCAGTCATCACATTTGGGTTATCGGCTTGCAGGTAGCCCTCAGTCGGCCTGATTATCAAAGTTTTGGGTCCCGCGTCAGTTGCTGTCTCATCTTCCATGACATCAGGTATATAAAGCATGCAGCAGACACCATTACATCAGTTTTTCTTGCCCCAGATGTCAGATACCCCCATAATGGGAAGCAATTATATACAAGGTTACACCTCCAACAAAAAAGCAAATGCACCAAAAAGCTTTAAGCATAGTAAACAAGAATAGAGGTATAGTCAATAGAAGTCAAGGGGCTGGAGAGAGGGTAACCAGGACTGCAACAGTGAATACACTTGAACATCTACATTTATGGTAAGTGTACACAACTGTACTATGTTTTTCGTGTTTCACTGTTGCAGGCATCACATTTGGGTAGATTCCCAAAGCTAAGGATGGGAGGAGGCAATTAGATAGCGTTTGGACCAGCTAAAAGGCCCTGCAAGACTGCAGTGGCAAAGCCAGCTTTGGATTTAGAAAAATATTGGCAAGTGGTAATGCTTGTTGAAGGTACGTACAGAACTCCAGGTAGCAGCTTCTAGGATGTCCCTGGTAGGGACACCTCTGAGAAAGGCTGTAGAGGTAGATGCAGCCCTGGTTGAATGTGGTCTTATCCCCTGTGGGATAGGTTTTCCATGGTACTTATAGCAGAAATGAATGCAATGGCCTATCCACTTAGAAATGGTTTGCTTTGAAATGGCCTTCCCCTCTGCCCCTGCAGCAAATGCCAGCAGCAGCTATTCAGATTTCCTGAGAGGCTTAGTCCTGTCCAAGTAAAATCTAAGTTGTCTGTTCATATCCAAGGAGTGCAGTATTTGTTCCCCTTTGTAATGTGGATTAGAAAAGGAGGTTGGCAAATGAATGGACTGATTAAGGGCCACCCTGGATACCACCTTGGGCATAAAAGAGGGATTGGTCTGAGGGATACCCTGTCTGCATGAAAGATGATGAAAGGTTCCACTGCCATGAGGGCCTGTAATTCAGACACCCTTCTTGCTGAAGGGCTGGCTAGAAGGAAGGAATTTTGACTCTGCATTTGCAGCTGGCTCAAAGGGAGGAAGAGTGAGCTTTTCCTATACAAAGTTAATGTCCCAGGCTGGAGAAGGGGCTCTCCTGGGTGGCCTTACGTTTTTTGCCCCCTGAGGAATTGCCTCACCAGTGGATGAGAGAAGAGGGGTAGTTCTGTGTTGTAATGTGCTGAAATGGCTGAGGCATGAATTTTGATGGAAGAAAAAGGATAGGCCCTTGTGAAGCATCTCAGTTAAGTATTGAAGAATATGGGGTAAATTGGGTACTGCTGTGCCCATCCTCTGAGTTTGGCTCCAGGAACAGAATCTCTTCCATTTTTCAGCATATGATTTTCTAGTACTAGGCCTCCTTGCCTCCAGAATGACATCCATCACTTGCTTACTGAGGGATGGAAACGGAGAGGTCAGGTAATTAGCCAGGCTGCAAGGTTCAGGGATGAAGCTGTGGGTGCAGAATCTGGCCCTCCTACTGGGACAGCAGGGCAGGGGTCTGAGGCAGGTGCCATAGTGCCAGCAGTGACACTGTGCAAGAGGGGGTACCCAGTGTTGGTGTGGCCAGCCCGGTGCAATCAGAACTTTCCTTGGTTTGTCCTGTTTGATCTTTAGTAGCACTTTGGATAGGAGAAGCAGAAGGGGGAAAAGGCATAAACTGATAGATTTTTCCAGGTGAAGTACAGGGCATCCACTTTCTAAGTTTGTTTGGGAGGAGTCTGTGCAGAATTTGTCCAACTAGTCATTCTGAGGGAAGGCAAACAGGTCTATCTCTGGGTTCCCCCATTTGTTTCTCAACATGAATATCTTTGGTTCCAGTTTCCACTCGTGTGGGTCCAAGAGATTTCTGCTTAGGTCGTCTGCCAGTGTATTTAGCTTTCCTGGCAGGAATGGAGTCTGTAGGTGCACTTGGTAGCTCAAGGCTGTGTTCCACAGAGCCATGGTTAGTCTGCAGACAGGGTATGAATGGGTTCCCTTCCTGCTTGTTTATGTACCACATAACAGCGGTGTTGTCCGTCTTTACCAATAATTGTCCTGGAAGAATGTGATCCTTGAAGTTTGTCAGAGCATTCTGTACAGCTAACATTTCTTTTTGATTGATATGCAGGTGCAATTGACTTGGATTCTATTTGCCCTGAATGCACTACCCTGCCAAATGAGCCCCCCATGCATAGTCTGATGCATCTGTTGTTAGGGTTTGGGGGCAGGGGGTAGAGAGAATGGCAGTCTCTTGTTTTGGTGGCAGACCTCTGCCCACCATAGAAACTATCTTTAGACAAGGTATGATAGGAATCAATTCCAGATCCTGAGAATGTTGACACCATAGGCTTTTTAGATACCATTGTAGTTTCCTCATATGCAGTCTTGCATGTGGAATTAGTAGAATGCAAGAGAGGCCATGAACCCCAGTGCTTGCAGTATATTCCTTGAAGATAGCTGGGTCTTTGTGACCAGTAGATTGAAGTAGGCTGTCAAATGAACTTGTTTCTCTGGCGTGAGGTAAGCCATCTGGGAAGTTGTAGTCAAGCTTGCTCCCAGGAGTACAATTTGTTGGCAGGGTACAAGATTTGATTTCTTTTCATTTATGGTGTACCCCAGAGAAGTTAGCAATTTCTTTACAAATGCCAGATGATTTAATAGTATGTCCTGGCTTTCCGCCTGAATTAGACAATCATTCAGGTATGGGAATATTTGAATATTTCTTTGCCTGCAAAATCCAATTATTGGAGCTAGGCACTTTGTGAATACCCTGGGCGCAGTAGACAAGCCAAAGAGCAGTGCAGAGAACTGATATGCATGTAGCCTGCTCTGAAGCATAGGTATCTTCTGCAAGATTCCCTTATTGGGATATGCAGGTAGGCTTCCTTTAAATCCAGTGTTGCCAACCAGGCATTTTTGCCTAGCATGGGAAGCAGATGAGTTAGCATTTTGAATTTTGGGATTACCAAAAATGTGTTCAGAATAGACAGGTCCAGGATAGGACACCGGGGATTGTCTTTTCTGGGTACCAGGAAAAGTACAGAGTAAAAACCTTGCCCCCATTCTTCTTGTGGGACAGGCTGAATAGCCCTGATGCTTAAGAGAGAGAACCTGCCTTTGAGCCTCTGCCCACTGATTTGGGGGTACGTCTGGCCAACCGTTTGGAGTTGGTAAGGAGTGGAAGTGGAATCTGTATCCTTGGGAAACTATATTTAGAACCCATTTATCCTGTGTAATGAGTTCCCAATTTTTTGCATGCAGGGCGATCTTTCTCCCTAAAGGAACAGTCAGCTGAACAGGGCTTGGAAGGTTTAAAGTTAAGTCATTGAGACAATTTACCATGGGGGGGGGGGGGGGAGTCTTACTACTCCCTGCTTTGGAAGTGGGAGCACCATGGGGCTGGAGCCTAGGTGTTCTGCTGATTCTGGGTTTGGACTGAGAAGGCTTGGAAGAGGCAGGAAAGGACCAATTCTTAAAGGGCCAATGCCTACTAAATCGGGGAAGGCTGTACTTGCAGGAAATTGTTAACAGTTTGCATAGATTTAGCTTTTTCCTCCATCTTTTTAAGTACTCCTTCTGCTTTGTTGCCAAACAGGCGGTCCTGGTTTAAGGGAGCATCCAGTAACTTTTGCACTCCTTAAGCCAAGCATGCCTTCTAAGTACAGACCCAGTGACAGCAGCCCTGCAAGATGCCTCTAATGAATCAAAACCACATTGCAAAATATGTTTTCCCACTTGTTCAGCAGAATGCATTAAATCCTGTAATTCTTTATTTTCAGCACAGTCAGGAATCAACATAATTTTCTTTTTAAGCAATCCAATAATATGCCACTGATACTTCAACATATGAAACTGGCAGTTTAAGGCCCTAATGGCCAACGTTGCACAAATGTATACCTTCTTACCCCATCTATCCAACGCCCCGGAATCTCTTATCAGAGGGGGTAGGATTTTTGGCAGTAGTGGCCTTAATGCTCTTGGGTACCTGTGAAATGGTCTCAGGATCCACAGTAGGATTTTTAAAGAGGAACCTGTGAGAGTCAGGTACCCTGTAATACCTATCAGGATTTCTGGGAGCAGGAGGTAAGGTGTCAGGGGCCAGGCTAGATTCCGAGAAGGCATCATCTACAATGTCCAGTACAGGAGGGATAGCTAAAGGCCTGTGTTGAGGGAGGAGTAAGAATTCCCTAAGCCTCTTTTTGGAGTCAGAATTATCCCAGCTTTCCCAGCGGAAATGCTCCCTAAGAGTATGCAAGGTTTCACCAAAAGAAATCTTCTGGAGGGGAAGCAGAGGGAATGGAGTTCTCTGCATCAGAATCCTCATAGGTAGATAAGGGCAAATCCTGGTCATCAGAAAAAAACAGAAATTTCAGAATCCTGATCAGAAGGAAAATCAGTTCTAGGTCTCTTAAAGGGAGAAGGGTGGCTTCCCCTGATTAGAGTAATAAGGTCCTTAGCCATTCTTACAATTTTTTTTTTAGGCATAGGGGCTTGACCATGCAGTCTGGGTGTCGGTTTTCTGGGCATGGATTGAGTTTTAGGCGTTTAATATGCAAGTCAGTAGGCCTGAATACACCCTCAGAAGCTGGTGCCTGCACAGCGGCTCCGGACCCATCCAAGGTAGAGACATCCACAGGTTCCACAGTCGAAGAAGCATCTTGTGGCATACCGGACTCCAAATGGGTCTCAGTAGAGGCCTGCGAATCTAAAGTAGCTGGTATCAGGGGCTGCGAAAGTGTATCGAGTACCGGCGAACTGGCAACTAGCTTAGAAGCATCATTGGCAGCTTTGGACCTATGCGGTCTGTCTCTGTCTTTATCTTTGCGTTTTCTCAGAATGTCGGTAGTTGGGTGGCTTACCGAAGCCATTTCTGGATAATTGAACAGAGTACCAAAATATTTAGATGTGTAAATGAACCAATGATGAATAGTACGAGGTTTGAATAAGGCACAAAATCGACAGCGAGGTATGTCGTGGTCTGGGCCTAGGCAAGGAATGCAGTACGAATTAAAATCTTTATGAGGTATTTGCTTTCTACAAGAAATACGATTGTTAACTTTTACTGACATTGGTTTAGAGCAAGAAAAAGGTTCTCCAATGGGGTACTTCTCTTAGTTGAAGACATCGGATCTGAAACTCGAAAACGAAAACTGCAGGAGTCGGACGACCAGCACTTGCGAACTGCTTCTGCTTCGGGCACCGCATGGCAAGAAAGACTGATGTAATGGCGTCAGCTGCATGCTTTATACCCCTGACTACCTGAAGTCATGGAAGATGAGCAGAAACCGACGCAGGACCCAAGACTTTGATAATCAGGCCGGCTGAGGGCTACCTGCAAGCAGATAACCGAAATGTGATGACTGCAACAGTGAAACACGAAGAACATCACTAGATTCTTCCAACCTGTTGGTAGATGAATGAAGAGGTTGCATGACTGGATCAGTCAGGTCAGTCCTGGCTTCCAGGTAACCAACCAGGGCCTTGTTAATTACATCACCAACACTCCAATGTAGCAGCCAGAAGTACATCTTCCACTGTCTCGTTCTCCTGCTGATGTGGAGAACTGGCAAGGGTGTCAAATCCTAAGTCCAGAGTATGCTCCACACCTGCACAGACTAAGGACAAGTTTAACACTGGAATTACTGTGGGAGAGTTAAGATGCAACATATTCTTAGTATGTGTCCCGATGGTCTATTTTCTGGGGCTGTGAGGTGGACCTTTAGGACAGTCCCAACTACAGCAGGTGTAAATCACCACCATTTTTCTACATCAATAGCCAAGGAAATAATTTTCTCTCTATCACATCTGAGAATGGCATGATTAAAACACAGTAATTTATAACAATGTTCCACATTGCACTCCTACCCAAGGCAATGATAGATAATGGTGAGGGTCCTGACAGGTAGCTTGATTACACATACACCACTTTTTTTAACACATCAAATGCACACAGTACTACCACTGATGGCAGGATCAAAATTTGAACTGTACAAGTATCAAAAATAAATACATTATGGTTATTGGAGTGGAATGATCTGTGTGGTCAAAATTTTATGCTGTACACAGAAACAACTGTATTTACAATGTCTGTGTTTAGGAACTTCCTGAACTTTTGTTGAAGTTTGTTGGACAGAATGACCCCATCCAAGGAATTGTGAGAGATGATCTTTGGTGTTAGTTCTGCCATTTCAAGCTTAAGATAAAATGAACATGGGGTCCTTTTGGCATCATCACTAAATAAGCACAGTGAAGAATGGACTGGGATTGCTGGTGATTGGTCTGGAGAAAAGCTTGGTAATCTACTTGCATATCTCTGCACGATAACTCTGGCTGGTCTACAAAACTGTCCACAGGATTGCCATAAGTCAGCCACAATTCAATGGCGCACGCACAAGTCACTTGTCATTTTCTAAACTGGAAAGCACTGACTAGAAAGGAAAGTCGCTTTAAATCTTCCACTGCATAGTATACATCTTTGACTAACTGCTGTATTTCAAGTGTGTGTTTTATTAATTTCACATTGTAAAAGCTACTTTAATTTACTGCTTTACATGGCTTCAGACACTTCCATTTTTCTAAGTACAAGGAAATACACAGTAATTTACAACACACAACTGTATTTTGACACTAGTGTTCATTTGCTGAAGTCTTCTTAAATACTGTATTAGCAAGAGTTATTTGAAGCATTTATGCCTAAACCAATCACTGCTGGAAAGCAGACTGTCCAATAAACTGTAATAATGAACCTGAAACAGCTCCCTGCAGTAAGAATTCTGACTGCATTTTCAAAAGTGCAATTCACTGAAAGGCAATGTTATTTAGTACTTACATAAATATATGAAGAATGAATGTATGCACATAAGAGTCCATGCCCGTGTTTGAGATGAAGGCAAGCTCCAAGTCCCAGTAAACAGTAACATACACAGTAGCTCACTGATAAAACTGATGTAAGCTACAAATGAGCAAAACTGTTAATGTCATGGAAACACGTACATTGGAAACAAAAAATACAAATCAACTATATATTCAAATGGGAGATCTTTCAAGAGATTTTCCTCTACAGAGCAAGCACATTTTAGAATTTAAGCAACATGCATGAAGATAACTCAACAAACTGCTTACTGGGCTGTCCACTGTGACTAAGTGCCAACTCTCAGTGGTTTCCATAGGCTTACTTGATATAGATCTGTGGAATGGAAATATCTGCTGCTACTGCTTCTATAATACTTCCAATTCCACATCTCCTATGTCTGGTTCAATCCTCTTAGGGCTGTCATTCCTGCCTGTGGTGCAGGTTAGCTCTGCATGAGGGAATGGGAGGAAGAGAAGAGTGTGTGTACACCACGGTAACTGCTACAGACAAGGAATTAGTGGGTTAGTCTAAATAGGTCTTAACTCTTTCACCTACTGAATGATGTGTTACAGGTGGGTATGTAATGAGTACTGTGAGGCAGCTATTCCCACCTCAGCAATGACGTTGCTCCTCCAGTGCCACACCCACCACATTTACTGGATGATGCTTCTAGCAATGATTCTCAGTATCCACTGGAAATATGACATTAGGCACAGTATCATACAGTCTTCCCCAAGACAGCAGACATTACCCTCTCATTCCACTCTTGCCAGTATAATTACCTCCACTGCCTAAGCTTTTAACTGAACCTGCACTTAGGCTGTTGTCAATGATTCACTCCTCTATTCCACAGCCTTCCCCAAGACAGCAGACATTACCTTCTCATTCCACTCTTGCCAGTATACCTCCACTGCCTAAGCTTTTAGCTGAACCTGCACCTAGGCTGTTGTCAATGATTCACTCCTCTATTTCTCTAAATAGATATTCTCTACTGTGACACATGCTAATGATCATCACCCTTCTTCCCCCCATTTTCTACATGGGGTCAGGGTGTTGTGTCAAATGTCACCATCTCTCTCTGTTCAATGCCACTCTCCTACCTTATTCAACACTCACGCCTGTTTGTAGGTGGTACCTCACACAGTCCATCCACCTCGTTTCTGGATACTCCCATTTCCTCTTGCCTTCTTCCTGACTGTACCAAATCATCTTCACCAGATACGTCTTCTGCTTTTTTGCACGTATGCCTGAACCACTGTAATCTGTCCTCTTTGACTTTTCTGCAATTGGAGCTACTTTGGCTTCTGCCTTATGTCCTCATTTCTTCATCTGTCTCATAGTGTGCATCCTACTACCCACCTCAGGCACTTAATTTCCATCATCCCTAGCTTCCTCAACTGTTCTGCCTTTACTGCCTAGGTTTCTGTAGAATTCAGTAGTACTGGTTGCACCACTGTTTTGTACACCTTATTCTTCAGCTTCTTTGGCATTCTTGTCATACACCACATCTGACACTGTACCAGTTGTCTGCTGCCCCTCCAATTCTAGTTCTGACTTCCCTTTTCATTTACCCCTACCAGATACTTGAAGCTGTTAACCTGCTCCAGTATTTCCCTTGTATCTCAATCCTCAGCTTCTTCTGATTTACCCATTTGCTGCCATTACAAATATCCTACCTGTACTCCGTTTCATTTGATGTGCCTTCAGTTTTGCATCCCATTGCCCTATTCTTTGCTGAAGTTCTTGCTCAGAGTCTGCCTGGAATGCCACATTGTGTGGGTACAGCAACATTGTTGATCTGTTCCCTTCGATCCATTTGCAAATGTAGTGCACCAGTATGAATAGCAGAGGGCTCAAAGCTGAACCTTAATGCATATCCATTCCCACTGAGAATTCCTCTGTGAGGCCAAACATTATTTATACAAGAGTCACTGGCACATAACTTGCACTAATTCTACCAGTGTTTATCGACTTTGAACACTTGTAGGACTGCCCAAATCAGCTTTATTGGGACCCTGACATATGAATTATCCAAGTCTAAGAATGCCCACAGTTGGACTATTTCCACAACTATAGCTACTTCTCAAGTATCAGTCTCACTGCAAACATTAGACTAGTTGTGCTGCATTCTGATCTGAATATGATCTATCTTACTTTCTACTACTCTGCATATTCATTTATCATTCACCCACTCCAGAATGATAATGCAATGTGACAAGAGTTTCAGCATCAATGGGACCAGACGGTGTCCTGGGTTGCGTGCTACATGAACTCCAAGAGGAACTAAACCCGCACATAAGGCTGCTGTTTGATCTTAGCCTTACTACAGGATACGTACCCAAAGAATGGCGTACAGCAACAGTGGTCCCACTCCACAAAGGAGGTGCTTCTATGGACCAGGAAATTACCACCCCATAAGCTTGACGAGCCTGGTCTGCAAAGCTATGAAGAGGATCATTATGGAACTCATAAACAAAGACATTGGGGACCTACAGACACTGGATCCTACCCAATTTGGCTTGGTCAAGGGCAGATCCTGCCTTTTGAACCTGGTCGACTTTTTTGAAACAGTCACGAAGGCCATTGATGAGGGTAAGGCAGTTCACACAGCCTACCTTGATCTTGCAAAAGCCTTCGACACAATACCCCACTTGGGCATCATAGACAAGCTCACCAGCTTAAATGTAAACCCATATGTCATAAGATGGGTTGCAAACTGGCTCAAGGACAGAACCCACAAGGTCAGAATTGCTGGAGCCATGTCAGACTCTAACCCAGTCACAAGCGGTGTCCCACAGGGTTCGGTCCTGGGACCCCTCTTGTTCGGCATTTATTTTTCCGAGGTGCAAGCAAACATAGGAGGATTGTGGCTGACAAAGTTCGCAGATGACTGCGAACTGGGCACCATAATTGATACTCCAGTGGACACAAGCATCCTTCAGAAAGGCCTCATAGAAACGGATAACTGGTGTCAGAGCCATGGCCTTAAACTGAATGCCAAAAAATGTATAGTCATACCCTTTGGGAAAAACAAAGTACCCACAAATAACCACATAGGTGGTAATCCATTAAGTACGGAAGAAGTAATCAGGGACCTAGGGACCCAAGTTGACAGTAACCTCTCATTTGACACTCACATTGCCAAGGTGGTTAGGAAGACCTTCTATATTACCCACCTTATCATGAAAGGATTCACATCTAGATCGAGAGGTCATTGTGCCCCTATACTCTTCCCTTATCAGGCCCATAATTGAGTACAATGCCCCATTTGGGATGTACCTTACCCGACACCTGCAGCAGTTAAAAAGACCCCAAAAGCACCTCACCAAAGGATCAAGGGTCTCAAACATATGTCATATGCTGCCCGGCTAAAGAAACTCCAGCTCTATTCAGTCAGAGGTGATCTATGCCCTGGCGTACAAGGCCATGTCCAATCCAGAATTAATGGACATGCTCCACCTCAGAAAATCCAAATCCACCAGAGCCATGAGAGCGATAGATTTGAACCTCAACATAGAAATAAATAGGACGTGCTGGAGGGACAGATTCATAACCCAGAGGCTCCCTACACTCGAACAGAATCCCAGTCCATGTTAGGCAGAGCCCTCACTGACTCTCCAAGAGAAATCTTGAAGATTACCCCGCGAGTGGAAGGGAGATCGTGGTTTTACCCGGGGTCATCTCTGTGTCACTACTAGACAGAGGCACAGTAAACTAAACCCTAAATGGGCATAGTATTCTCATTCTGCAAGGGCGAAAGCCACACACACTCTGGCTAGGCTTATAAATGCCCTAGGGCAGATAGCCTAGTATGAACCTATGAACCTATGATACTTCTGTACTGCCCATAGTTGTGAACGTCTCCTTTGTTCTTCAACACTGGCACCAATATGCTTATTCTCCAGTCATCTGGGATACCTTTCATACCATACTGCTATGAGTGCCCTCAGGAGCTATTTCTACCCTACCTCACCCAACATCTTTATCATATCTGCCGTGTCCTCATCTGAGTCTGCTGCTTTCCCCTGATTTATTAATTCAGACAGCTTCAGGCACCTCCATTTTTCCAAGTACAAGGAAATATACCGTAACTTACAACACACAACTGTGTTTTGACACTACTGTTCATTTGCTGAAATCTTACTTCTCAAATGCTATACGGGTAAGAGTTATTTGTAATATTTATTCCTAAACTTCATTTTCTTTAGTGCTATTCTTACTTCTTCTAAAGCAGGCCCCTCCTCTTCTCTCACTGTATGCTGTGTCTAGGGCAGTACAGCTTCTGTTGCTGAAGCACTCCTTCTGTCTGCCTTTGATTTCCTGTGGGCTAGTGAGCAGTTGCTGGCATCCCTTATGAAGGGTATCTGACTATATTATCTTCGTCTTACAACCTGATATAGTTTCTTTGTGCCACCTCCTGAGTCATTTTCCAGAACCTGATAGAGTGCCTCTGATGCCTTGTTTGCTATTATAACTCCTTTGTTAGCCAACCAATATCCCCTTCCTAGCCTGGTCTGTCTTTTATCTCCCACTTTTTTTTCCTATACTCTTTCTTTTGATGACTTCCAGGACTTCTGAATTCCACCATCAGTTTTCCTTATATGTACCTTATTTCCGTACCTGGCATGGCCACATATATGTTCTGTAGTCCTCACACATTCAGTTTTGAGGTACTGCCATTCTTCTTCAATTCCCTTATTTCCTTTTTCTTGAGGTACTAGAGCACCTAGTAATTCCTTGAACTGTTGTGCTTTCTCTCCAGTCAACTTTCAGGTTTTCAGCCTGGTCTCCGTTGACTTTACAGCCTTCTCTGAGCACTGCTTAGAGCTGACTGTGGCAACCAGTGGTTAATGCTATGAGATGACTTTCGCTGGAAATGACCTTGTAATCACTTATTATACCACAGTGTCCTTTCCCTACTAGGAGGAAGTCTATCTGAGTTGCATGATGGCCACTCTTGTATGTGATCTTGTGACAGTCAAAAACAAAATCCAAGCCAAAGCAGGAGATAAAAAAAATCCAACAGCAATAGCGTACTTCAATTTTAATGCCCGCTTTCGTCACAAGACTTCCTCAGAATGCAAAGAAAATCACTGCCAACAACCCTTAAATATTCACACTAATTACATACATACAATTAACAACTAATTAAAAATAATTAATTTAATAAAACGCAGACACTTGCAAATGCTATTAAATATACATTATTTAGTTAAATAAGCAAGAACCTAGTGTCGCTATCTTTATCAACATGTAACTTCCTATATTTTAAAAAACATTTTACATTAATGGTATCATTCAGTCCCGGAAATTTATCTGAATTCAACCGAATTTGCCAAATCGTCTCATGTTGTTCCAAATAGTTTTTATAATCCCCTTCTCTTAAATCAGAATGTACAATTTCTAAAACAGAGAATAAAAATTTTTTAAAGGAAGTGCAGACAGCTGAATGCTTAAAAAGAGCACTATTTTCATCTCTGCTTCTTATGCTGTAAATATGCTCCCTTATTCTAGTTTTAAGGCATCTGGTCGTCATACCAACATAAAAAGCTGAGCAACCTGAACACAAACTAATGTAAACAACCCCCTTAGAATTACAATCAACATAACCAGGAACCTTAAAGGTTCTATCAATAGTTTCTATCCTAATGTAGGGGCCTTCAGAAATAAACCTACACATATTGCAGGTATGACAACAATGCATACCAACTTTGTTAGTATATAAATTAGTTTGGTTGAAATCATGAAATTCCAAAGTTCTCTTCAAGTTATTGTTGTTCCTAAAAACAAAAGAAGGTTGGTTCCCCAGAATTTTTTGTATGTCATTGTTGCCATTTATAATCCTCCAGTTGTTAGTGACAATTTGCCTAATCTGGCCCCCGTCGGAACTAATGTCTAATGAACATATAATGTGTTTATTGATGTCATTCTGTTTGTCAAAATTGTTGACAGTAATAACTAACGAGGTAGGGTAATCTAATAAAGCTTTAAACGAAGTAGAACGTCTGCTTAAAATCTCATCTCTTAACTTAAATAATTCAATAATTTTGTATCCTCTCTGACTGAATAAAAAAATAATGATATTGAATTCATCAGTAAGGTCACAAAATTTAGAAGTCATGCGACTTGCTCTTATGAATTAACCACGGGGAATGTTTTTAATGACATGCCTGGGGTGGTTGCTAAGGTGGTGTACGTACCCATTTGTAAAAGTTTCTTTGCGGTAAATTCTGCTATGAAATCTGAGTTCGGTTTCATCCCAATAAAGAAAAACATCCAAAAAATTGACCTGCAACCCTGCGCACCCCTTGGTAAATTTCAAGTAATCAGAAGATGAATTAATTTCTGAAATTAACATGTCAACAGTGGAAGAATCTCCTTCTATTACAAAAAATAAATCGTCAATAAAACGACAATAAAACTTAATGTGAAACCTCCTATTTAAGATAGGCATGAATTCAAACTCCCACCAGGCCATGACTAGATTAGCAAAGGCTGGTGCAGCAGGAGACCCCATGGCCACCCCCCTCTTTTGTCTATAATAAGTTTGTCCCAATAAGAAAAAATTGTTTTCCAAAATAATTTCCAAAAATTGCCTAATGGTGGAAATAGCATTTCTAGTCAACCCAATGTTCTTTTTGAACAAAAAAATCACAAACAGCATCTATTCCTAGAGCATGAGGAATACATGTATATAGGGAGACAACATCAATGGTAAAAACAATGTGTCTCAGGGGATCAAAGCCACCATCCTGCAAAAATAACCCAAATTTGCTTAAAAAGTGCCATGAATCTTTAACAAATGAAATTTCACTAGCCAAAATAGGCCCCAACACAGCATCAATCACAAGAGAAATTCCCTCAGTTACAGAATGTGGTGAAGAGACAATAGGTCTAAGGGGAGGATTGTTTATGTTCTTATGTGTTTTGGGTATACCAAAAATAACCCCTATAGGTGGCTCTTGAACTGTACAAAAGTCATAAATATCAAGAGTAATATCGCCAGTCATGAAAAGTGCGTATAACTCAGAATGAATAAAACGCACCCTGCGTTTAATTTCATAAAGGCTAATAATCTCATACTCATCACCATTATTAACAATATCCAGCATTTTTTTATTGTAAGCCTCTTGTGTCATAATAACAATATTGCCCCCCTTATCGCTTTTCATAAATCTGAAATCTTTACAAAGTGATTTTAGATTTTTGAGGGCCATTCTTTCATCGCTATTCAAATTATTAGTGGTGTAACTCTTGTTTTTCAAAACTTGGGTAATATCCTGAATACATTGTTCCTCAAAGACCTTGATGGTGTGATGCAAGTGAGGGGTAAAATCTGAGGGTTTAATTAAAACCTTTTTTCTTTGCTCTTTGTCTGATAAAGAATTCATCAAATAAAATAAATTCAATTTTCTGGTGAATTTCTTTATATCAATAATAGTTTTACTGAAATTGGCCCTAGAAGTTGGAATAAAATTCAAACCGTATTTCAAAATTCTTAATTCACAATCAGAAAAGCAATGCTCAGTCAAATTAATAATACTAAATTGATCTAACATTTCATCTAAGTCTCGTCCCCTGAGGAGTTCGACCCTAGAAAGGTCCGACTCCTGGTCAAAACAGTGTTCCTGTTGTTGTTGTGATTGGTTCTCTTGTTGAAAAAAGAAGAAGAAGAAACAGTTGAAATGTTAGCAGAAATGTTTGTCCCAGTTCTACCTTTAGGTCTAACTGACCCGTTAACATTTAAAGTGTCTCCAGTACTTTCCTTATCATTGTTGTTGATATTCACTGTTTTCTCAACATTAGCATCACTATTGCTTGAAAGATTGTCATTACATTCATTTTCAAGAGTGGTACTAGCAGTTTTAGTGCTCCGCTGGCAGTCAGCATGGTCACCGTTATCAACAATGACCTGCTCAGTACCTGATGGTGCTGATTCACTAAGCCCAGAAGCAACAGTACTGTAATTTCTTTTGCCCCAAGCATTAAAGGTAGATGCACGAGTGTAATTCCCTTTAATGGTAGGAGCATTCCCTCTGTTAGCAAAATTGCTGTAGGCGCTGTGGTTTTCATAAGAAGTAAGATCACGAGTCAATTTAAGTTGTTTGCGGTTGGTAACTTCAGCCGTGTGTTGCTCAAGCTCTTCATGAACAACCTCAAAGAATTCACTGGCGTTAGTTTCACCTAACAAGTTCTTTAATTCGCTTTCAACAGACACAATTTCCTCCCTTAAATCGCTCATTTTACCCAAGTTGTTATCAATGAGCAATTGTAAAAAATCAATACCAGCGTTGTTGAAAAAGTTAGTTAAGTTTTGAAAAAAGGTAAGTTTGCAGTAACACCATTTGGGTATTTAAAAAATCTCAGTCCCTTAGGGACTATACTCAACTCAATGCATCGCTTAAAATAACAGTTTTCTAGATCTAATGAGCGGTATCTCTTTAGTAACCTTAATAAGAGACCGCGTTTGTTGTTAATGTCTGCAGAGTTAAGCGGTTGGCAAAATTTACCTGTATTGCCAAATGGATTCAATACCTCGTCCAAGAACGATTGTACTGTCCTGCAACCAGCAATATTTTCCGATAATGGTTTCCTCCGCGAAGAAGACGCCGCAACTCGACAATAATCCCTTTCGCGTTTGTCTGCTATCTCCAAAACAGTATCCAGCTCTTGGAAAGATGAATCAGGGCTGGAGGTGTTTGCCCCGTTGGCGCTAATGGGTCTCACGTCAGTGCGTTCTTTCTCATTGGCTCTCGAGACCAAAATCTTGAGAGAACTCTGTATATCCAATAAAGTAGCAGTTAATAAATTATTTAAAGTTGTAACTTCTGATGTCGGTGTAGGATGAACCGACAAGTTCAATAATTCTTCATCTCCGGCTTCAGACATTGCTTCAAAGGACCAAAGAAACCAAGTAAAGCACAAAATAACCAACAAAAACAAAATCCAAGCCAAAGCAGGAGATAAAAAAATCCAACAGCAATAGCGTACTTCAATTTTAATGCCCGCTTTCGTCACAAGACTTCCTCAGAATGCAAAGAAAATCACTGCCAACAACCCTTAAATATTCACACTAATTACATACATACAATTAACAATTAATTAAAAATAATTAATTTAATAAAACGCAGACACTTGCAAATGCTATTAAATATACATTATTTAGTTAAATAAGCAAGAACCTAGTGTCGCTATCTTTATCAACATGTAACTTCCTATATTATGCCTGCTGAAGAATACATTTATCTCTTGTTCTATTCATCACTATAAATGTAGAACAAGATGAACCAAAGAGAAGATATACGGCTTAAGTGAAGGCAGTAACAATGAAAGCCAATGTTATAGCACAGGTGAAATGCAATGTGCAAGTGTGTGTATGTGTGTATGTATACGACTCATCGAGCATAGACGTGCACTCATGTGTACACATAGGTTCATATAAAGCCACCGGCAAGATAGCAACAATAAACTACATCAAAGATGCAGCTGCAGTAATGACGCAAATGCTGAGATCACACATTACATCAAATCAAGCAAAACATCCTTGATAATTTTACTGTTGCTATTTCACAAAAGTGTGAGTGTGTTTAAGTGATGTATACAAACTCAGTGCAATATATTCTGCCTGTGCCCCAATTCTGCTCAGTCCGGCTGTGTGATTTGTACTTGGGACTTGTTCAAGTAATAGAGATTCAGTGACAGAATTTGATACAGTTTGTGCATGCAGTTATGCTGTTATAAACAGTGCCCCTTGGATTTCTTCTGGTTAGTTAAATGAAAAAAAAAAAGAAAGATTAGCATGAACAAGTCTTAGTACACAGTATTAACTATTCCTGTGTAACACTAACTTCATAGGATTAAAACAGGTAGATGAGAAAGCGTGATTAACGTGGAACATTACATCCCTCAAATCCTTTCAAAATGCAATGTATACAAAACGTAAAACCACTGTAAGACAGCATATCACTGCTACTCATATTGGTCCTTTTTCCAGCCAAAAACCCAGTGACACAAATTCAAAGACTATAGCACAAAGAGAGTATGTGGAACATCCACAAATGACCACAGGCAGAAAGCGTACCATTTCATAGTTTTATTACTTCTGGAAACTACAAGATGACCAGGGGAAATGCTTAGTGGAAGTATGTTAAGCAGAAACTGGGTAATGGGCAGATGTGAAAAAACATTCTTCAAAAGTACAGAAGGCGAGATGAAGTATGGAAGGAAGAAGGCAGGTTTGGTGAGAAACAGTAAGATGAAGCAATGGCAAGGAAAGATATAGAAAATATACCCTATATACTGAGAAGAATCAAGGTACAAGGGCTAAATGGTTTGCCACTACATGCCTTTAAAGACCCATTGTAAGTACCTGGGCAACTCTGCAAGGATGTTTAGCTTTGTTTCAGTCTCGAGTAATGTTATACATTGAAAGTTAATGAATGTGGAGCTGTTACGTGAGGACACTCCAGGAAGGAATCTGTTATGTATACACCTGTTAACATCACTTCAGTTCTGAAAAAGCAATGGAAGGAATTATGTGTGGTAGGATGCTAGACTACATTGATGCTAATGATTTGAGGGATTAGCACCTACGTGACTTCATAAAAAGATGGCACTGCCATGTAAATTTGATACATTTTTAAGAATGTGTTACAGGTTGAAACATTCAAGAGATCAGAAGATGCGGAGGACTTAAATCACAACAATGCTTCTCATCCATGGCACAGTGAAAGCTGGCAGGAAACTAACAGCTTAGACGGTGCGAACCAAAATGGTATCACAAAAAACAAACTGTCTTTTAGGTACCAAAGGAAATCAATTACAGCAGAGTTGTCTACTGAAAGGCTAGTAACCATTAGGATGTCACAGAGGAAGAAAACAAGGCCAGTCTTACTTGACATAACTACATCACATACAATTAAGTGATTAGAAGGCTTACTATTGAATTTTTGATATTAGTACTTGCTTGAATGTCGCAAGCTGAGAATTCCAAGGGCCACCAATGCGAGCAATGTCGAACATCAATTCTGACCTGCAGGAGTACAAGAACAAGTGCTACCACATATCCAGAAGGGAATCAAGTCCAGGTGTTTGCACTGGTGGTCCTCCAAATTCTTGACATGCAATGGTCTGGTCATGTAACTTTCTGATTTGAACATATTCAGACTGCAAATCCAATAGTAAACTGATTAGAACAGGTATGCTGATAAAACCAAACTAGTATAGCAGCCAATGTCATGACCTGATAGAGCTATCACAGAAAGCATACAAATAACAGTTAAGGGTTTCATGTAAACAGGGGCAAAAAAAAAAAAAAAATACAGTTTTGAGGGAAATCAGATACCTGTCTATAGATAAATGAGAGAACGATCTGGGAATTCTTACCATTCCTAAACACAGTCATGCAAAATTGAGTGTGTACTGTGGGGAAGGTAAATAGCATACTTTATTGATTGAGGAGGGGCTGGATTTGAGACAGATGTAAACCTTCTACAAAATGGCCACTAAATATGGCTCTGGAAAGCTTACAGAGAAGGGTTCCAAAATGAACGTCGGAAGGGTGTGAGGGTTGGCATGTACAAATTGCTGAAGGCACTCAGCATGTAGAATTAGACGGAAAGAAGGGAGTGGGAAGATATGACAAGTATGCATCATCATGGCAATGAAATGGTCAGTGAGAAGGTAAGACAAAAGGGGAAAGATGAGAAATAACTGGCTACTGGATACTGGAAGATTGAAGTATGACTTAAAGGAGAATTTCAACCTCAAGTGTAACAGATAAAATAAATCATAACTTAAGCATTTCTCCCTTCGTTTCATGCTTATATATGATTCTGCAATTTTGCTGCACGCCATTCTAGATTTCTGGGAAATGTCATGTAATTTTCTTTTGCTAGTTTTGACAACATTAGTTATACCATATACGTATCTTATTTGAAGGGACTAACTGAACAGGGCAGATTCCAGATCTAACCAAAGACTCAGTAAATGCCTGTTCTGGAAATTAATCAAGTTGAAAGGGAAAATTGGTCAGTTAAATGTTATCATATATGACCAACTTCTCACATCAGGAAGAGACCACAGCAGTGATGACAGAACAAAAGCAACTAAACTGGTTAATATATCAAGCCTCTGATATTCAAAAATACCTTTAAAGGATGTAGTACGAGATGGCCACAAAAAAGACAAAAAATAACCAAATGATCAATACTCTTGCTAGAGATAACCACAAGAGAAAAAAAAAATACTGCAGTTTTAAATAATTAGTAAGAAAGGGACAAGTTAGATGTTGCACCCTTCTGATGTAATCTTATGAACAGATACAGCACACCACAGGATCAAGAAGCAAACTGCACTGGCAATTAAAACAATGCATTTTATACAGGGGATATATAACTATCCAAGGGTATATAACTATCCAGAATATGGTACTAAGTACTTGAAAGTTGGGTACTGCAGATAAAATCAAATGGAGATGAATGATACTGACTGTGTCATACGTCTTAACTGTCCAGATTTTTACCTCACATTTTGGCCTGCTTCTTATAAAATTGTTGTTTTCTGGCAAATCATTGAGGACTTATGTGAGAAAACAATGGCAAACATTTGCTTTCTAGACTTCAAATCCTTCAGAAACTACACGCTAATGCAAAACCTGATAACTTTCTAAGTTTGTAACAAGAAATATTTGTATCCCTATTTCTGGGCCTTTGTCCCTCCCCCCTCCCATTATTTGTGGCTTTGTCCATATTTCTTGCTCTAAGAGGCTGAGAAATAAAGACTATGTTGGCTCTTCAGGAACTTACAAATCTAAAGAAGGTCACACCTTCTGAACAATCTACTCAAGAGAGTGGCAGAGTGAAAGCGTCACTTTTATGGTCCACCACCTTCACTTTACTCTTCTCAAACTGACTGAAACACAATCCTTCTTATGCTATGATGCTGCTTTGACTGACATTACTCTGAATTCTGCCTAAATTAAAAGATATACATGTACATATTCATACATATATTTTTAATGGCATTCCATACTATTGTTTTTCATGGGGACAAAGACAACCATAACCCTCACTGAGGGGACTTTATCAAATAAATCTGAGTTTTTTTTAAACCTCAGAGAAAAGGGAAATCCCCCATTCAATTACTACATTTTGCATCCACTGCATTCAGAGTGAGTGCACGATTTCCACTACTACTCATCCAGCAGATATTTGTACATTCTAGAAAACACAGTATTCTTGGCCAGATTCTTACTAATACTGCTGTCTTTTGTACTGCTCCTTTGATGTGCTCAAACTTGAGATCTTCTCCTTTAAACTCCAAAAAGCCCCTATAGCAAACCCACAAAATCTATAGGCTATAATGTGTCAGCCTTAAGCTCCTCTGTGCTAAAACATCAAAATTCTCATTTGACTGCACAACCCGACCAAGATATTGCAAAAAGCTACACTAAGGAATTCAACATCCATTTAAGAAAATGCATAGTTAGTGGTCCCTACCAAATATCGCTTGAAATTAAAAAAATAAACCTTCTAACTGGTCCACTTTAAACTCTGCAACAAAATAATCTCCTTAAACTACAGAGCAGATCCAAAATCCCTCTTTTCAAGGAAAACATCAGTAGCATAAGGGAAATAAATGCAAACCACTATCAGGTACATTTAGTTACATTTAAGAAGACCATAAACTTGAAGTAGCCAAAGATAATTATAATTTTTTTTAGAAAACTGAGAAACAACATCCTAAATTGCTCTGAACCTACTCAATAAGGCACCTCGCTACGGTAACCCAACAAATATTGGCAACATCCCTGTGAACAAATTAAGTGCCAATTCATCCCAGAGACGTCTATTCAATCTCTGAAGCACCCAAATCTGTTATTCCCCCAATTATCTGTAAGGATCATTTACTGAAAGTACTAAGACCAAACATATTTCTTCCATGGGACCTGACACTACACATGGTTACTTAACTTTTAAGCATGCCCTTGCAGACTCGCTCCTTAAACTGTATATCCTCAGTTTAGCTGTCAGTTTTGACCCTGATCAGTGGTGCTCTGCAACTGTGATGCTCCACCATAAGGGTAATCTTACTACCAACCCAAATAATTACAGACTAATCAGCAAAGCCATGGAACATATTATAACTCACCTCATTAACTGCTATATCAAAAATCTTTTAAAAAACAGGACTTATTCAATTTGACTCCAACAGTCTAGCTTTGCCTTTGTGAAAGGTTGATCTTGTCTACTGTATTTGGTTAACTTCTTCAAAAGCGTAACGGAGTCTGCAGACAGTGGCCAAGAAGTACACATGGTGAGTTCTCAAACTGGTCAAGGTCTTCAACACCATTCCCCATGCAGGCATCGCACAGAAGCTAAGTGCATTAAAAATCTACTAATTAGTAGTAGATGAATGGCAAAATGGCTGAAAGACAATCCACACATTGAGTTGCAAGAGTCTCATCGGAGAGTGACCAGCAGTGCCACAGTAAACATTACATAATGTGGTTATTACAGCTGTTTACACCAACAGCCTGTTGGTTTGACAGAAAACTGCTCATGCTACACTAGCCACTTTTAGACAGATGAGCAATACTGTACATCTAACAGAACTTTACATCTTACCATGGTAATATGAAGTCAGATTCAGTAATACTGCTTAAACACCTGTTGAGGATAATGCAGCAACAATTAAACTAGGACATAGCGCAACACAAAAAATGTCTCAATGTATAGGGAAACATGGAAATCAGTGAGCCAAACAAGCTCATGACTATAGATATTTCTGAAACAGAAAAACTTCTACATGCAGTGATATAACACAAGGCAAAAGCCTACTTTATAGCGATAAAAAGGACCATCTCTATCTCAATAGTACCCAGTAAAGGAATAGTCAATAAGGGAAGGTGGCGGGATAAGGCACTTCAATTCCACCAAAACTGATGGGAAGTAGTTGAAAGGTAATAGAAATTAAAAGTTATGTTTGATGGGTAGGTTTGTGATGCAGATCAAAGCATATTAAGAAAGGAAGGCCTAAAATAATCATATTACACACTTGATATAATTCCAAAGGTTTGGCTCCATGGAAAGGAACATGCCTGAAGCTTTGTTAACAATCTGATTATTTCAACGAGAAATTACATATATATATATATATATATATATATATATATATATACACATACATATACACATACATATACACACACACACACACACACACACACACAAGCCAATATCTGCCAATGTTGTGAGGGACACCCAGTCATATTACTAACTAGCAAATCAGCAAGAATCAATTTTCTTAAGACATTCACATGTTAACCAAAGGAGCTACTGCAACTTAAAAATACTCTCATTTTTATATTTCATAATTACAGCAATTTATTATATGCATCCGCATTGTTGCACTATTTCCTTACAGAGATGCAGTTTCTCTCTAGAAAGCCACTGCCATGAGTACAACACTTGATGTTTAATAGTTTTGAAAATGCAATTAAAAATGAATTCTCTGTACATCATGTGTAGCAACTATTCTTTTGCATTTCATACACATAAGTGATGATGTTTTTTGCTTTTCGGTCAGGCAAGTACGGCACAACAAGTGACCACAGGGAAGTTGATAAACAGGCTCTGTCTTGAAGTACACAGAAAATGTCTTGAAACAGGAAGCACAACCTTGAACCAAGCTTCCTGTATTGTATTCTGGAAAATGAAAGAGAACAAAAACATGTAAAGACTTAATTCATCAACTCTGTCTAGATCAAGTGGTTCTCAGTCAGTTGCTTGCAATAATAAAAAAAAAGATTAGCTGGACTATACAGCTTCTTCAAAATGTACTTTAAAGATGGGATGTAAAATGCCTTTTTAACAGATGGCATTGAAGCTTATTTTGACTAACATAAATGTCGAGGATTGTTAAACAGACAGTAATAGGAGGAAAACTGACTGCCATTAATGCTGAAAGAAAACTAACATTTAGCACATCAAGGAGAGTGATCTTGAGATCCAGAATATGCACATACATGCTGCTGTGAAATTTGTAAAAAATGACATAACTGGGAAGCACTATCTGGTTGCTTCTCAAAATCAATCAATCAGAAACTCCACTCCTCTCTACATGATCAAAACTGCTGTCCTTATGCTGTTGAAATTGTTAAGATAAGTAACATCAGGCTAAAAAACTAAGTGTGAAAGCACTCTTCCCCACTTTTTATTATATTTTGCAAAACTTTTTGGGGATGAAACTAAGAGCATTTCCCCACATTACTATAAGTATCTAGACAACTAACACCATTCTTGCATATATGGATGCTCAGAACATGTTTGAGATGACAAAACATGCTGTGTGCCTAAGAATAACAGGCTAAAATGAAGCTCAGATGTTCAGACAGCAGTGCATTCATGATGCTCTTTTATGAATATCAATTAATTCACCTGAAAAATCAGCTAAGGTGCAGTTATCCATGTGATACCCATTTACCTGGCTTCTGTGTGAGGTGAACAAAAATCACTGTATTTAACAATGGGATACACAAGAAAATAATCAAAATAACACTAACTGCATCTAATGCAAACTGCTCAGTCTTCAAGTCTTAAACAATAACTAGTAACTACAGAAAGTCTTAAATGACTGATGCACAAGAAAGAAAATAAGTAAAAAAAAGAAACATAAGCAGAGATACTTAAGGGGATCATGACGTTGTATAATAATAATAATAAAAAAATGAAGGAAAGAATAGTTGTGCAAAATCTTACCATAATGATAGATGTCCTTTTCTCTGTTGCAGTATTCTTAACATGAGGGAGCTCTCCGCTGCAGGCAACCTGACATCGGCCACTATACAAAAGTCTTTTACTACTGTATGATGCATGGCACATCACACGTAGGCTGTTGCCATACGGTCATAAAAGTGATGTATGCACGCATCTACCTCAGAACTGAATGCCCCAGGAAGAAGCTAGCCTGAGGAAGGTAGGGTATTGACCATCCAAGGAAAGGAACCAAACACCACCAGGGGGAAGGAAGGAGGGATTGGAACACTGCAACAGAGAATAGAAGGACATCTATCGTTACGGTAATATTTTACTCAAACTATTCTACATCCTTCTATTTATCTGTTGCAGTATTCTTAACACGATACAAAAGCTCATGAAGACAGGGTGCAGGAAGAGACAGTAGACCTCTCCAGGAAACCATGAAGTATGGCTCTGGCAATTCCTGCTCTGGACCTAGAAATGCCTTCACTAAACATTACAAATCAGATGGCAAGTCCAAGTAGTTGTTTTGAGACTAGAGCCAATGTCCAATCCCTTGAAGAAGGCCACTGACAAAGCTACAGTCCTAATGGAATGGCCCTTTACAGAAGAGGCAATTTTTTTTTTTTTTGCATGTTTCACATAGAACGACAAAATAGCCTTAGAAATACAGGTAGAAATAGTCTGCTTGGAAATGGGCAATCCCAGAGACCTGGGATGACAGGAGACAAAAAACCTGGTCTGATTTTCTAATGGCTTTAGTCTTGTAAAATCTAATTTGGCTATGCACATCCAGGGTGTGCAATACCTTCTCAATAGGACTTTGTGGAAAAGGAAAGAAGGTAGGTAGAATGGCTTGGTTGAGTGACAATGCATAGACTACCTTGGGCATAAAAGAAGGGTGGACATCCTGTCTTTAGGGAAAACCACAAAGGGGGAGGGGCTATAAGGGCCTAGAGCTCAGACACACGTCTGTATGATGTGATAGCTAGGAGGAGCACAGTTTTCCAGGAGCAATATAGCAAGGATGCTGAAGAAGCTGGCTCAAATGGGGGAAGATTCAGCTTTTCTACACATAGTTAAGATCCCAGGGTGGAGGAATAGGTTTCCTTGGAGGTCTAACGTGAAGGACACCTTTAAGAAATTGTTTCTTCTCAAACCTGCTAGCTAGAGGGGGGACAGAGGCAGACAGGGAGAAAAAGCTGACATATGGGCCTTCACTGAAGAGTAGGCCAAAGCCGGTATAGAGCAATTTACACATATAGGTTAGAACCAGAGGTATTTCCACTTTTAGTGGGTCCTGGTTTCACGAGACACCAGACTGAAACTCTCTTCCACTTGGCTAGGTAGGATTTTTTGGTATTGGGTTTCCTGGCCCTCCTGTAGAACCCTAAGCATGTCCTCTTTAGAACAGGTGTCTGAAAGTAATTAAAACCCTGTCACCCACAGAGTCAGCTGAACAGTAGACAAGTGAGGATGGATGAGAGTTCCTTTGTCTTGGGTGAGAAGGTCCACCCTGTGAGGTAACTTGTGGTGATTGTTCTTGGCTACATGCAGGAGAAGGGGGAACCAATGCGGTCTTGGCCAAAAGGGAGTTACCAGCAAGATTTTTGGTTTGTCCTGCTGAATTTTGAACAGGAATTTCAGAATAATTGGAAGGGGAGGGAACACATACAGAAACAACCCCCCCCCCCACCCCGTCAAGAGAATGAAAGGGTGCTCACCTTCCAGATGAGAGGTTGAGGGACTCTGGCACAAAATTGTGGAAGTTGCCTGTTCATGGGGAGGCAGAGAGATTTACTTGAGGAATACCCCACTGGTGGACAATGTCTGATGTGTTCCCTTTGTTGAGAGGGGGACCATGCCCCTTGAGCTTTCAAGTTTCTGAAAGTTAATCCCCATCTGAAGCATTTGTGATCAACTCTTGAACTGGAGGTAGGGGGTGTAAGGGGAGTCCTGAGTTTAGAGACACTTGTTGGATCACCAATGAAGTTCCCACTTGAGACAGGGAATGAAAGGAACTGGAAAGTCTAGAGGGTGCGAATGCTGCATCCAAACAGACTTTAGAAACCACTATGGTTTCCTCTCATGTGAAGTTTTGCCAGAGGGAGCATTGGGATTGTGGAGGTCATTAAAAACCCAACACCCTGAGGAACTCTCTGGCTGAAATATGGTGAAAGGGTAAACAGGTTTCTGAAATAGGAGTGAAGTTCCATTGCCTTTTGGAGAGAGAGAGAGAGAGAGAGAGAAAGACACTCTCTTGAGGTTTGTCTGAATCCTGCACCCCAGGAAGATGTGATCCTGAGAGGGGCAGAGAATGGATTTTTTGTAGTTTATGGTGAATCCCAGCCATTGCAAAAGAGAAAGGGCAAAGAAATGTCTGGGGAAGTTGCCATAAAGAGGAGACCATCCAGGAAGGGGAAAACAAGGATGCCCTGAAGCCTTCAATAGGCAGTCACAGCAGCTAGGCATTTTGTAAACACCCTTGGTGCGGTGGAAAGTCCAAAGGGCAAGGCACAGAACTTAAAATGTCAGGAAGCCACAGAGAAACGTAAAAATTTCCTGCAGCTGAGGTGTGTGAGAATGTGTGGCGACACGTCTGATATCCAGGGAGGCTAAGAAGGTTTGTGGCAGAATTAGAGGGAACAAGGTTTGAAGAGTTAACATATGGAAGGTGGGTGCCTTCAGAAAGATGTTGACATGAGACAGATTTAAGATGGCCCTCCAATGGTGATCCTTTCTGGCACCAGGAACATTCTGGGGTAGAAACTTATTCCTTTTTGATCTTGAGGAACTTCCCGACTATTTCCTCATCTCCACAGGTCTAGAAGTATGTCTGGAAAAGAGGGTAGTTGTTCCTTTGGTGGCTGGGGAGTGCCTCTGAAAGAAGGCGCGAGTCCCATACCAGAAAGTATCCTTTCTGAATGATGGAGAAAACTCAGAAGTCTTGCATTATGCTTTCCTAGACTGCCAGGGACAGAGAGAGGCACTGGGAAAGTGGAATATAAGTGAGATGAACTGGACAGTCACAGGGACCCAGGCTTGTCTGGAAACGGCCACTTCTGAGCTGGAGTTGCAGGAGCACTCCTGGACTGTTGAGGTCTCCTACCATCCTTTTTTGATTTAGGTGGGGTGGGGGGCAGGAATGCCTATGTACAAAGGCAATCTTTGTTAGGTAATGTCTCTGGAATTTAGGCACTGGGGAAACAAAGATGTGCTTCAATTCTTGCATCTCTTTTCCCTTTTCCTGTAGATATTTAAATAAACAAGCCACTGCAGGACCAAATGAAGCAGAATTGTCTAAAGCAGTATCCATAAGCTCGGATTCAATATCTGGCTGGAGTCTTAACTAGGAGACTCTCAAGACAGAGCCAAAAGTAGCTGCCCTGGCAGAGGCCTCTGCGGCATCATAGCTACATCTGATGGAGTGGCAGATCACCTATAATGAAGCTCCCAGCAAGGAAGCAGGCAAAGTCTTATTGTCTGAGCCAGGTAAATCTGAAATTACCTGTGAGAGTTGGGAGAGAAAGTTAGGCAAATTTGTTCATGTGTGTCTGATAATTAATGGCTTAAAATGCCATGGTGGGAGAAGTATACACTTTCTTGCCTAGTCTTTCCCAGTTCCTGCTGTCCTTATCTGAAGGAAGGAGAGAAGTTGAAGACCGTAACCTGGACGGTTTGTCTGACGCCAATGAAATCACAGATGGATCTGCTGAAGGACACAAACAAGAATTTACAGTCCTCAGAAACCTTGTAAAATCAGTCAGGCCTCTTAGGAGCAAGAGCCTGGGAGTCTGGGGCCTTGGAAGCAGATGTAAGGGCATCCAGGATAGCAGGTAACACAGGAGGAGTAGCTGAAGGACTGGGTGATCCCACCTGCAGAAGGTCATAGTACTTTTTTGTACTTCAGATACCAGAGTGCTATCCCATTTGAAATGTTCTCTCATTTTCACTGAGGTCTCACCAAAGGAGAATTCTTCCATGGGTGAGTCTGTTCCATTGCAGTCCTCCTCTGGGAAAGCATAATCTAGAGGGAAGGGGGATCTGTAAGGAGCAGGCCAGAGACTCCTCTTCTGAGAAGGCCTCTTCATCTGAGGAAACCTCCTCCCTGACTTTTTTGTGGTGACGCTGTGCATAGTGGTGTGGGGATAGAGATCCCAGACTTGGCTTAAGGGCCTTGAAAAGTCCTTGGATGAACTGTTCCCAGTCGCTACAAGGTTCCTTAGGAGGGAACAAATGTTTTGTTTTTTTCTTTTGATGCAGGTCTGCCCTATGTAGTGTTGGTGGGCCGGACGCAGGCCTACATTCAATGATATCAGAGTGGATTTCCTCCCACACCAGGATCTGAACTATTCCTTTACAGCCTTTGGTTATTACAGGCTTCAGTTCCCCCCTGCACATACTGGAAGGATGCCTGCTCAGCCTCTGAGGATGTGCCAGTGGTTGGATCCAGGTTGACCAACATCATGCTTGGTCTGCAATCTGTAACTGGAAACCATCTGCATCTCCAGGGCTCTCATCCACCTTGGGAGAGACATTCATATAAAGAGGTGCA
This sequence comes from Protopterus annectens, assembly GCF_019279795.1. Taxonomy (NCBI): domain Eukaryota; kingdom Metazoa; phylum Chordata; order Ceratodontiformes; family Protopteridae; genus Protopterus; species Protopterus annectens. Next base: position 700,905,083 of record NC_056730.1, on the reverse strand, counting down.
GCAGCAGCATCAGGCCTCGGCTTTCTGGTCTTCTGCTTAGTGTCTGACTCAACCTCGGGCCTAGAGGATCCCTCCGTTGCGCTTTTCACTAATAACTTTAAGTGCTGGTTTTCCAAGTAAATGGCTAAGGAGGAAAGCCTACTTCTAAGGGTTTTGGGTACAAAGGCCTGGGAAATGGGACAGGATTTGTGATCATGGGTAAGCCTTAGATAGAGCAGATTATGCACATAGCTACCCTTATGTGGAATTTGTCTTCCACACTGGCATTTGCCTTTTTTGGATGACTACACAGTAGTAAAAGAAACAAGATTTCCCCAATGGAGCACTTATCTGAGAATTCCCAGAAAACAGCAAATGGCTCGGCGAGCAGACCGAAGTTCAAGGTGGCGTACGAACTGGTGGCAGAGGTACATGTGTGCGTACGTCACTTTTAAGGCCAACACACGACAGCAGCCTATATGCAACGTGTCATGCAACCTACAGTAGTGAAACACTTTTGTACACTGGCTCACATCAAGCCGTGTGTAGCAGATTGCTCTCTCATGTTAAGAATACTGCAACAGATGAATAGGACATCTTACTGAAGACTCTCATCACTTTTATGTGATTCTGTGGGTGACTATTAATAAGAATGCTGTCAGTGACAACACAGGAACCCCATCAAGCAGCAATACAAAGACAACCATCCTTGTTCCTTGCTGATGTTTAAAAATAGGCATGTACCAGTACTAAATTCGGATTTAAGCTGGTAATGGTATTTATTAAAGTGTTTAAAGATATGGATAGGAGGGAGTGGCTAGGCATATGCCATGCACATAGCAGAATGCGTTGTTTTAGCACTTAAACCCTACTTGAATAAGTGCTAATCCATTTCTGTTAGTATTTTCATCATAGAACAGCACTTACTCAGCAAGGGCACTACAACTGTGTTGGTACTAGGCAGACTATGACCCCCCCCCCCAATATCCAGCGGTAAAATGACCCCCCCCCTTTCAGAAAGCATTCCACAAATAAATAAATGAAGGATTTTCTTTAAAGAAAGACTTTGCAATAGCTTTCATTCTCCTTGATCAGAAGTTCATCCTTTTACAATTAGCAAATTCACTTTTGGAAACCTGCTGCAAAGCACGCGGCTATATTATTCAGTAATGGATAGGAAGGAGTGGCTAAGCACATACCATGTACATAAACCAATGCATTGATTTAGCATTTAATCCCTGGAGTGAAATAAATGTTTCAGGTACAGTGATTTTACTTTAACTTGTTAAAACATCCCTGATCATTTTTCCATAGTTAAAATTTAGTATGAAAATAAAAAAGGCTACTCATGAAGACAGCATTAATTAAAACTTGAAAGGGCCAAGACTGACTGCTTATTGATTTAATTTTTGCTTCATTGAATTGATATGATGTTAAGAACTCTGGGTATAACAATGGTAACAAAATAGTGGTTACCTAAATATAGCATGAGATTCAGATGTTTAATATTACAAAATGCTTCAGTGGGTACCAGCATGAGCATTGTAAAAAAAAATATATATATATTATATTTACTGTTTAAAATGATAACTCATAGGCAGTTATTCTTAAATCTAGTTAAAGCACCAGACAAACTGAAAACAAAACAAAAAAAACAGATATGCAGTACATCATTACAAGTACACCTGCGTCTATTACATTTCTTTTTGTTAAAGGGCACCAAAACTAGGACTATTATATTTACTGGCTGTACTGCTGTTACTATTTTTGTGCTGCCTGCTGGTTTGCAGTTTGTAAATCAGCATGTGTATGACATATATACATGCATATAAGAGCTTGGTATGAGATATATACATGCACACAAGAGCTTGGTTGTGCCACTTCCACATACGAATGCTGTGATGTTCAAAGTACACTGCTATGTGAGATTCTTTTCATCACGTGAACTATTTCAGGCTAAGCTTGAAGAGATACTGCATGCACACAGTTTTAAAACTAAGGATGTTTTGTTTGTAACCAAAAGGTAGGAAAGCAAGTGCCCTGTGTATGTGCAGAGAGGGGAGGGGGTCATTCTACAAACTGGCATCCAGCTGCAGAAATTCTTGCTGTAACCCTGGCAGGGCCGGCTTTTGGTCAACTGGTGCCCTAGATGAAAGGGCTCCATGGTGGTCCCACCAACACAAGTATCCAGTGCCCCCATTCTGGTCTCCCTACATCATCCAGATTACTTTTTTTCTTCTTTTTTCTCACACTTTGCCTTACTCTTCATTTTTTCCAGCATTCATTCAACACATTTTAATTAGGCAAGACTGCTCTAATCAACTACACATGAAACAGCTGTATTTAGCTGGGGTTTTAGACGCTCTGAGGTGCATTTCACACTTTTTCATCCAATGATGGCTTGAACAAAAATCCTTAATAAGGAAAGAAATTCAGTCCAGCTTGTCAACTTTTTCCCATGAATCCTTTTAATATACACACACTCACTATCTGAACAAGACTACACTGGTCCAGAAATTGCAGTTTATTGGCCGTTTGGGCAGTTTTTTCCATCTCTTCAACTTTCTGGTCAAAAAGCTGTGTTTGATCTTTTCCCGGTTTTCCTGTAACTAGTCTAGTCCACATACAGACTGCTGTATCCACGTCTGTTTGTAAGGTTCTGAGGGGTGCCAAAGTCTACTCTTCAATTTTTCCCTTAGATCTGCTAGTTTTCTCCTCTCCTGCACTTTTACTAGCTTATTAGTCTAGCACTTTACCATACCAGACTTCTTGTAGCAATTATTCTAGCACACAAAAGTGCTACCAGCACTAAACGTTCGACATGGAAACCGCTCCAGTACTTATTATTAGTGCCCACCCCTCCAGGCATGTCTAAAGGTCAGTTCCCTGTGTTTTCTCATATTAACCTGATGAACCTGGGCATCCTGAGGCAATATAGCAACTGCCTCATTTACACCGACAACCCTCTCCTCTTACCTCCCAACATTCAAACTTGCAAGAGATGCACTTCTATATCCAAATTGGAAGCCACGCACTCTCAAGCCAACACCAGAATAGCTGGTCAAGAGGAGAAGGGCAACACTTGCACCACACCACATAGAACACATAGCCCTCCAGAACACACACCAGCACTGCATTCACATAAAAACACAAACCACACACCCACCTTCGTGGATGCTCTCAATAAAGATCTACCCAAACAGCAGACACCTCCAAGGCAGAAACACACTCGACCACCACAACACAACACTAATCACGAGACACATAACTCTCCTAAACAGTGTGCCACTCAACCAAAGCCCCTAAGGCAAAACAGCATGCCTAGCACACTAGTCGTAGGTGACTCGATAGTGAGGCACACTGATGTCCCACTCACTAGGTTTAATAAAGAGAAAGTAACAGCTGCCTGTCGGGTAAAAGGAAAAAAGGAGAGAGCACTCCAAGGTAACCGCACTTTATTAATTCACAAAAGACAGCAACAGGTAATCCAAAACGTGAGATTCAAACAAATATTAACGCTTTCCAAACATACACAGCGTTTTCGTCCACTAGACAGTGAGACTTCATCAGACAACTGAATGTAATGAAACTAATCTTTATATAATGAAGTTTAAAATCCACTAGCCATTAGAAAACTTTGCATTTGGGCTAAGCCAATAGATGTGATGGGGCTCATTAAGAATTAAAATCCACACAAAAATAAAAAATGTTAAAATATGCTTAAAACCTTTTCATACAAGTAATCATGTTGTTTAAAATAGGTTGGTATTTTAATGTTTGAGTCATAATAAAAGTATATCAATAAACACAATTAAATGAAAGTAAAACTTACAATGCATAGTAAGAAGGTAAAGTGTCTAAATTTGTTGATGTTGTTAATGGTTGGGGACTATGTTTGGTACAATGGCACCACCTGCTGTTGTATTGAGGTTATAACATGTATAAATTATATTTTATATTTTGCCTGCCCTTAATTTTAATACAGGGACCAGGGATATGCATTCATTAAGGCCAGGCTGTTTGGTGGCTTCTAGTAAAATTTGCCACCACAGTTCTTTAAATTCAAGCCATTCTTCCCAGGGACCCCCTCTCAAATCTTTATCCACCTGCTCCAACACAAAAAAGGAAAATCTGAAGTCCTTGCAAATTTTGGTGTGTTTGTATAGGGCATTAGTTTCTTTTTCCTTTAGAATCTCGTACAGATGTTCGTAAATTCTTCTTTTTAATACTCTTTCTGTTTTTCCAACATAGAATGAATTGCAGTTGGAACATAGAGCGATGTATACTACTCCTTGAGATTCACAGTTGTGTTGTCCTGTACTGTATATATTAATGCCTCTAGCTTCTAGATATATCTCTTTAGTATTGGAAATATGTTTGCACTGATTGCAATGACCGCATTGGTAAGTGCCGTTGTTGGTGTTTCTTGTTTTTGTCATGTAGTTGTTGTTGTTGGTTTTGTTGTTTTCTAACAACTTTTTGATGCTGTGTGCATTCTTGTAAACTGTTTTCGGAGTCTTTTCTTTTATGTTTGTAATATCCGAGAAAGAAATGAATTTGTTCCATTCTGTTTGAAATATTCTTCTTACTTTGGAATTAAACAAGTTAAATTCTAGAACTAGGGCTGATTGATATTCAGATACTTCTTCTTGGTCATTTTTGTTGGTAGCAAGCTGGTTCTCAAAGGCATCAGCGTTGGAAGTGAGGCTAATAGTGTTGATCTTACAGCCCTTAATAGGTCTGAATTTTGTTGATCTGTTTTCTTCTACCTCTTTTCTTATGTCCTTAATAAAATCAGATGGGTATCCTCTTGCCTCAAACATGCCTTCTAAGATATTACATTCACAAAGAAAATCATTGTCTGTGCTGGTCATACGACTACCTCTGACAAATTGTCCTTTGACAATGTTCCTTTTGCAGTGTGGGGGGTGTGCACTGTTGAAATGTAAAAAAGAATTACAGAAAGTGCTCTTCCTAAAGATCTTGGTTTCCAAGTCCCTGTTGTTATCATTCTTGTACACTTCAATATCCAGATATTGCAACCTGTCGGTTGATATAGAATGTGTGAATCTCAAAAAATTGGTAGTGTGGTTGATATAATCGAGAAATTCGTTTAATTTCTCATGGCCTCCTGTCCAAAAGATTACAATGTCATCCAGGTAGCGTCTATATAAAGACCAAAATCTACGATATTCTGAATCCATGATGAAATGGGATTCCCATCCAGCTAGAACAATGTTGGCGTAGGTGGGTGCGCAGGCCGCCCCCATAGCTACTCCCTTGAGTTGTTGGTAGAACTCTCCATTGAATGTAATGAAGTTGTACTTCAGTACTGTGTGTGTAAGTTCTACTATGGCTACCTTCTCTGCATGTGTGAGTGTCTTGTCCAGAAAGACCATTTCTTCAAATATATATATCCCCTCATGGTGAGGAATGCATGTGAAGAGATCAACAACATCAATCGTTACAAAAATGAGATTCTCAGTCCAAAGGTCCTTAGTGATGTTCCTGAGTAGGTCCCATGAGTCTGTCGGGTGCCAGGATCCGCCACATAACGCATGCACTCAGGTTCCTCAACAACAGGTACAAATATGACGCAACTCCCTGGACTAAATGAAGGGAGACATGGAAGAACTCTTGGATTATGTAGCCCAGACGGGTATGACCCTAGCCCTGAGAAACATTCTACCATCACCCAGAATGATACCGCAGTACAAGCAGAAAATGATTGATTTCAACAAATGGCCAAGTTTCTGGTGTCATTCTAAGGGGATTCAGTATTTGTCTGCCTGGGATGACAAGACTGACCGACCTCGATGCTTTGCCAAAGATGGCCTGCATCTGTCACCCCTGGGCTTCCGGATACTGGCCACGGTTCTTGCCACACCTATAAGTGCCTTTTTTAGGCAGTGCTCCAAAGACCAAATTACCACCGTACCAGCTACAAACAAATGCAATCGGGGGGGGGGGGGGGTCATGCTGCTCAACACTAGAAGCCTAAATTGCAAAATGCACTTGCTCGAAGCACTTCTTAAAATGCAGAACATCTACATTTGTGCAACAGAGACCTGGTTCAAGGCAGAAGAAAGCACCCCTGCACTACCAGGCTATAACTCATTCCACACCTTTCGGCCCCAGAACTTGGACTGAAGTTCCAAAGGCAGTGGTCATATTCATAAAGGATGTGTACACCTCCAGACTGGTAGCCCAACATAACGCATCAGAGATACTTCAGGTGCAGCTAAAATTGGGTAAGACAGCGATTTAGATCTTAGCCTGTTATAGGTTCCCAACCATGTTCCAAGACTCACACACCAAGTTCCTAAGCACCCTGGAGAATATTAGGGTCCAACCTAACATTCTCATACTGGGCGACTTCAACTACCCCTCCATTAACTGGGAAAACTACTCATGTATCAATACACTTGCCCAACAATTTCTGGAATTCATTAATTCCAGTGCCCTGGACCAGCTCATTATTACCCCCACTAGAGGTAGCAACATCCTTGACCTGGTCATTACTAACATGGGCGACTGTTGCTCTACACCAATAGTTCCTCCCTGGTTAGATCGAACCACAAACAAATCAACTTGGAAATCCACATCCCTCCCCACCCCCACCCCATCCCCACAAAGGAAATCACCATGAAAAACTTCTCCAAAGCTAACTTTGGGCTCCTAAAAACAAAGGTGGCTAACTTCACATCACCCATGCAAACGGAGAATAGTTGCATAACAGTCAAATCATACACCAATGCACTGTACGAACACATACACAAATGCATGGATCTTGCCATACCCAATAGAACAAGACTCTCTCCTCCAAAAAAAGGAAGCCAATCTGGTGTCCCCACCACCATGAACAAACTCTACAACAAAAGGAGGAAACTGATGTGGAATAAGGTGAAGTCCCAAGACTGGAAAAACTCCCTTATCAGCTTGGACAAAAAGATGAGATCCTTCATGAAATCCTCTAAAGCTAGCTACGAAAACAGAACTGCAGCAGATGATAAAGACAACCACAAGGCCTTCTATATTTATGTAAAGAATCTCTGCAGCAATACCCAAATTTGCTCTGAGCTACTGTACAATGGTACTTACCTATACCGAGCCAACAGATATTGCCAATAGACTGGCTGACGGATTCAGTGCCAACTTTACCCCTCCCCCCAAAGGACCAATCATAATACCAGTAGATTGCCAGGCACCCAGTAGTACTGCTGCACAGGTTAAAACAGCGCTGTCCAAGTCAAAGAATACAGCTTCTATGGGACCTGACAATATCCCTGGCTGTGTTCTACATGAACTACAAGGTGAACTGGCATCTCATCTGTGTGCCCTGTTCAATCACAGCCTCTCCTCAGGCTTTGTCCCACCAGAATGGCGCACTGCTATAGTCATCCCTCTCCACAACGGAGGAGCGATTACAGATCCTGGGAACTATCGCCCCATTAGCCTGACAAGTCTGATATGCAAAGCTATGGAATGCATTATCATGGACCTAATAAACAAGGACATAGGGAATCTCCAAACTCCGGATCCCACACAGTTTGGTTTTGTGAAGGGTAGATCATGCCTGGTCAACTTCTCTGAGTCACTCACCAGGGCTGTGGATGAAGGCAAGGTGGTTCATACAGCCTACCTTGATTTGGCCAAGGCCTTTGATACCATTCCCCACTCAGGAATCACAGAAAAACTGACTAAGGTAGGCATCAACCCCTATATCATTAGGTGGGTTGCAAACTGGCTCACAGATAGAACCCACAATGTGAAAGTAACCGACTCCAAGGCAGACTGCCAACCAGTCACAAGTGGAATCCCACAGGGATCAGTCCTGGGTCCTCTCTTGTTTGGTATCTACTTATAAGAAGTCCAGGCCAACACGAAGGGACTCTGGCTGACAAAGTTCACAGACTATTGTAAGTTGGGAGCCATTATTAACTCCCGAAGTGATGCTGACATCCTACAGACAGGCATCACTGAGACCAACGACTGGTGTCAGAACCATGGCCTTAAGCTCAATGCCAAAAAATGTGTCGTCATCCCTATTGGGAAAAGCTTGGATCCCATGAATTGATGGTAGTCCACTGAACACAGAAGGCATTATAAGAGATCTGGGAACACGGGTTGACAGCAACCTCTCTTTTGATCACCACATTGTCACTGTGGTCAGAAAGTCCTTCTATGTGGCACATCTCATTACTAAGGGTTTTGCATCCAGGAAGAAAGAGGTCATTGTCTCCCTCTACTCTTCCCTCATTAGGTCAATCATTGAGTGCAATGTCCCATTTGGCATGTACCTCACTAGACACCTGCAACAACTGGAGAGGCCGCAAAAGTACCTCAACAAAGAGGATTCTAGGCCTTAAACACTTGTCCTATATGGACAAACTCCAACTACTCTCTGTCATATATCGCCTACTTAGAAGCGATCTCTGCTTGACTTACAAAGCCATGTCTGACCCAGCTCTGTTAGAAATGCTACATTTAAAGAAATCCCAATCCATAAGCATCACATGCCCCAGAGACCTCAACTTCATTACTACAATCAACAGAACGTGCTGGAGGGACAGGTTCATAACCCAGAAACTTCCCATGCTGTGGAATAAACTTCCCATACATGTCAAACAGAGCAACTCACTGGCACTCTTCAAGAGAAATCTTGATGACTGGATGGGAAATAGAAAATTCCCCCCCGGGAATCACTCCAGTGGCTCTACTCGACAGAGGCACTGGAAACTAAGGTCAGGTGGCACGATGCCAGGGTAATCCTATGGGCTAGGCTCGTAAAGGCTCCAGGGCCATTAGCCTAGTACACACCTATGAACCTATAACTGCAGTGTAACTAACTGCATTAAGCCAAAGGTTTTAGATGCTCCAGGGTGTACTTTACAGTTTTTTTAAACACATTTTCGTCCAGTGATGGCCTGAGCAAAAATCAAGATTAAGGAAAGAAATTCAGTCTTGTTCTTCAAACATGGTTTCCCAAAGTCATTTCAACATACCTTAACTGACCAAAATTAAATTAAGCTGGAGGTCTAGTGTTTTTCCCAACCTTTTAATTCATTTTAATTCACTGAAGGTGTAAATTAAAATCATCCATAAGGAAAGAAATTCATCACACTTTTTTTTTCTGAGGATGATATAAGCTGTGTCCAAAGATTAATTAACGAAACAGCAGTGCTCAATAAACACAGAAGACAATGCATGCAGTGATACATAAATCATATCAAGTAATAGTACTTGCCTTCCCACACCACCTTTAAAAAAGGTAGTCACTTACTATGTATCCCCCATCTGGTGTTAAATTGGGAATAAGACTCCCCACTGGCACAGCTATAGGGTTGTGATCTCAACCGACTGGCCAAATTAAAACCTCCAGCACCCTTCTCTGTCCAACCAGTACTTCGTGTCTCTGCTGAAAACGTAGTGGGAACCAGTATTGTCTTTGCCAAAAGGGTGTCACCAACAAGATTTTTGGTGAGTCCTGCTGAATTTTCAGTAGCACACTCTGTATCTCAGAGGGAAAGGCGTACAGGTATTTCCTCTTCCAGAACATTAAGAAGGCATCTGTTTGAAGAACCTTTGGGTTGTAAGTTCTGGAGCAGTAGCTCTGGAGCTGTCTGTTTGAGGAGGCGAACAGGTTTATCTGTGGAATACCCCATTTGTGGATTAACTGTAGGAATGCCTCCCTTGACAGCATCCATTCGTGATTGTCTTGAGGTTCTGCTTAAGGAGTCTGCCTGACAATTTTGTTGGGATGGGATGTAGGCTGATCTCCTGGGAGACAGCTAGTTCCCATACCTGAAGGGCCAGTCTGCAGAGGTGGTAGGACTTGGTCCCCCTCCTTGTTTGTTCAAGTATCACATCACTGTGGTGCTGCCTCTGAAGATCTTCAGGATGCCCTGTCTGAGGAAAGGTAGAAAGGCCTGCAGGGCCAGAAGAATGGCTGACATTTCTTTGATGCTGATATGCCATTGTTTGTGTTTGTTTTTCCACAAATCTTGTACTTTCCTTGTGTCTAATGTTGTTCCCAAGCCCAGATCTGAGGCATCTGTGTGCATGATCTGAGAAGGGGGAAGCAACTGTAGAGGGAGACCTGGGTTTAGGGTCACCTGGGCCATCCACCACTTTAGCTCTTGGTGGAAGCAGGATAGTAGTGGGATTCTGAACTCTAGGGGGTGAGAATTCTGGGTCTATACTGAGCGAAGATACCATTGTATCTTTCTCATATGTAATCTTGCCAGTGGCGGCATGGGAATTGTGGCAGCCATGTGGCCAAGAAGTTTGAGAAATTCCCTCGCCATCAGGGTGGGTGTAAGGAGAGCAGTTTGAAGGAGTTGGGTCAGAGAAAGCACTTTTTCCTGAGGTAGGAAGGGCCTGCTGAGGTCTGTTCTGATTCTGCATCTTAGGAAGACAATGTCTTGTGTAGGATTTAGATTGGATTTGGGGAAGTGTATGAGGAATCCTAAGGACTGCAGCAGGAGCAGAAGGTCCTTTGTGTGGGGTAGGGGGGTCTGTCTGTCTGCTGCTTGAATTAGCAGATGGTCTAGGTATGGGAAACTTTGTATACCTCTTGTTCTGCAGTAAGTAATGACTGGGGCTAGGCATTTTGTAAATACCCTTGGAGCAGTGGACAATCCAAAGGGCAAGGCACAAAACTGAAAATGCAAAGAGCCTGCTTTGAATCAAAGGAATTTTCTGGAGGACGGTTTTATTGGAATAAGAAGATAGGCGTCTTTGATGTCCAGGGTCACCATGAAGGCCTGGGGGAAGGATGAGGGGAAAGAGAATGAGAAGTGTTATCATCCTGAAGGAAGAAACCTTCATGAATGGGTTGAGGCGGGAAAGGTCTAAGATGGGTCTCCATGGTCCCTCCTTCCTGGGCACCAGAAGGATTCTGGAGTAGAAGGCTCTCCCTCAGGCAGAGGGGGGATGAGTTCTACGGTGCCTTGGAGCAGCAGGTTGTTTAGAACCTCGGGGAGGAGGACCACTGAGAGGGTGGAGGTAGCGGTATAGGAAGTTTTGGGATGAGGGACATTCAGGACATGAAGTAACCCTCCTTCAGGATAGAAAAAAAAACCCCACTTGTTGGATGTCAGTAGAACCCATGCAGGGAGGCAGTGAGAGAGGCGAGAGGATAGAGGTACAGTGGGAGGTAGAAAAGGAGGCAGGCAGTCAAATGCTGCCTGCCCTTTCTGTAAAGGGAGGTCTCTGGACGGAAGCTTGAAGTGTCCTAGGCGGAGTAGACTGCCTCCTGTGTGGTCTTCTAGATCTGGAGAGGGTAGTGGGCCTAGACGTCTTCCTGATAAACTGTGCCTTGGCCGGATAGCTTCTTTGAAATTTTGGGATTGGAGAGACAAGAAGATGCTTTAGATCCTGGAGCTCTTTCCCTTTTTGCTTAAGTGACTTAAAGAGATCAGCTACCTCGCAGCCAAAAAGGGCTAAGTGATCCAAAGGAGCATCCAAGAGTTTGGCCTTAGTCATCTGGGTAAAGGTTGAAGATGCAGCCAGGAGCATCTCCTCAATACAGAGGCAGATGCAGTTGACCTGGCAAAGGCCTCTGCTGCATCATATGCCACCTTAGGGAATTCTTATTGACTTGGGAAATGAGCCCAAGCAAGGAAGACAGGAATGCGTTTGCAGAGCAGTCAGGGATCTCATTAAGTTACTTAGAATCTTTGTCCAGTAATGCCAAGGAGAACTTGGCCATGTGTGACTGGTAATTTTCAGCCCTAAAAGCTAGAGTAGCTGAAGTGTATACCTTCTTCCTTCACCTCTCTATGGCCTAACTGTCTTTTATCTGCAGGCAGGACAGTGATAGTTGGGAGAAGTTTGGTAGCCCTGTCAGTGGCAATAAAAATGGTTACTGGGTCAGCTGGTGGGCATTTGAAAAGAAATTTGTCTGCATCAGGTACTCTATACGACCTGTCTGCCCTTCTACGGGCAGGTGGCTGGGAGCCAGGGTTTATACATGCTGCTGCAAAAGCATCCAGGAAGGCAGGGAGGACAGGAGGAATAGGGGCTGGGTTAGGAGATTCCATCTAGATCAAGTCGTAGAATCTTTTCTGTTCCTCAGACATGTCTGAGCAGTCCCATTTGAAATGTTTCCTCATAAGATTAACCATGTCCACAAAGGTAAGGTCTTCCACAGGGGAGTCAAGCTCAGCAGATGCTTCTTCTGGGGATACATACCCCAGAGGGGAAGATATTTGTGAAGAGTAGGACAAGGAGTCATCTGAGGAGTCAGACATTTCTTCCTCAGCAGGATGGCTAAGGGTAGTCTCTGGCTGAATAGCCCTGGGACTCAGAAGAGGTGGAGCAACATGAGGGAGGTCAGACGTAGGCCTAAGGGCCAGGAAGGCATTGTAAAAACTCTGGCTGAAGGCCTGCCAGTCTGGCAAGGCCTCAGGGGTTGAAGGGACATGCTTCGTCTTATGTTTTTTCTTTGCAAGCCTAACCGGCATCTGGCTGTCGGTCGGCCGGCCTTGAAGGAATAGAAGTAATGTCGGAGGCCTGCTCTGAAGCACCCATCTCTGAAGCTGGGTTCCCCCCTACCGTCTGAATCAGGCACCAGGATATCCTCCCCGGATGTGACGTCCACTCTGGATTTTGCGACCTCCTGGTAGGTACCTGCTTTATCCAGTGTGGCAGATGTTGGTTCCCCGGCCAAGCTAATGGTGGCTACAGGCCAGGAATCTGCAGGAGGAGGTGCGGTGGAAGTGGACGGCCTCGCGGGCTTGGCCTTCTTCCTATGTGGTTTGGATGGGGCCATCAGTATCGGCTTCCATTCCAACAGCGATCGGCCTAAGACGCTGGTTTTCAAGATATTAGGTCGAGGGCCTGAAGTCGACGATGAAGGGTTTTGGGGACGAATGACTTACAAATGATGCAGTTTTTATAATCATGAGCCCTACCCAAACAAAAGAGACACTGGTCCTGGGTGTCTTTGTGGGGAATCTGGCGACCACAGTTGAACTTCCTCTTACCAAACATTAACAGACTATATCAATTACAAAAGGACTGAAGAAAATCCCCAACGGGGTACTTATCTTAATGCAAAACTGATCCGATATCTGCGAGTAGTAGGAACACCTGGCGTACGGCTGGCAGCTGAAAAGTTCTGAGGACTGGTGTGCACAGATGTCACTTTTATGACCCACGTACCAGCCTACACATCAGACATCTGACGCACCAACACGGACTGAAAAACCTTTGGAAACCTGGCCAAACAAGCTGATGGGAAGAAGGGTAAACCCACTAGTGAATACTGCAACACTGGAATAGAAGGACATCTACGGTTATGGTACACAGCTAATTCTATGTCCTTCTATTCTCATGTAGCAGTGTTCAAAACCTTTGGGGGAGTGCCAAAGCTCAAAGGGAAGAGGGTGGTATGGAACGGTTTTCCAAGAAATCATGCTGGATTGCCCTAGCAAATCCTGCTTTAGACCTGGAGATGTGGTCCAGTTTGTAGTATTTGGTGAAGGTATGGACAGATGCCTATGTAGCTGCCTCTAGAATGGAAGCACTGTACAGTCTTTTGAAGAAGGCTCCAGATGAAGCCATGGCTCTAGTGGAGTAGGCTTCAACCTTTGAGTTAAGCTGTTTGCCATGTTACGTGTAACAAAAGGATATGACCCTGGAAATCGAGGCAGAAATGGTCTGTTTTGTCACCGATTTTCCCAGAGCTCTTCCGTGAGATAGAGAAGGTGTCTGTTGCCCTTGCTAGAGGGATGTCACCGCTTTAGTACTCTGCATTAACTGCCAGATAACCCCAACGGGGGTATTTATCTTAAAATGCGAAGATCTGACAGAAGGGATGGCAGGAAGAGCTGATGTTCGACTGGTGGCAGAGAAGTTCTAAGGAAAGGTATGTGCAGACATCACTTTTATGGCCCATGTTCCCTATGGCCAATTTCAGACATCCCATGTACCTAGTAGTGACTAGAAGCTTTTGAACACTGGCCGGATGTTCAAGTAGCTAAGCAGAGGATAACCTAAGGGTTTTTAATATTGCAACAAGAGAGTAGAATGACATCAGGTATTCCTTTGGACTTTCCACCTTTTTGGGGTGGGAGAAATGCCATCATAACATCTGTTCTGATTCTGATCCCAGGAAGACCTGGTCCTGGGAGGGGATTAGGCTGGATTTGAGGAAGTTGATTGTGAAGCCCAGAGACTGTCTGGAGATGGTTCTGGAGGGTAGTGTAACAGCTTGCCTGGATCAAAAGGTTGGCCAGGTATGGGAAAATCTGTACCTGTAGGACTCTGCAATAGGCTATCACTGGAGCCAGACACTTGGTGAATACCCTTGGAGCCATAGACAGTCCAAAGGGTAAAGCAGAGAATTGAAAATGTGAGGAACCCACACAGAAACACAAGTACTTCCTGTATTTGGGCCTGTTGGGGATATGCAGGTAAGCATCTTTGATGTCCAAGGTGGTAAGAAATACCTGAGGCATTAACAGTGGAAAAAGAGTTTGAAGGGTGAGCATGTGGAAGGTGAGTACTTGAAGAAAAAGGTTGAGGTGCGAGAGATCCAATATGGGTCTCCATGGGCCATCCTTTCTCGGGACCAGAAAAAAGTCTGGAGTAAAAGCCCCTTCCCTTTTCTGAAACAGGGACTGCTTGGATAGTCTCTTGAGAGAGAAGACTGTCCAGGATTGGTTGGAATAGGGACAGCTGGTCCTTTGATGGCTGTGGGATGCCTCTGAACACAGGAGGAATGACCAAAGTCATGAAATAACCTTTTTCTATGATAGACAGGACCTACTTGTCTGAGGTGATGCTTTCCAAGAACGAGAGACAGTGAGAGTCTCTGAGAAATGGGTATAGGGACTGGAGGGGGAGAAAGAGGAGGCAGGTAGTCACAGACTACCTGACTTGTCCTGAAATGAAGGTTTCTGGGTTGATGTCTGGGCAGGCCTAGAAGGTGCTGTTGCTTTCTGGAACTCTTTTTGTCCCTAGCAGGAGGTGGAGGAGCAGAATATTTTCTAATAGATTGGGTCTTAGTAGGGAAAGTTCCGTGAAATTTAGGAATTGGTGACACAAACAAATGTTTCAAGTCCTATAGTTCTTTTCCCTTCTGTTGAACGGCCTTGAAAAGTTCTGCCACTTGTTTGCCAAACAGGGCATTATTATCCAGGGGAGGATCAAGAAGTTTAGCCCTAATATCATCAGGAAGGGGTTGTAGCCCTAACCAAGAGTACCTTATGAGTACTGAGGCAAAGACAGCCGATCTGGCTGAGGCCTTTGCAACATCATAACTGCATTTTAACTGAGTTCAGATCAGACTAGAAATTTGGGACTTCGTGGCCGAACCATGGAAGCCATCCACAAGCTTAGAAGCCTGAGATAAAACAGCTAGAGACATATCTGCCTGGTAGGTGATGGCTCTAAAGGCCAAGGCTGCTGAAGTATACATCTTCTTGCCAATTGTCTCCATAGTTTTGCTTTCCTTGTCAAAATGAAGGACTGAGGTAGACGGTAGCAGCCTGGAGGGTTTGTCTGCACAGATAGAAATGGTACTAAGATCTACAGCAGGACACAATTAGAAATTTTGCCCCTTCTGGGACCTTATAAAATCTGTCAGGTCTTCTAGGAGCAGGGGGTTGGGATTCAGGATTTTTAGAAGCTGCAGAAAAGGCATCTAAAAGGCTGGCAGGACTGGGTGGATTGCATAAAGTTCAGGGGTATCCATTTGTAGGAGTTCAAATATCTTGTTTGAACTTCAGTCATTTCTGTGGAGTCCCATTTAAAAAAATTATTTCATCCGAGAGACTGTTTCTCCAAAGGTCAGATCCAGCCCCAGGGGAATCCTTCTCAGCAGAGTACTCCTCTGGGGAAGCATAACCTACAGGGGAAGGCATCTGAGAAGTACAAGACAGAGAATCCTCAAAAGAGGAATCTGAAGAATCCGCCGCATTTAATGTAAGAGGTTTAGCAGTCTGGGGCCTATGGCTGATTACAGGAGGGGCAGCCGTAGGCGAAGCAGCCGATGAAGGTCTATGGGCCATAAAAGTATTAAACAAGCCTTGAGAGAGAGCTTGCCAATCAGGCACGCCCTCAGGAGGGGAAGTGACATGCTTAGTTTTCTGTTTCATTTTTAAAGAGACAGGACTAGAGGTTGTAGGGCCTAAGGTAGGCCTTGTCTCAGAACCCTCAGTAGTGGAGGAAGGACAGGTCTGGAAATTAGCAGCGAGCTGAGGTTCGCCCTCGTCATCCGACATCTGCATAACCTCTACGGATGTGCTTTCCAAGCTTGGCTCTACGGCCTCTGGAATGGTACCTGCTATACCAGAGTTGGCTGGTACCATGTGTTCCTCCAGGCATACCTCTGCCACAGGGGAAAAGTCGGGTAGGAGAGATGCAGCAGTAGTCTCCGGCTTTGAAACTTTGGCCCTCTTTTTGGTGGCTCAGCGGTACAACCAGAAGGCCCTTCCATTGCAAGAGCCAGACATTTGAGTCATTGATTCTACAGATAAATGTTAAGGGTATGCAGACAGCTGCAAAGGGTCTTTAGGACGAAAGTTTGACAAATGGTGCAGGCTTTATGGTCGTGATTGGGCCCTAGGCAAAATAGACACAGGTTGTGGGTGTCCTTATGAGGGATCCAACGTCCACACCTACACTTTCCCTTTCTGGATGACATGAACCTGGGCAGTCATGCAGTGACCATGAAAATAATAAGAAAAAACACCCCAACGGGGTACTTAACTTTAACTGCAGGATCTGATGGCAGGATGAGCCAATGTTCGACTGGTGGCAGAGAAGTTCCGAGGAAGGTATGTTCATATGTCACTTTATGGCCCACGCTTCCTATGGCAAACTTCAGACATCCCACATACCTTGCAGTGACTAAAGTTTTTGTATACTGGCCAGACATCCATGTCGCTAGGCGGAGGGTAACCCAAAGGTTATGAATACTGCAAAATGAGAATAGAAGGACATCATCAGCAAAACATTGAAGCATTCCAAGATCCCCTTACACAAATCGCAGTAATCCTGCAAATTCAGAATAATGAGCAAAAAGCATCCATTAGTCATAATTTCCTCCAAAGACAGGACACCATTTATGTAGAACAGATTTTGCACTGACGCACATTTTCTGAATAGAAGCACATAACTGCAATGTCTGGCATTTTTGACTGTAATCCTCAGTGGCTTACCAGGATAAAAAAAAATATATATAGAAGGGACATGCCTCCTAACCTCTTAGCAGAAGAAACCCAGACAATGTCAAAAATAATTGGGTGGGGCTGGGGCAAAATTAGGGCCAGAATTAAATATCTTTCTTATAAACTCAAAAAATTGCTAGAACATGTTTTGCATATCATGCATTGTTATGAAAGATATGGAGTCTGAAACGGAAACATCTGTTATTGTATGTGGTAAAAAGCATATTCTGCAAAATCAGCTACAGCTGAGGACCAACCAGCCCCAAACCATCCAAAAGATCCGGCTGCCTGCCAGTATCATTAAATAAATACACTTCCCTCACACCACTAACAATCTTCTCTCTGTGCCAGACTCCTACTTTTTAATTTTTTGCTTTCTTCTTCTGTTTCATTTATGACCTACCAGATTAAATGTCTTTGGAGGTCACTGGTAGTAAGAGCAGGAGGCCAACAAATAGAAAGGCAAATACTACAGGGCTTCCTCCCTGGGGCATCTCTCTCACTGCTCTAGCAGGAGCGCTTTTCCAGTATTATTTATTTGTTGTAGTAAAGGAACCATTTCTTTACTGCAAACAAACAATAACTAAATCAATAAATACTGGAAAAGCACCCCTGCTGGAGAGGCACCCTAGGCAGCCTCCTAGTTGGCCTATGTCTAAGATCAGCTATGAGCCCTAGTAGTCAACATGTGTGCTGCTGTTTTTAACAATTTGTAGTAGTCCAGTTCAAATTACAGCAATGAGCACACAGTGTAGAGTTTTTAACTGAGATATTTCTTTTCTTTCTTTTTTTTTTTTTTGTAACCAAA
The DNA here is from genome assembly GCF_019279795.1 of Protopterus annectens. NCBI lineage: Eukaryota > Metazoa > Chordata > Ceratodontiformes > Protopteridae > Protopterus > Protopterus annectens. The sequence goes on along the minus strand of NC_056730.1, from coordinate 700,887,116 downwards.
AGCCGGACTGCTGGAAGCTTGAAAACAAAGCATTTGGACTACATTTTCCATCCAGGGAAGTACATTTATACTGCATTTACAATACTGCACTTACCTTTTTAAACCAGTTTTGTGTGTTGTGCTTGCTCTTTATCTTAAGTTAAAGGTATTAATTTTAGGCATTTTTATAGTCTACAGTGCTGCTTTTTGGTTTCTGTGCTAGGCCTAGATATTCTAACTGGGCCCTCATTTTATTAAATTTTTACTAGCTCTCTTCTGAATTTGGTTCACCACCCACCCTTTTCCTTTTGTGCTTTTACGCTCAGGTTTCTGAGCTGCCTGTCATTACTATATAACTGGCCTTGGAAGCTCCTCTCAGTCTCATCTTCTGTATAACTGGCCCTAGAAGCTCCTTACAGTCTTATCTCCTCTGCTCATATTACTGGTTACTGACTGAAGAAACTGGGAAGACCATCCCCTTAGATTTTTCGTGTACTTTTAAATTGCCTTAAAAGTGTGTGTGTTCCTCATTGCTGGCTTGTCTGCCTTTGAATCACCTTGTATTATTTGTAGCTAATTGTTATATTTGTTTCTGGTACCCTTTCACTTGTGGCTAACTAAAGTGTACTTTTACATTAAGAAGACCGGGACTGTAGTTTTAGTTGCAGAAGAAAGGCAGCTTGATCTGAGTTAGGATACACACAGGTAAGGCTTAAGTGAGAATTACTTTTTGTAGCCAGCTGCTTGATTTGTTTCCGATATCTTTCACTTTTGGCTAAAGTGTGTTTCTACATGAACACTGGGACAGCAATTCTAGTGACAGCAGTAAAGCAGCTTTGTCAATTTGGGTTGGGAAACACAGCGAGGTTTACAGTGAGATTGTTTCATCATCCAGAGGGCTTTTTACAGACATAGCTGTCTAGTGTTAATCTACAATTGGAACTACTTTTGCTGTGCTTTCACATTAAGAAGTTTTAAGATCATCCATCTTACCTGGTCTCTCTGAGATGGGAAGCATTCCAAGGAGCTCAAAGTGTAATTGTTTATTGGCCAGAGGGCATTTAATTTAGTTTTCAGCTTTTTTCTGTCTGCTATAAATCAGGTGCTTCTTCATGGTGCTGTTCACCATGTAGTGGCAATTAGCAGTACCCTGTATAGTAGTAAACCAATAAAGGTAGTACTTAGGACTTCAACCTGTAGCACAGAAAGGCTTTGCATGAAACCAAGCTAAGGGAAGCTAGCTAGTGCATCAGATCATAGCACTAACATCTAGTCTTAATCTTAGACACCACTACGGTGACACCTGTAAAACCAAGACCTTAAACCATAATAGCTCAGTCCTAACACAGATCCTGACAGTATGGATTTGCTATTTCCTATTGTATCTGTGGCCAGGTTGGTAGATATGGAAATCCTGAGGCAATCTAGCAATTGTCTCATGTACTCAGACAACCTTTTAATCCTTAAAGAAACAAACATGCTATGTGAGATGTATATACATTACTTCATTGAAGGCAAAAATCCTGCTTACAAACAAGGCTGTCAAGAACACACACACACACACACTGCATCCTTTACAAATACTGCTCACTATACACATAAAAGTTCTAATGCTAAGGCACCTAAAAGAAACCTCTTCATACCTCAAAGATATCCTACGACATCAAATGGCAACACCTATCCTCAGCAATCACTAAAGCACACAACCAAAGCAACACCTAACACCACACATGAACCTATACCCAATGGGCTGCATCAGCAAAGCCCATAAAGCAAGCAAACACTTTCCTAATACTCTTGTCACAGGAGATTATATTGTACGACACACAGATTCTCTTCTCATCAGGCTAGACAAGGAGAAGATTACAGTTAATTACCTGTTTACAGCAAGGATCCACAGTATCACACAAGCACTCAAGTCACTGCAGCACAGGTAATAATGTGATTCTATCACAGTCCATGTGGGTGTAAATGACTTGAGATGTACCTTGCTGGACTATATGAAGAGAGGCATTATGGATCTCTTTGAATGTGTCAGACAGGTACGTGCCTTGCACTGAGCCGCATTCTATCCTCACAAGGATGATGCTTCAATATGAACAAAAAAAAAGATAGATTTTTATAACTGGCTTAGTTTCTAGTGTCACTTAAGGGAAGTCCAATATCTATCAGCATGGGAGGATATGGTCAACAGACCACATTGCTTTGCAAAGGATGGTCTGCACCTGTCCCCTTGGGCCTAGGGATATTGTCCAAAATTTACAGCCTTTTTTAAGCAATGTCAAAATAACAAAACTACTAAACAAACTTCAAAGAACCTTAAGGTGTTGGGAGGAGCAGTGGTGCGGTGGTTTGCTTTGTCGCCTCGCAGCAAGAGGTTCTCTGGTTCAATTTTTGGTTGGGGTGCCTTCTGAGTAGAGTCTACATGTCCTCTCTTGTGTGGGTTTCCTCCAGGTGCTCCAGTAACTGCCCATACTAAAAAGACAAGCAGTAGGTGGACTGGACACTCTAAACTGACCCTGGGTGTGTCTGTGTGTGATACACCCTCCATGGAGGGTTGGGTGCTAGGCTAGAAACCTGACCTCATAAGACCATAATTGCTACAGAAACAACTAGTGCCTGGAGGGGCTCAATGCTTGATTTGCTCATTTTTTCTTATCTTTATTGTCATTGTACGCCAATCTTAAAGTTACTATATTTAGAGATGCAGGGATAAGGGGGTGAAGGTGGGGCTCCAAAAAAAAAAACACATTTCTTTGTTGATTTCAATGGATGGGTCAAGCTGGTCTAATGTTTTGCCTGCGTAAGTTTTGATGGAAGTGTTCTTCATTTTAATAGTACACAAAACACACACACATATCACAACATGCAGCACACACAGCAAAGGTGAAAAAGTGAATTAATGCTGGAAAAAAGTACAATTGTGTAAAATCTTACCATAATAATAAATGTTTTTTTCTTCATGTTGCAGTATTCCTTACATAAGGGATCTCCTGCCACGGATAGCCCAACTTCTGGCCAGAATACCAAAGTCTTTATAGGTGCCGTACATCACATGTATGCTCCCCATGCAAGGCTTGGCCCATAAAGATGGCATATGGATGCACACTCCTCAGAAATGAGAAGCCCCAGGAGCAACAGGTGCGTCCAGGAGGAAAAAGAAAAGAATCCCTGGCCTGTAAGGTAAGAAGAATAGAGCAGAGCAGAAGGGGGGAGAAGAGATGGATTGAATACTGCAACAGTGAAGAGAAAGATCTACTGTTATGTTAAGATTTTACACAACTGTACTATGGCCTTTCAGATCACTGTTACAGTATTACTTACTTAAGGGAGAGTACAAAAGCTCAAGAAGCAACCTGGGAGCAGGAAGGCACTGAATAGCACTCTAGAAAACCATGCAGGATAGCTCTGGCAAAGCCAGCTCTTGCTCTGGAAGCAACATCCAACTTGTAATATTTACTAACGGTATGGACGGAAATCCAAACAGCAGCCTCAAGGATAGAACTGGTATCCAATGCTTTGAAAACGGCACTAGAGGAAGCAACAGTTCTGGTAGAATAAGCCTTTACAGAGGTAGAAAGACATTTACCATGAAAAGAATAACAAAAAGAAATGGCCTTAGAAATCCACAAAGAGATGGTTTCTTTAGACACTGCCAAACAAAAACACCTAGGATGAAAGGAAACCAAAAGTTACTCAAATTTGCGTATGGCCTTAGTCTTATCCAAATAATACCTGAGCTGCCTATGGAAATCCAAGGTGGGAAGGACCTTCTCACTAGCATACTGCAGAGAAGGAAAAAAGGAGAGTAAATTATTAGACTGATTAAGAGAATACACACTGACTACCTTGGACATATAAGAATGATTAATAAGAGAGACCCCGTCCCTGTGAAAAACTAAAAACAGAGTAACAGCCATAACAACCTGAAGCTCGAACACTCTCGTAGATGAAGTAAGGGCCAAAAGAACAGCAATCTTCTAAGTACACTGTTGCAAGGAAGCTGAAGCTGCAGGCCCAAAAGGAGCCCAAGTAAAGTTTTCAAGAACAAAACTGAGAACCCAAGAAATCGGAATAGGCTTCCTGAGAGGCCCGATATGAAGGATGCCTTTAAGAAATTGTTTGACCGCAAACCTATTGGGTAAAGGAGGAGTCAAGGGCAGACAAGCAGAAATAGCTGAGAGGTAAGCTTTAACTGAAGAATATGCTAACCCAGAATGGAGCAATTCACACAAATAAGAGAACCACAAGGATCCCTACCGAAAAGGGATCCTGGTTACGAGAGAGGCACCAGACAGAAAATCTCTTCTATTTGGACAAATATGATTTCCTGGTACTAGGTTTCCTGACCTCCTGCAGAAATTGAAGCATGTCCTCTGAAAACAAGTGCCTAAAACGGATCAAAATCTTATCACCCACGGCATCAGGTGAGGAGTGGACAAGTGAGGATAGATAAGAGACTCTTTTGTTATGTGTGTGGAGATCCAACCAGTGTGGTAAATTGTGGTGATTGCCCCTGGCTAAGTGAAAAAGAAAGGAAACCAATTCTGTCTGGGCCAAAAGGGAGTCAACAGCAAGATTTTGGCGGAGTCTTGCTTGATCTTGTGCAGGACCCTTGGAATTAGGGGAAGGGTCGGGAAGGCATGCAGAAACATTCCCTTCTAAGAAAGACAAGGAGTCTACCTTCCAACCCAGAGGATGTGGGACTCTGGAATAGAATAGAGGAAGCTGTCTGTTCAGAGGGGAGGCAAAAAGATCTATCTGAGGAATATCCCACCAATGGACAATCTCATGAAACACATCTCTGTGAAGCATCCATTCATGAGATTGTGTGTTGGACCTGTTCAAGGAGACTGCCACTACATTCTGCTCTGAAGGAATATAGACAGCCTGAAGAGTCAACTGATACTGGACAGCTAGACCACAGACCTGAACAGCGAGCTTGCAAAGAAGAAAGGACCACGTCACCCCTTGACTGTTTACACACATAACTTTGGTATTGTCTGCGAAAACTTTAGGGGCCCTGGAAAAAAGAGAGAATGAAAACTGTAAAGAGCTAAAAGGAGAGCTTTCATCTCCTTGATGTTGATGTGATCTGACCTCTGATGGGGAGTCCAGAGACCTTAGAACATGAGAGAACCAAACTAAGCTCTCCACCCTGTTCGCGGCATCGGAAAAGAGCTCTTGAGATGGGAATGAAGGTTGGAAAGGAAGCCCTGGGTCGAGTGAAGCTCAAGTTTGAGACAGATAAGGTATGGAACTAGGAAATCCAGTGGATGACACTGTTGAAGCCACAATGACTTGAGAACATAGTCGTCGTCATCAGTCCCCTTTTACCATTTTCTACATGGGGTCGGGGTATTGTGTTAACTGTTACCATCTCTTGATTCAATCCCACACTGCTGCCTTCTTTAGCACTCATGCCTGACTGTCGCAGATCTTCTTTCACGCAATCCATCCACCTCTTTGCTGGACATCCTCGTTTCCTCTTGCCATCTTCCTGTCTGCCCCAAATCATCTTCACCAGACTGCCTTCTGCATGTGTTCCAACCACTGTAATCTGTTCACTTTGATCTTTTCTGCAACTGGAGCTATTTGGCTTTTGCTCTTATGTCCTCATGTCGTCATCTGTCCCAGAGTGTGCATCCTACCACCCTTCTCAGGTACTTCATTTCCATCACCCCTAATTTTCTTGTCTGCTCTGCCTTTACTGCCCAGGTTTTTTGTACCATACAGCAGTACTGGCTGTACCACTGCCGTGTGCACCTTATGTTTCAACTTCTTTGGCATTCTTCTGTCAGACTACACCAGTTGGCTGCAGTCCTGTGATTCTAGCTTTGACCTCTTCATTCAAACTTCCCTTCACCTCAACCACCCCTCCCAGATACCTGAAGCTATTTACCTATTCCACTATCTCCCCTTTTATCTCAATTCTCAGCTTCTTCTGTTTTCTCCAGTTTGCGGCCATTACCCTTAGCACAGTCTTATCTGTACTTAGTTTCATACCATGTGTCTTCAGTTTTGCATTCCATTCCCCTATCCTTTCCTGAAGTTCTTGCTCAGAGTCTGCCTGTAGTGCCACACTGTCTACATACAGCAACTTTGTCGATCTGTCCCCTCCAACCTGTCAACAGTATGAACAACAGTGGGCTCGGAGCCGAACCTCTGGGTCACACACACTCCCACTGGGAATCCCTCTGTGAGGCCAAACACTGTTTGTACTCGAGTCATTGGGTCTTTGTACACAGCCTGCACTAATTCTACCAAGGTTTCTGGGACTTCGAACCACCACAGTACTGCCCAAATCAGCTTTCTTGGAACCTTGTCATATGCTTTCTCCAAGTCTATTAATGCCCAGGTGAACTCTTTCCTCATCATTGACTTGAGGTACTCCATGGATTATTCTCATATGGACACCTTGAAAAATTATGAAAACACTGCCAACAAATTACTACCCACCAGGTATAACATCCAGTAGAAAATGTATTCTGGTACCTCGGCTTTTCACCTTCTGTGGAATAATTTAACCATCAAAAAAGTACAGTTGCGTACACTTACCATAAATGTAGATGTTCGAGTGTATTTACTGTTGCAGTCATTACATTTGGGCATGAATTCCAAAGTCTTGGGTCCTGCATTGGTTGCTCTCTCCTCTTCCATGACGTCAGGTCGTCAGGGGTATAAAACAGGCAGCCGACGCCATTTTATTTAGTTTTTCTTGCCCCAGATGTCAGGTGCCCCCCAAATGGGTAGCAAAAATATATATAAACTATATATACATACAACAATATAAATTTACCTTCATCTACAAGCAAATACACCACAAAGGCTGCAGAAAATAGTGATGGAAAGAGAAACTCCAGAATAAAAGGGGGATGGCGGGCGGGTAACCTGGACTGCAACAGTGAATACACTCGAACATCTACATTTATGATAAGTGTACACAACTGTACTATGTTCTTCGTGTTTCACTGTTGCAGTCATTACATTTGGGCAGAATCACAAAGCTATGGATGGGAGGCTGGAGCTAAACTGCATTAGGGGCGGCTATAAGGCCCTGCAGAACTGCAGTGGCAAAGCCTGCCCTGGACTTAGAAAAGGGAGGCAAATAAGGCTTTGTAAAATTGTGAACAGAACTCCAAGTAGCAGCTTCCCTCTGAGAAAAGCTGCTGATGTAGCTGCAGCCCTGGTGGAATGAGACCTAATGCCCATGGGCACCAGTTTACCATGATGTAAGTAGCAGAAACGGATGCAGTGGCTTATCCACTTTGAAACAGTCTGCTTTGAAATAGCCTTTCCCTCTGATCCTGCAGCAAATGCCACCAGTCGCTACTCAGTTTTTCTTACAGCTTTAGTCCTGCTCAAGTAGAATCTTAGTTGTCTGTGTACGTCCAAGGAATGCAGAATCCGCTCCCTCTTGTTCTGCGGATTTGGATAAAAAGTTGGCAGATGAATGGCTTGGTTAAGAGCCACACTGGAAACCATCTTAGGCATAAAGGAAGGATTGGTCCTGAGGGACACCCTGTCTGGGTAAAATATGATAAAAGGCTCCACAGCCATGAGGGCTTGTAGCTCTGAAATCCTTCTTGCTGAAGTAATTGCCAGGAGCAAAGATGTTTTCCATGATAAGAACTTTAGATCTGCAGTAGTAGCTGGTGCAAATGGAGGCAGGGTGAGGTTTTCCAACACAAAATTGAGGTCCCATGCAGGAATTCAAGATGATCTGGGAGGCAGTAAATTTTTGGCTCCTGTAAGATACTGCTTTAGCAAAGGATGAGAAAAGATTGGTGGCTCTGTGTTGTAATGAGCCGAGATGGCAGAGGCATGGATTTTTATTGATGAAAAAGATAGGCCTTTGTCAAGCATCTCAGTCAGGCATTGTAAAATCTGAGGAATATTTGGCTCTGTTGTGTCAGTTCCTTGTGCTTGGTTCCAAGCACAGAATCTCTACCATTTATCAGCGTAAGATTTTCTAGTACTAGGCCTTCTGGCTTCCAAAATGACATCCATCACAGATTTACTAAGAGGTGTTGTTTGAATAACTACATGATCAGCCATGCTGCCAGGTTCAGTGTTTGGAGCTGATTGTGCAGGATCTGATTGTTTTGCTGAGACAGTAAGTGAGGTATCTGAGGCAAGTACCAAGCTGGAGATTGAGACAAATTCCTTAGGATTGGATACCAGTGTTGGCGGGGCCAGTCTGAGGCAATTAGTATCATTTTTGTTTTTTTCTTGTCTGACCTTTAGTAGGACCTTGGGAAGAAGAGGCAGAGGAGGAAAGGTGTAAACCGATTTTTTTCCAACTGAAGGATAGGGCATCCACTTTCCATGCCTGTCTGTGATAAGTCCTTGTGCAGAATTTGTCCAGTTGATAAATCCGAGGAGAGGCAAATAGGTCTATGTCCGGGCTCCCCCATTTCTTTTTTATCATGCTGAAGACTTGTGGATCTAGTTTCCACTCATGAGGGTCCATAAGGTTTTTGCTTAAGTCGTCTGCCAGAGTATTTTGCTTTTCTGGCAGGAACTGAGCTTGAAGATGTACTTGGTAAGTCAAGGCTGTGTCCCACAGTGCCATGGCTAATCTGCAAAGGGGGTAAGAGTGTGTGCCCCCCTGCTTGTTTATGTACCACATAACCGTGGTGTTATCCGTCTATCAGTAGTTGTCCTGGATGAAGTAAAGTCCTTGAAGGCTGTCATGGCATTTTGAACAGCTAACATCTCTTTTTGGTTGATATGCAGATGCATTTCTTTTGGGGTCCATATGCCCTGAATGCATCTTCCCACCAGGTGGGCCCTCCATGCATAGTCTGATGCATCTGTAGTTAAGGTTTGGCTGGCAGGGGGTAGAGTGAAAGCCTGTCCCATGTTTTGGTGACATGCCTTTGCCCACCAAAGAAACTCCTGTTGCAGGCAGGGAATGAGAGGAATCATTGTTTCCAGACTGTGACAATGTTGACTCCATAAACATATTAGGTACCACTGTAGTTTCCTCATATGCAGTCTTGCATATGGAATCAGAAGAAAGCAGGATGCCATGAACCCCAAAGCCTGCAGAGTTTGTCTTGCAGATAACTGGGTTTTTGTTGCCATCTGTTGCCAGATGCTGAAGAATGTCCTTGTTCTCTGCTTGAATGAGACAGAATTTTGAATGACCAGGAATGTGTTCAAAATTGATAAATCCAGTACCAACAGTCTTGAATTAAAAACCTAACCCTTTTCTCCTTCTCTGGCATTATGTGAGGGCGCCCCTATATATCCATGAGGGGCCCATTTTCTGTGCACTGCTCATTGATTTTTTTTTGATCTGGCCAACCGCTTGCATTGAAGGAAGTGTGGAAAGTGGAATCTGATTCCTGATGTGTTGTATGTTTAACACTCCACCCTTGGTAATTAACTGCCAATTTTTGAGCAAAAAGTGCTTTTTTTTAAAAGGGTGCTGCCAAGGTAGGTGCTTGGTGATGGCAGAGGAAGTCATTCAGACTGTTTACTGTGAGGTGCACTTTATTTCCTCCCTCAGATTTGGGTAAGCACCCCCCATTTTTTTGACCTGTAAGAATCCTGTGACTGGTATCTAGAACCTTTAGGGTGTCTTGCTTCACTTTCAGGCTGCTTTTACTTCCTTCACTTTACTTATTTTCTTTTTTTTTAAACCTCTTCTGCCTTAATACCAAAACAGAGTATCATGCCTTCCTGCATGTGAGGATAATTTAGCAATAACACTTTAGGGCAATTTAAATTTTTTGCTCTTCATGCAGGAGGCTACTAAAGAATTGCAACCACATTGCAAAAGGCCTCCTCTAAGAATCAAAACCACATTGCCACATTCTATGCACTTGTTGTTCTACTGCATGCATTCCTGCAATTGTTTATTTTCTGCACATTCAGAAATCAACATCATTTTAATTCATTTACATTGAAACTGGCAGTTTAAGGCCCCTTTGATGCTTGAAAATTGCAGCTTTGTATAATTGCATTGCCATTGCCCTATCCAGTATCCTTTCCCCATCTATTTCCCATGTAGGGCCTTCTGCTTCAGTCTCTGAGAGTTTCTTACTGAGAAGGAATAGTTTTTTTGGACCCTAAGTGAAATAGTTTCAGGGGGTCAGGCTTCCATTTTTTTAAATAAAAATTGAAAATTGTTGGTTAGGAAACCCTGTAATATCTGTCTGGCTTAGGAGGTAAACGAGGTCGCCGGACACAGGCTTGACTAAAAAACACATCCCACAATGTCTAAAACAGGAGGTAGAGGCAGGGCTAACATGAGGAAAAAAGGAAATTTTGATTCTGAGAAATCTTGACTCTCCCAGAAATCTCCCAGTGAAAAAAGCTCCAAAGGTTTCTCCAAAGTTTCTCCTTTCAGGAAGGAAGAAGATGGGATAGATGTCCTCTGTATCAGAAATCAGATAGAGGGGCATAGGCAAATTTAATTCCTGATCAGAAGAAATAGAAACCTGATCTGAGATTCAGTTCATAATCAGTGTCTTGCCTCCTATCAGGGAGGTTAGGAACCCTGATCAAGGTAATTAGGTCTTCAGCCATTTTGATCATCTGCTTTCTGCTTTTTGGGCATGTGCAGTACACATGGATCATGCGTTGGTTTTTTAGCTTTAGAAGTTGCTTTCGTCTTTGATTTTGAAGCTGGCGTCGGTTTTATATAGAAATGCTGTGGCCTGAAGACACCCGCAGAAGCCGGTGCCTGCTCAGCGGCTCCGGACTCATCCGGGAGAAAGACATCTGTGGGTACAATATTTTGAGAATCTCGCGGCATGCCGGACACCACATGGGTCTTGGTAGAGGCCTGCGACTCGAAAGTAGCGGGTATCAGGGGCTGCGAAAGCGCCTCACTGAGTACCGGCGACTGGCTTAGGAGAAGCTTCGTTGCCGGTTTTGGACCTCAATGGTCCGTCTCTGTCCTTTTCGTTGCGTTTTTTGTGAACTTCGGTAGTCGGATTGCTATCCGACATTTCAGGATAGTTAAATCTGTTTCCAGAATATTTTGAAGCAAAGATATACCGACGTTTAATAGTGCGTTGGTTAAATCTAGCACAAAACCGACAGCTAGGCAAGTTATGATCAGGGCTTAGGCAAGGAATACAGTATAAATGGAAATCCTTATGAGGTATTTGCTTCCTGCAAGCAATGCAATTATTAACTTTTACTGACATCGGTATGGAGCAAGAAAAGGTTTCCCCACGGGGTACTTAGCTTTAGTGAAGACTTCAGTTCTGAAACTCGAATTCGAAAATTTCAGGAGTCGGCCGACCGGCACTTGCGAACTGCTTCTGCTTCGGGCACCGCGCAGCAAGAAAGACTGGAGAAAATGGCGTTGGCTGCCTGTTTTATACCCCTGACGTCATGGAAGAGGAGACAGCAACCAACGCAGGACCCAAGACTTTGGAATTCAGGCCGACTGAGGGCAACCTGCCAGCAGATTACCCAAATGTAATGACTGCAACAGTGAAACACGAAGAACATCACACCTTATTTATACACCACGTGCTGACATTAAACAATTCATTATTCAACCAGTTTAAAGCACTATTACTAAAATTGAATATTCCCCACACAGTTTGAACACAATCACAAAACAAAATCATTAACAAATCCCCCCTCATGTTCATAAAAATAGTATTAATTCTTAATTCAATACAAACCTAATTCATGCTTATAAATTATTATTCTTTCTTAATCAAATACAAACAATTCATATATACTAAACTTTGAATGAACTGAACATTTACAAGGTTATAATACTATCAATATTCATACATCTAGGGGAGCGTGTTCTAAAATGTAAGATCATTCTGCATTCCAATCTATTAAGTTCATCCTTAAAACTACCCCCAAATTTCAGAAAAGGACGTGCCACCGCACTAAAAAACAAGCTGATCTCTGAGCCCCCATATGTGGATGCAAAACAGTAAGCTACAGAACTGTTCATATTACATTTTCTAATATCTCCTAAACGCTCCATGATTCTAACCTTCACCCTTCTCTTGGTCTGTCCAACATACCACTTGGTTAGCTGGCAGCCACATCATAGTAATATAACCTTGTAAATGTTCAATTCATTCAAAGTTTAGTACATTTATAATTTATAAGTATGAACTGAGTTTGTATTTGATTAAGAATGAATAATAATTTATAAGCATGAATTAAGTTTGTACTGAATTAAGAATGAATACTATTTTTATGAACATGGGGGGGGGTTGTTAATGATTTTGTTTTGTGACTGTGTTCAAACTTTTAGTAATAGCACTTTAAACTGGTTGAATGATTAATTGTTCAATGTCAGCACTTGGTGTATAAATAAGGTGCGTTTTTGATGGTTAAGTTATTCCACAGAAGGTGAAAACCGAGGTACCAGAATAAATTTTCTACTGGATATTATACCTGGTGGCTAATGAATTTGTTGGCAGTGTTTTCATCATTTTTTCAAGGTGTCCTAATCTATTGGTGTTTTTATTCTCATATGGACTCAAAAAATGTTATCTTTGTGTTTTTTTTTTTTAACTAATTAAATTAGTTCTTACAGCTCACAGTTGCTGGCTTCTGCTTTTTGTTATTCTCATATGGCACCTGGCTAGAGGCAGCATAGGAATGGTGGAAGCCATGAACCCTAGAACCCCGAGAATATCACTGGTTGTGACTGAAGCCAGAGGAAGAAGGGAATGGAAAAAAGCAATCAGAGACAGGGCCTCGGGTGGAGGCAGGGATGCCAACATGGAAATGGTCTGGATCCTGCAACTGAGAAAAACATGATCCTGAGTGGGAACTATTATGGATTTTTGAAAATGTATGGTAAACCCAGGCTTTTTAACATGCAAACAGTAAACTGAAGGTCCTACAGTAGAACCTCAGGGGACAAATCTTGGATGACAGTAGGTTGTCCAGATAAGGAAATATCTGAATCCCTCTCATCCTGCAAAAGGCAATGACTGGAGCAAGGCATCTGGTGAATACCCTTGGGGAGTAGGGCGTTCAAAGGGCAAAGCAGAGAACTGAAAATGCAAACAGAAACAGAGAAATGCAAAAACTTCCTGAAAAGGGGATGGATAGGGATGTGAAGGTAGGTGCCGTTGAGGTTCAGCGATACCAGGAAGGGCTGGGGAAGAACAAGGAATAAGGTTTGAAGGAACAACATCTGAAAGGAGGGGACCTTTAGAAAGGTATTATGCTGAGAAAGTTCCAAAATGGGTCTTCAGGTGCCTTTCTTCCTGGGGACCAGGAACATCCTAAAATAAAAACTCTCCCCTTCCTGGATAAGGAGCAAAACTTGAATGGTGCCCTGGGTCAGAAGAGTCCGAAGCACCTCTGGAAAGAAAGGAAGCTGTTTCAGTGGAGGTTGTGGGATACCCCAGAGAGGAAGGAAAAGATTTCCACACCATGAAATATCCGTGGCAGATGACGGACAAAACCCAAGAGTCATGACTGACCCTTAACCAACTGGGAAGGGACAAGGGAACCTGGCCAACAGAAAGAGGAAACAAACTGTTGCATGGAAACTGGTTTGCACTGAAAGGACAGCTCCTGAGAAGTAGGAGTCTGAGTAGACTGAGCTACAGGCAAACACCTGGAATGATTTTTACCTTTGGGTAGAGGGTGATACAGTCTGCAAACAAAAGCCGATTTGAGGGGAAAATTCCTCTGGAACTTAGGGATGAGAGAAACAAACATGTTTCAACTCCTGCAAGGCCTTGCCTTTGTTCTGGAGGGACTTAAAAGTTCAGCAGCAGAGCCAAAAAAGGTTTTTACTATCCAGAGAAGCATCCAACATTTTAGCTTTAATGTCATCACGTAAAGACTGAAGATGAACCCAAAAGTAATGCCTCAGAACAAAACCAAATACAGCAGTCCTAGAAAAAGCATCAACTGCATCACAACTACGCTTAATGGAGTGTTGAACCAAAGGAAAGGGCTGAGGCCTTCCATTCAGAATCAGAAAAGTCAGAAATTACCCGAGAAAATTCTTGATCAGAATCCAAATCCTCATCCGAGGACTCTTGCTCCCTGGGGACTCTTAAGAGGAGTAGATGACCAGTGAGTAGTAGGCACACAGACTCCCTGAGGTGGCTCCAAGGCCATCAAAGCATTAAACAACCCCCGAGTTAAATCCTGCCATTTACACTGAAGATCTTTAACAGCAGGGGAAATGTGCTTCTTTTTTGTTTTTTTCTTTAGAGAGATATCTACATGAAAAGCTCTTGGAGGTTCAGACTCCTGCCTACACCCTAATGATGTGGTAGCAATCTCCTCCTAAACTAGAACCTGTGGAATCCCTCTTGGTCCCTCAGATATAATCAGCTGAGGTTTTCCCTCAACATCTGCAGCAGAGGTTTGTAAAGCCTCTGAGGCTGTGTGAGAAATTGGATCCATGCTGGCCTCTGACAAGGTTGCTGGAGAGGAATCTGAAGGAAGAACTGGACAATCTTCCAGGGTTTCACTAGCCTCGAGAGAAACATTTTGGGGAGGCTGGACAGTAGCCGAATCAGACCTGTGTTTTTTGGTCTTTTTCTTGGAAGGTGGCTGACCCTTGGGATGGGAAGAATCCACCACAGCACCTTGCGCCAACAATCTGAGACGCTGGTTTTCTAGGTAAATAGACAAGTAGGACAGACAACTATGTAGGGTATTAGGGACAAACACTTGGCAGACCCAACACTGAGTATGGTCATGAGAAGCACCCAAACAAAACAGACACTGCTTGTGACTATCTTTATGGAGAATCTCCCTCCCAGTGACATTCTCCCTTTCTGGATAATGTGTAAACTCATTAAAAAAAACAGAAAAAGAAGAGGATAAGAAGAAACCCCAATGAAGCACTTATCTGGAACATGGCTTGGTAATCAAAAACTTCCAGACTAACATTCAAAGATGGTGTTCAGACTGGCGGCAAAGTTGTTGTGAGGTATAACCAACGCCTTGCGAGGTCAACACGTGTGTGATATATGGCGCCTACAAACTCCAACGGCTTTTGTATACTTGTTGAACACTGGGCTACCCTTGGCAGGAGATCCCTTACATAAGGAATACTGCAACAGTGTTAGGGGAGGCTTCATCAGTATCATCATCCTATATACAGGAAGTTCACGTTGCATGACTAAAACAGACAAAGAATAATGTTTTCATTAAAATATGAAAATAATGTTTTTAGAATACATGTGTAAATAAGTAATAAAATAAAAAGAAAACATTGCCTTAAAAATTTTGTATCATTCTATAAATCATTAGAGACGTTAGCGTGATGGTGGGTGGGGGAAAAAACATATATATAGTCGAGAAGGAGGATGAACTCTGATCTATCCTAACTTGAACCTGCAAGAGCACTTCCATCATTTTGCAATAATCTAGGTCAGCCATAACAAACTGGTGTGATGACACCAATCTCCTGTACTGATGGACAACACAGGTCATGTGAAGGGAGGCTAGGGGTGGGATTTTGTCAGTAAAAACTGTCTTAACACGCGAGAAACAATAGACAAAAGTAGTATGTCCCTGACTCCAATATTCAAATCCAGAAACACTTAAAGAGAAGGATACCAGCAAAATATAAGTTTCAAGAAGCAGTTTATACAAACAGAGAAATTCAACAGGTCACAGTCATTACAGATATCAGTTATTTGTAATCAAACACTCACCTAAGAAAGGAAAAAACACTTCTTTAACAAATAATGGTTATTTTTTACTGTGAAATAACAGAGAGAAACAAAACAAGCTCTGAATGGAACAGAACACGGTGGCAATGAAGGAGGAAGAATGACTGGGTACGATCAGTAAGTACTGTAATGTTAGTCAAAAGTTACCACGTTAGCTAAATCCTCATCTTAGACAGAAATGACTGGATCTGATCCAGAGAGACAATACACCAAAATGTGGCATAAGCATTTGAGAACCATCCTGGGTCCATCCTGTGCTGCAAATGCATTTCTTGAGCAGCAAGAGAAATCTGCTGTACTAGGGAATGCAACACGCATTATGGCAGATGGGAGGAGCTAAAGCCTGGTAAGGTCTTACTTCGGTTCTGATGGGCACAGGCTGGTAGCAAAGTCCTATTTTTTGAAAAGGTTGGATGAGAGCATACTCGATCTACAGGTCTAATCCTTAGGCATCCAAAACAGTCTACCTTTTCCAATTAATCATTAGGAAGGAAATAAGGACAAGGATACGGGTAGAGATCAAACCTCAGGTTAGCACTGACAGTTGTTCTTCTTTTGGCTTTTCCCGGTTAGGGGTTGCCACAGCGGAACTCCGGTCCACTAATGATTGGCAGTAGATTTTTTATGGGTGCCGAGGTGCCAGCTCGACACCCATCCTTCAACAAAGGCACGTCCATTCTACGCATGCCTTTCGAACGCCACTTGACCGCGGGGAGGACATGCAGACTCCACACAGAAGGCATTTCAGCCGAGAATCGAACGGGAGAACATCTTGCTGTGAGGCAACAATGCTACTGCTGCATCACCATGGCTTAGTAGAGAGATAAAAGAAAGGGTCCAGGCAAAACAAACAAAAAAGATGAATGCACATGCATCTGCCAACTGTAATGTTATGACTACAAGTTTCAATGACAGTAATTTGGTTTGGGTAAAGAATCTTATTCTTATAAAGAAAGGACAGTTAAAAATCAATGATCCCATCCAAACTGCAAGAAAGAAAGGGACACTCAGTTATAAGTTGGACACTGGATGAACTTAGAATACTTTATATTTATTCAAGTTTGCCCACAGAGCTTAGCCCACCTGCACAGCACACCCATGATGGTGCTGCAATGCTTACCAATGTGGTGAAGACTAGATCTCCAAGTCAGCACATATGAATATCATCTGTCTTGTTTAAAGACAATGTCACAAATCATGACTAAACACTAGCATTTAGAGCTGGACCATCAGGAAATTACAGCTGTGCAAGTTAACGTAGATGTCTGACTACATCACTGTTGTAACAGCCATAACTATATGGGATGTACCCTGCCAAGTAAAGTGCATGTCCATCCAGTCTACAAAGCTTCAAGCTGCTTCTTCATCCACTATACATCTACCCTCAGTAGGTCAGTACTGTAAAAGGTATACACAAATGAACGAAAAGTCAATATTCTTGTCTCAAGTATAGAGTTTGAGTCTAAAGCTCTAAGTAAAGTCTTGTCAGAAGAGCAGAGGAAATAAAATACTTCTCTCCGACCAGGAAACGTGCAGAAACGTGGAATTGGGATGGGGGTGTTGAGAGGGTTTCTAGTTCTGCAACAGTGATCTATTCGAACATCTACGGTTATGGTAAGTTAACTTACACAACTAAAGTATGTTCTTCATTAGATCACAGTTGCAGTAGCCATAGTAAACTACATGAGATGATTACCAATGCTCAAGAAAGAAAGGGTGGATGAAGAAGTGCCAGAATCTATAACTGCTTAATGAATGGCAAGAATAGCTCTAGTGAAAGCATGTCTGGCTCAGAAAACTTGCTCAGCTTTGTAATGTTTTTGTGAAAGTGTGAACTGAAGACCAAATAGCTGCTTCTAGAGTAGATCTGAAATCCAGCCCTTTCCTAAAAAATACAGAAATGGCCACAGCTATCGTAGAATGAACTTTTTACACTCTTGAGGGGGATTTCTGCCATGGCTCAAGTAGCAAAACTGAATAGCCTGAGACAGCCATCTAGAAATGGTTTACTTAGATACTGACTGACCTTTTTTTTTTTACCATTACAAGACGCAAACAGTTGGCTAGATATACCAAAAGGTCAGCCTGGGAGTTGTGCAGGAGATTTGCACCTGGACAACTCCAGGCTGACCATATTATGGTTTCTCTCCTATTTTTTCCATATTACGTTTTCTATTTCAGTTCTCAATGTCTATCCCTACTTACTACCTCCTATCTCCCATTTTTATACATACAGATAGTAAACTGTTGATTTTGATTTGTTCAATGTTTAGCCAAAATTCACTGCTATACACTGTCTCCATCGATATTCCACATGTCCTACTTGCTGACCTCTTATTTGACTGTTGATAATTATGTCATAGAACCATATGCTTTACATTATGTCACTCTACAACTTCTATTGTAAATTGTTTTTTTGTAATGGAGTATTTCTCCCCGGGCCTCCACTGAAAAAGGGCTTCTGGCCCAGTCAGACTTTCCCAGTAAACAAATGTAAAATAAACAAATAAAATCTTTTATTTTGTTCATATAATATCGCGTATATCTGGGCATCTAGAGTAAGATCCCTTTCTGCCTCATTTTTGGATCAGTACAGAATACAGGGAGATGGACAGTCTGGTTAACAGTAAATTCTTTAACAACCTTAGGCATGAAGGAAGGAAGGATTATTTATAAGACTTACCCCATCCTCATGGAGAATCAAAAAAGGTTGAGTAGACATAAAGGCCTGTAATTCAGATACCTACCTAACAGACATCAGAGCAATGCACAGGACAGTTTCCAAGTAAGAAACTTCAGGGAAGAGGTGGCTGCAGGTTCAAAGGGAGAAGTTGTTACATTCTCCAGAACAAAATTAAGATCCCAATATGGTGCTAATCTTTTTGCAGGTGGACTAATGTAAAACCTCTTTTAGAAATTGTTTAACTTGTTATGAAGAAAGACGTGATTTAGAGACAAACTGAAACTGCCTATAGGCGTACTATGATGGAAGTGTATGCTAGGCCCAAATTGAGCAATTCATCCAGGTATTTCAGAACGAGTGGTACCTCCACTTGGGTGGGTCTTGTTCGCTACTATGGCACCAACTAGAAAATCTTTTCCATTTGGCCAAGTACGACTTTTAGTAGCAGGTTTTCTTGCTTTCCTCAACACCTGTTTGCATACTCCCACAAAAAATGTATCTAAATGGAATCTCGCACCTATCATCCCTCAGAGTGAGCTTTTGGATGTTGAGATAAATCAAGCATCCTCTGTCTTGTGTAAGTATGTCTACTCTTTGGGGAAGTTTTTGGTAATTACCTGGTCCAGTTAAATGAGAACAGAGATTTAATGTTGTTTTGGTCAAAAGAGTCAACAGAAGCATCTTTGGCTCCAAGTATTTCTTTATCTTTAGATGGACTTTGGCTGCTAGAAGAAAGTGTAGAAAGCATGCAAGCACATTCTCATCCAGGGGCCTGAGAATGCACCTGTTTTAATGGCCAATATGCAAGGTGCCCTGGAACAGAACTTTTCCAGTTGTCTGTTGAGATAGGAGACAGCAGATGTACTAGGGGACTTCTCCCACTCGTGGACAGTTTGCTGGAATACCTCTGGGTGTAGCATCCATTCGTGAAGGTCTACCCTGAATCTACTCAGACTATGCTCCCTGTGTATGTTGTCTGTAGAGTTAAACTGTGCTGAACTGGTACATCATAGGCATTCATAGGTAGTCTGCAATGGTGCAAGTTAAATCTCGTCTCCAGTTTATTTATATATTACATCACGATGGTGGTATTTATCACTAACAGAGGTCAAGGTGTCCAAAGCTGAAGACACAATGCTTTTAGGACACTGATCAGGATCGCAATCTCCTTGAAGTGTGTGTTTGCATCCAAAATGTGTCTCTCAAATCCCCTGGACCCCAACTCCTTGAAACACTGCCCCCCAGTGAAGCCAGAGGTGTCTGTGGTGACTGATGTGGGGGAGACAGAAGGACACACTTGGATTTACCAAGAGGACTTAAACTGACCCAACTGAACTCCTCCTTTTCAAAACTGAGGATAAGAATATGGAAGGATATAGGATGCAGACACTGGGCCCAAACAGATTTGAGACACCTGTGAATTTTCCTCACTTGGAGTCTGGCAATGGGAACCATGATGATGATGATTGAAGCTTTAAAACAGAGAACCTTTATAATTTCCCATGAAGTGGGCATTTTTTTCTTGCAAAAATTTTTGAAAATGATGATGGTAAAAAAAAACATTTTCTCTGACAGAAAAAAAGTCCGTCGTTAGAGAGATAATCAGAAGACAACCTAGAAAAACTATCCTGTAAGAAATAAAAAAGAATGACTTTTTTATGTTTAATTTTAAACCCAGGTGGCTGAGAAGATGCACTGTGAACTGAAGATGTGTTAAGAGTGTCTTGGCTGTAAGCAGCAGCAATTATGTGATTGTGTAGGTTAGGGGCATATGAATGCTTTGCATTCTGCAAAAGGCTATGACTGTTGCTATGCATTTGACGAAGATTCTGGAGGTGTTGGAGAGACCAAAAGCAAAGAAGTAAACTGAAAGTGAAATCCCAATGTATCAAATCTAAAAAAAAAAAATGTCTGTGTTATGTGGATTGGGAGTGATGAGAAAAAGCACTGGGTGACAGGAAGGGATATAGGGCTGGGCTTGTACAATCATCATTTGAAATATGGAACAGGAAGAAAGGTGTTCAGTTTGGAAAGGTCCATTATGGGTTTCCTAGCATATGGAATATAAACTGGCTCTATTACCCCATGAAGATGTAGTTATTAAACAATTTGAGGTACAAGATGGATCTGTTCGGAGGAGGAAGAGGTATTCTAGAATGAATGGAAGGAGTTGCCCACTGAAGTCTGTAATGGTTTTGAATGATACTTTGCACCACAGAGTCTGTAGTTATTGCTTTCCAAACTGGAAGGCACAGGAAGAGACTGCCTGCTATTCTGGAAGGAAGACAGGAAGGAAGGGGTGAGAGAACAGAAAGCAAGGACTGTCTTTTTCTTTTGAAAGGAGGGCTTCTGAGACCCACCTCCTTTATTTTTGGAATCATCTCGCCATTTTTTCTTGTACTGCTGTGTGAAAGGTTTTTGCTGGCTGGACTTAAAAGGTTTTCGAAAGAAAGGCCCTGCATTTGAAGGATAATTTCACTGGTACTTTGGAATCGGAGACAAAATAGTAGTTTGGCTTCTTGCATTAATCTGAGAATTACCAATCTTTTAAAGAGGGGGAATTTAAAAGCTAACCCTTTACATCTTCTGGGGAAGTTCTGTAGACTAACCCAACCATTTCTACGCATGACAGTTCCAGTAGCTGCAGGATGGGAATCCACGGAAACTGATGCTGCAGTGAAGACATCCTACAAAGCACCTAAGACTGGTGCAATAGTTAATGGCTTAGGTTCATCCATGCTGCGGAGCTAATAATATCTCATTTCTGAATCTAACATCTCTTTCCCTACTAACTTAAAGAAATCCTTCATTTTGGAGACAGAATCTCTACAGGAGATTTCATTAGGGGACTCTGAGAAATGTGCATTCACAGATCCTGCCTCTCAAGCACTTGGGAAGAGATTTGTAAGGAATAGTCCAAAACTATCTCTTCTGAGGAAGAAGGAACTCTTTTCCTTTTCACTTGGGTGAAAGGAAAGGATGATTGAAGGAATTAGATGTGCTTAAATAAGGCCTGCACAAAATTAAATCAATCCTCTTGAGACCCTTTGTGTGTGTAGAGGGTAGGAGGGGGCAGGTTCTTCGTCTTCTGGGTGCATTTCACTGGAGTCTTAAGGTGTATGATCTTAAGTGAAAAATCCACAGGCTGGACTTCCATGTGGGAATCACCATCTTCCCTTAACAGTACTTCATATACATGCCTCTCTCTCTCACTGCCAGACAAGATAAAGTTTTGTTATCCCTTCCTGAACAGTTCCCTTGGATAAACTGTCTGGAAGGACATATAAGGTTCCTGGGTCATAACAGCCTCCAAAGAGGACACACTACAGGGGCCAGGAGAAGCATACTGGTGGGTCTGCTTGCTACATAAACACCTCAGACTGCATAACAGAGGTGGATGTCCAGAATCTGTCACTCAACTCTCTTGTTAACTTCCTTTTTTTTAGGCTGGGGGGGGGGGGTCAGCTGCTGACAGAATTGGACAACTTGGTCACTTGCACTAAATCTCTCAGAAGTTTATTTTCATGACAAATTTTGAAGGAGTTGAGCCTACTCCAGGTGTAACACACATGCAAATTTGACATGATCAGACACTGTGTTCTTCATAGAAAGAAACTAAATCAGGATGTGCATCTTTCTAGGCAATTTGTCTTATCCCAGAAAATTTGCCCTTTATGAGAAATATTAGAGAGAGTAAAGTCTTTACTAAGGAAAGGTCCCAAAAGTGGTACTTGTCTGCTTGATATCTATGCAGCTGAAGCCAAAAGCTCTTACACTCAGTTGCCAAGCTGATGAAAAGCACTGGCTCATGTAGAATACTGTCTCCCGCTAACTGATGCTGCTTATAAAATAAATATCTACCACTCAGTCCATTTCAAATTCATTTGCAGATTTATCCTCACTCCCCAAGAAATGAACATCAGTGCAAAAGCACTAAAAAAGCTAAATACCTTTCTATGAAACAACATGGTGGCTTTCTACATGACTCTCAACTATTTAAACTTATCACAAATTACATCTTCCCTCAACTAGCTTCCAGACTATTCAGAGATGCACTATTATACAACCTTAGACATTTTAACCACTCATTTTCTCTCCTCCATACCCAAACTAGGCTTTCCTGCAAATTCTGTGCTTTCTCAGTCCTTGGTCCCAAACGATGGGAATCTTTCCCTTCTTTTCTTAAAGATCATTCTGCTTACCCCATAATCTGTTTAACTGTTGTAGGCTACACACTAAAGTGTGATAGCCATTTCTGTGCATTTAAGTGTTTTTTTTATAGTATCTGCTTTATTTTCTGAAAAAAACGACAACAAAAAATATACTTGTTTCCCGCCTTTCTGAACTAGTATAGTCCACTTTTCAGGGAATTGCTGAATTCAGGGCTGTGTTACAAGTTTGTGTATTGCCCATACCTTACTTGGATAGAAGGAATTTTCTCTGTTCACCTGTGAGCAGCCTATCTGTCCCTGGAGGAGTGGTTTCAGCCCAGAAGATAGTAGTTTATTGGCCATTTTGGGCTAATTTCTATCTCTTTCATTTTCCTGCTATAAAAACCACATTTGCGCGGTTTTGCGCGCTGGGCAGCACTGGTTAGCTAGGGATAAACTATTCCTGGCTCCATGAAGCCTACTTTTCAATTTTTCCCTTGGAACTAGACAAACTTTCAACTTAAGTACTCAAACCATTCATTTCACAGTCCAGCACTTGCTCAAAACTCGTAGCAAGCACTAATTTAACCCTAGCACTAAACCCTCCCTATACTGTCCAGAAGGACAAGGCTCTCTATTCATCACTACCAGCCAATCAGTAAAACAGCTCACTTTACCTATTCAGGCATGTCCAAAGGGCAGTTTCAGGTGTACTCTGTAGTCCACCTGATGAATCTGGGCATTTTGAGGCAATGTTACAACTGCCTCACGTACACAAACAACCCTCTCCTCCTACCACCAAACACTAACATATGACAGAGATGCAATTATAAAGCCAAACTTGAGGCAAAGCTCTCTCAACCCAAGACTGGAACTGACAGTCAAGAGAAGGGAAATACTTGCACACCACCAGTCTCACATAGACCTACCAAACCAACACTGGCAAACAACACACAAATACACGAAAACATACTCGGAGGCTCTAAATAAAAATCTGCAAAAGCAACAGAGACCTCCAAAGCAGACACCCAAGCAACCACCACACCCTATCACAAACCATGAAACACATACTTCACATAATCAGTGTGCCATGCAAACACAGCCCTTAAGGCAAAATAACATACCAAACACACTAGTAATAGGCAACTCTATAGTCGGGCACACTGATGTCCCACTAATTAGGCTGGACAAGGAGAAGGTTACAGTTAGCTGCCTGTCGGGCGCCAGGATCCGGCATATAACACAAGCACTCAGGTCGCTCCAGAACAAGTACAAATATGACTCTGTCATTGTCCATGTTGGTGTGAATGACCTGAGATGTACCTCTTTGGACAACATTAAAAAGAGACATGGAGAGCTCTCTGATCACGTAGCCCAGGCCGGTATGCCCTGACCCGTAGTAGTATCCTGCCCTCACCAAGAATGATGCCACAGTATAAAGAAAAAATTATCAATTTCAACAATAAGTTTCTGGTGTCATTCAAAGGGGATCTAGTATCTGTCCGCCTGGGATGATATGCTCGACAAGCCACGTTTCATCACAAGAGATGGCTTGCACCTGTCACCCTTAGGCTTTTGAACACTGGCCAAGGCTTTTGCCAACCCAATAGTGCCTTTTTAGGCAAGGCTCAAAAGACAAACCCACCACCATAAACAACACAAGTAACAAAAAACTGAGGGTAATGCTACTCAACGCCAGAAGTCTAAACTTCAAAATGCAAGCACTCGAGGCACTCCTCAGTATGGAGAACATCGATATCTGTGCAGTAACAAAAAAGTACAGTTTTGTACCTACCATAAATGTAGATGTTCGAGGATCCACATTGCTGCAGTCCAAACCATTGGGTAGTCCGCTGTCCAGTCGGCCCGAATACCAAAGTATATGGCTGACGTCGGTCAAGGCGCATTAGACTGATGTCAAGACGTCAGGGTACTAATGCGCATGACCGACGTCATATCCTCAGTCTTTTCTTGCCCCAGATGTCAGAAGACCCTAAAAAGACAAGGCCTAAACCAAAAACACCAAAAAAACCCTGCACCAAACATATATACAATATATACAAATTTACAAGAATATAGCCTAACCCACACCACCACCCCTAAACACAGAGGGAAGGAGGGAGGGTAAATTGGACTGCAGCAATGTGGATCCTCGAACATCTACATTTATGGTAGGTACAAAACTGTACTATGTTCTTCATTCCACATTGCTGCAGTCCTAACCATTGGGTAGAATCCCAAAGCAGAGGTAAGGGAGGCTGGCAAATCATAAGGAAGCAGGAGCTGTCAACATACCTTGCAAAATAGCTGTGGCAAAACCAGCCCTAGATTTAGAGTAGAGAGGAAGGTGGTAATGCTTAGAGAAAGTATGTACTGAACTCCAAGTAGCTGCCTCCAAAATATCCTTAGTTGCCACCCCCCTTAGAAATGCCGTAGAAGTGGCAGTAGCCCTAGTGGAATGAGGCCTAATCCCAGCTGGAATCTCCTTGCCATGATGGGAATAACAAAATGAAATGCAAAACCCAATCCACTTAGAAATAGTTTGCTTAGACACAGGCTTGCCCTGAGAACTCAAAGCAAAAGAAACAAACAACTGCTGAGACTGCCTGAAATCCTTAGTCCTGCTTAAATAATAACGTAACTGCCTATGTACATCCAAAGTGTGCAAAATCTTTTCTCCCTTATTTTGGGGATCTGCATAGAAAGTAGGCAAATGAATAGTTTGGTTTAAAGCCACACTAGAAACCACCTTAGGCATAAAGGAAGGATTAGTAATGTAATGATACCCTATCCTTATGGAAAATCAAAGGGCTCTACTGCCATAAGGGCCTGCAACTCAGAAACCCTTCTTGCAGAAGTAATAGCCAACAAAAAAGCAGTCTTCCATGACAAGTATTTCAATTCAGCAGAAGCCGCAGGCTCAAAGGTTGTAGAGTAAGTTTTTCCAACACAAAATTGAGATCCCAAGCAGGAGTAGGAGCTCTACGTGGGGGTCTTATATTCTTTGCCCCTCTAAGAAACTGCTTGAACAAAGGATGCGAAAACAATGGAGGGTCACAATCATAGTGAGCTGAAATTGCTGCAGCATGAATCTTAATGGAAGAGAAGGACAAACCTTTGTCCAATAACTCAGTAAGATATTGAAGAGCCACACTCAAATTAGGCTCAGAAATCTCCAAATTCTTTGCTGCACTCCAAAATAAAAATCTCTTCCATTTTTCTGCGTACACTTTCCTTGTACTAGGTCTTCTGGCTTCCATAATCACATTTAAAACTTGTTGAGGAAGTTGAGACCTGCTGTGTTTCAAAACAGAATATGCCATGCTGTTAGATGAAGAGAGTGAAGCTTGACATTGAGCAGGTGACCGTCCTTCTGAGATAACAGGTGTGGAATCAAAGGTAAAGGCCATGGAGGCTTCCTTACCAGACTCCTTAGTAGTGGGTACCAGTGTTGGCGAGGCCAATCTGGAGCTATTAAAATCATCCTTGGCTTGTCTTGTCTGACCTTTAGGAGCACCTTTGGGAGAAGAGGCAGAGGTGGAAAGGCATACACATGAAGATTTTCCAACTGAAAGAAAGAGCATCCACTTTCCAAGCTGTATGATGAAACCCCTTTGTGCAAAACTTTGGCAGCTGGTGGTTCAGTGGAGAAGCGAACAGATCTATGTCTGGAGTTCCCCATGACACTGTCAATTTCTGAAATACATGAAGATCCAGTTTCCACTCATGGGGATCCATGATTTGCCTGCTTAACACATCTGCTAAGGAGTTTTGTGCTCCCGGCAGAAACCTTGCCTGAAGAGTTAGTTGCAAGCTGAGCGCAGTCTCCCATAAAATCATTGCTTGCCTGCATAGAGGATAAGAATGTGTTCCCCCTTGTTTGTTGATGTACCACATGACAGTTGTGTTGTCTGTTAGAATCAACACCTGCCCAGGAAGAAGTAACTCCTTGAAAGCCATTAATGCAAACTGGACTGCTAACATCTCTTTCATGTTGATATGTAGATGCTGTAGTCTGGCAGGCCACTTGTCTTGTATCCACTTTCCATTTAGATGAGCTCCCCAAGCAATGTCCGAGGCATCTGTCGTTAAAATCTGACTCGCCTCTGGCCGGGTCACAGAGAGTCCCTTGTTTAGGTGACATTCCTGAGCCCACCACAAAAATTCTTTTGAATGCAAGGTATTATTTGAATGACAGTGTCCAAATCCTGGCAGTGCTGTGTCCACACATTTTTGAGATACCATTGCCGCTTCCTCATATGCAGTTTGGCATTGGGAAGCACCAGAATACAAGATGCCATGAACCCTAAGGCTTGAAGGACTGTCCTTGCAGTCAGCCCGGACTGAAGAGATAGTTGATGGAAGTAACTGGAAAGATTCTGCTGCTTGTCCGGGGTTAAAAAGGCCATCTGGGCTGCTGTATTCAGTCTCACACCCAGAAAGCACATGTCTTGAGAGGGTACTAGACTGGACTTTATTTCGTTCACAGAATACCCTAGGCATCTTAGCACTGCTATGACATATTCCAGATGCTGTAGAAGGTCTTCCTTTTCTTGAGCCAGAATCAGGCAGTCGTCCAAGTAAGGATAGATTTGAATTCCTTTTAGCCTGAAGTAAGCTATCACTGGAGCCAGAACCTTTGTGAATACTCTGGGCAGTAGATAAGCCAAAGGGCAACGCAGAGAACTGATAATGAGAATTTCCAGCTCGAAACGCAGATACTTCCTGCAACTTAGTCTTATAGGCACATGAAGGTAAGCTTCCTTGAGATCTAAAGTTACCATCCAATGATCTTTGCCCAGCAGAGGTAAAAGCTGTTGTAACGTCAACATCTTGAACTTGGGAATGTCCAGATAAGTGTTGAGGATAGATAAATCCAAAATTGGTCTCCACGTGTTCCCCTTCTTTGGTACTAGGAACAGGCGAGAGTAAAATCCTAGGCCCCTTTCTGGTACAGGGACTGGCTGAATGGCCCCTATTTGGAGTAACAGAGAAATTTGCTTGTGAGCCTCTTTCCTTTGTGGAGGGGAACGTCTGGCATGCCTTTGAAAGGGGCAATGTATGGAAATAAAACCTGTAACCGTGGTGAATGATATCCAACACCCATCTGTCTTGAGTGATTAAATCCCAATTTTCTTTGAAAAGAGACAGTCTTCCTCCCAAAGGAGCTGCCAGACGAGAATCTACTGGCAGCTGAAAAGGCAGGTCATTGGGTCTGTTTACGAAAGGACTGACCCCTGCCCTCACCAGAAGTCTGAGCAGGTGAACCCCCTGTTCTAGGCCTAAAAGAACCTTGAGCTCTGCCCCTACCACGTCTAGACCTACCCCTAGACTGAGAATCATAAGCAGGATATGTCCATCCCTTAGTAGGCCAATTTCTACTAAACCCGGTGGCTGCACCTGCAAAAATCTTTAACAGTTTGCATAGACTTAGCTTTGTCCTCCATTTTCTTTAAAACTGCTTCCACAGGCGAACCAAATAACACATCAGACTGTAAAGGAGCATCCAAAATCCTAGTCTTAACATGCTCTGCTAAATTCTGATCCCTCAACCAGGCATGCCTGCGAAGAACAGAACTAGTGGCAGCCACCCTCGAGGAGGCCTGCACAGCATCAAAACCACATTGCAAGAATGCTTACCCACTTGTTCAGACACATGAACTAAATCCAGCAACTCTTTACACTCTATACCTTCCGCCAAAGCATCCACCTTAGATTTCAATTGTGAAAGGAGATAATTTTGATATTTTAGCATGTGAAACTGACAATTCAACGCTCTCATGGCTAAAGTGGAAGAAGTATACACTTTCTTTCCCCACCTATCCAAAGCCCTTGCCTCTTTATCAGTGGGAACAGGATTTTTAACAACAGAGGCCTTAACACCTTTAGGCCCCTGAGAAATAGTTTCGGGTCTGCCCTAGGACTCTTAAACAGATACTTATGAGCTTCAGGCACCCTATAGTACCTATCAGGTTTAACAGGGCAGGAGGCAAAGAATCAGGGTTCAGGAAGCCTCTGCAAAACATCTTCCACCACATTCAACACAGGCAGATTAGCTAAGGGCCTATGCTGGCGTAAAGACAAAAATTCCCTAAGCCTTTTCCTGGAATCAGAGTAATCTTGGCCTTCCCATTTAAAGTGCTCCCTCATGGAATGCAGAGTCTCTGAAAATGAGAAATCCTCAGGAGGGGAAGCTGTAGGAGTGGAATCATCCACATCAGAATCAGAATAAGGAGGATACTCCTGCAAGTCTTCCAGAAGACTCAGAAGCCTCTGAACACTGTTCAAAACCTCAAACTCAGGTTCCACCCTAGGCCTCTTATCAGGAGGGGGCAGAGAGCCTCTAATCATAGTAATTAAATCTTCTGCCATTTTAAGCATATGTTTCTTAGGCACAGAACCTGAAGTGCTAGGAGAAGCCCCCACTGAAGCTAAACTTGGCCTACCTCTCAAAGAAGTTTTGGAAACAGAAGGAGAGGCTCTAACTACCTTGGGAAGAGAGGGAAGAACAGTCACCTGAGAAGCCCCCTCAGCCTGGCCTACCTCCTGAGAGGGCACATCCTGTAACAGTAAAGTCTCTGCCTGAGACTCCAAAGAAACTCCTGGCAAAACCTCTGGCTCCACTGAGCCTTCTAAAGAACCGACGTCCGGGACTGCCGGTTCATCAACCCTAGGCTTTGCTGTTTTGTCTTTGCGCTTTTTGGACGAAGCGGGCGTCGGAGCATCCGACGGCATTTTATAATTACGCTTCCCAAACACTAACCTGGCACAGTCTAACCTTCTCTTAATTGTGCGTTTGTTAAATCTAGCACAAGAGCGGCAACCAACAACGTCGTGCTCAGGCCCTAAACAAGGTATACACAAAGTATGGTAATCCCTATGAGGTATCTGCTTCCCACAAGAAATACAGTTATTCACTTTTTCTGACATCCGGTTAAATACTGAGGCAAGAAAAAACCAAAATGTTCCCCAACGGGGTACTTAGCCAACTTTGATTCGGTCTGAAACTCCGACTTCGGAAATTTTTCAGAACGCCAACCTGCACTCGCAAAACTGCTTCTGCATCGGACCATGCGGCAAAAAAGACTGAGGATATGACGTCGGTCATGCGCATTAGTACCCTGACGTCTTGACATCAGTCTAATGCGCCTTGACCGACGTCAGCCATATACTTTGGTATTCGGGCCGACTGGACAGCGGACTACCCAATGGTTAGGACTGCAGCAATGTGGAATGAAGAACATCCTGGTTTAAGGCTCCAGAGAGCACCCCAGCACTACAAGGCTATAACTCATACCATACTTTTCGGCCACAGAACTCGGACCGAAACACAAAAGGCAGGGGTGTATCCATATTCATCAAGGATAGCCACAACTCCAGGTTAGTGGCATAGCACGATGCCTCAGAGATCATCCATGTGCAACTAACAATGGGCAAAACTGCAATTCAAATTGTAGCTTGTTACAGATAACCCACCATGACCCAGGACCCCCATTCCGCGTTTTTGGAGACACTGGAAAATATGAAGGTCCTACCAAATGCCCTAATATTGGGGGATTTCAATTACCCAAACATTAACTGGGAGAACTACTCAAGTAGTAACTCCCCTGCCCAACGCTTCCTAGAATTTATAAACTCGAACGCCCTGGATCAACTGGTCAACACGCCCACCAGAGGTGACAACATATTGGACTTGGTCATCACCAACATGGGCGACCGGTATTCCACACCGGAGGTCAACCCCTCACTGGTTAGATCAGACCATAGACTAATCACTCTGGATATCCACATTCCGCCCCCACCAGTAAGCTGCCTGTCGGGCGCTAGAATCCGCCACATAACGCAAGCACTCAGGTCTCTCAACAGCAGGTACAAATATGACTCAGTCATTGTCCACACTGGTGTAAACGACCTGAGACGTACCTCCTTGGACTACATGAAAAGAGACATTGAGGAGCTCTCTGATTATGTAGCCCAGGCAGGTATGACCCTGACCTTGAGCAGTATCCTACCTTCACCAAGAATGATGCCACAATACAGAGATAAGATGATCAGCTTTAACAATTGGCTTAAACTCTGGTGTCATTCAAAGGGGATCCAATGTCTGTCTGCCTGGGATGACATGCTGGACAAGCCACGCTTTCATGGGCGGCTTGCACCTGTCACCCTGGGATTCGGATATTGGCAAAGGCTCTTGCCACCCCATAGTGCCTTTTTAGGCAGGCTCAAATTCTAAACCTACCACCCTAGAACACAAAAAGGAAAAACTAAGGGTAATGCTGCTCAATGCCAGAAGTCTAAATCTCAAAATGCACGCACTCGAGGCCCTTCTCAGTATGGAGAACATCGATGTCTGTGCAGTGACAGAAACCTGGTTCAAGGCTCCTGAGAGCACCCCAGCACTATCAGGTTTTACCTCTTATCATGCTCCGCCCCAAAATCCGGACAATACCAAGAAAGGAGGGGGTATCCATATTCATCAAAGACACCCACACCTCAAGACTGGTGGCAACGCGACGATGCATCGGAGACCATCCAGGTGCAATTAACCATAGGCAAGACTGCTCTGCAAATTGTAGCATGTTACAGGCCACCCTCACAAACTCAGGAACCTCACATGGCCTTCCTGAAAACACTAGAGGGGATAAATGTATCACCAAACACCATCATACTAGGTGACTTCAATTACCCTAATATAGACTGGGAACACTACTCAAGCCCAAACACCCTAGCCCAAAAGTTCCTGGAATTCATAAACTCAAATGCCATGGAACAACTAGTCACCATCCCCACAAGAGGAGAAAACATACTTGATCTCATCATCACGAACATGGGAGCACAATGTTCAACACCGGAAGTATACCCCTCACTGGTGAGATCAGATCACAACTAATCTCGCTGGAGGTCCTCATCCCACCCCACCTGAAATAAAAAGACCACAGTAAAGAACTTCTCGAAGCCGACTTCACACTTCTAAAGACTAGTGTGGTCTCCTTTAAGGCCCCGAGCCGACGGAAAACAGTACTCAAGCTGAATCACTTACAAATGCCTTCTACCAGCACCTGCAGGACTGCATGGATAAGGCAATCCCAAGCAAAACAAAGACTCTTTGTACCAAAGGCAAGCGTCCACTCTGGTGGACCCCAGCCATAAACAAACTCTACAACAAAAGGAGGAAGCTACTACAAGATAGAGCAAAATCCTTAAAAGGTAAGACACCCTTGATCACTATAAGTAAAAACTAAGAGCTCTCATAAAATCATCCAAAGCAAATTTTGAGAGAAAAATAGCTAAAGACTCAAAAGACAATCATAAGGCCTTCTTTAGCTATGTTAGAAACCTGGGAGGAAACTCCCAGATATGCTCAGAACTAGTTCAAAATGATGTGAAGATTACTGATCCTACAGACATTGCCAACATACTGGCTGACAGGTTCAGTGCAAACTTCTCCCCCAAAAGGAGAGATATCTATACCAAGCGATTGCAGTCCCCAAACATCTCCAACGCCCAAGTGAGAACTGCTCTCCAAAGCAAAACACAGCATCCATGGGACCTGATGGTGTCCCGGCTATGTGCTCCACGAACTCAACGAGGAATTAAACCCACAGCTAGGACAGCTGTTTAATCATAGTCTTACCTCTGGATACGCACCAGGAGTGGCGCACTGCAACTGTGGTCCCACTTCACAAAGGCGGGTGCCTCCACCGACCCTGGAAATTACCGCCCATTAGCTTGACAAGCCTTATCTGCAAAGCCATGGAGAGGATCATAATGGACCTCATAAATAAAGACATAGGGAATTTGCAGACTTTGGATCCATCCCAGTTTGGCTTTGTCAAAGGCAGATCATGCCTTCTAAACTTGGTTGACTTTTGAAAACAGTCACCAAAGCCATTGATGAGGAAAGGCAGTCCATACAGCCTACCTCGATCTGGCGAAGGCCTTTGATACAATACCCCACTCGGGTATCATTGAAAAACTCATCAGCTTAAATGTTAACCCATACATCACAAGATGGGTTGCAAACTGGCTGAGTGACAGAACCCACAGGGTCAGAGTTGCTGGCGCCATGTCAGACTCAAAGCCTGTCACAAGTGGTGTACCACAGGGCTCAGTCCTGGGCCCACTCTTGTTTGGCATCTACTTTTCCAAGTACAAGCAAACACAGGAGGGTTATGGCTGACAAAGTTTGCAGATGACTGCAAACTGGGCCATAGTAGAAAACACATCTGACACAGATATCCTTCAGAAGGGTCTCACAGAAACGGATAACTGGTGCCAGAGCCATGGCCTAAAGTTAAATGCCAAAAATGCATAGTCATACCCTTCGGGAAAAACAAGGTTACCCTAGCTACCAAATAGGTGGCAATCCACTGAGTACAGAAGAAGTTATCAGGGACCTGGGGACCCAGGTTGATAGTAGTCTGTCATTCGACACCCATGTAGCTAAAGTAGTTAGGAAGACCTTCTACATTGCCCACCTTATCATGAAGGATTCTCATCTAGATCAAGGGTGCTCATAGTCTCCGTATACTCATCACTCATCAGACCAATGATTGAGTACAACGCCCCATTCGAATGTATCTGACCCGGCACTTGCAGCAGCTGGAGAGGCCACAAAAGTTCCTCACCAAAAGGATAAAGGGTCTCAAACATCTGTCCTATGCTGCCCGACTGAAAGAACTCCAGCTCTATTCAGTCGCTTACCGCTTGCTCAGAGGTGACCTTTGCCTAACATACAAGGCCATGTCAAACCCAGATTTGATGAATATGCTTCACCTCAAAAAATCTAGATCCGTCAGAGCCACAAGGGGGGGAGACTTAAACCTCGACACGGCTATTAATAGGACGTGCTGGAGGGATAGATTCATCACCCAAAGACTCCCTATGCTGTGGAATAAAATCCCGGTATATGTGAGGCAGAGCACCTCGCTGGCCTTGTTCAAGAGAAATCTTGACCAATGGATGGGAGATCGCAGATATACCCCAGGGATTACCTCAGTGTCACTGCTCAACAGAGGCACAGCAAAATAATGGGTATAGTTCCCCATACTAAAGGGGTGGCGTAAGCCACAAAACTATGGGCTAGGCTTGTAAATGCCCTCGGGCAGATAGCCTAGTATGAACCTATGAACCTATGAACCCCCAATAAATGAAACCACTGTGGAAAAACTTTTCAAAAGCAAACTTCAGGTTACTTAAGACCGAGGTGGAAAGGTTCACAGCCCCCATGCTAAAGGACAACACTATCCAAGCTGCTGAATCCCTTACAAAAGTACTCTATGAACACCTGCAAGAACGCATGGATCGTGCTATCCCAAGCAAAACCAAGACTCATTCCTCCAAGAAAAGGAAACCAATCTGGTGAACCCCTGCCATAAACAAGCTATACAACAGAAGGACGAAACTGGTACAGAAGAGAGCAAAATTCCAAGAAGAAAAGACATCCCTGGATCAGTATCAGCAAGAAACTATGATCCCTCATAAAATCATCCAAGGCTAGCTTCGAAAGAAAAATTGCCAAGGACTCCAAAGATAACCACAAAGCAATCTTTAGCTATGTCAAGAACCTAAGTGGAAACTCTCAGATCTGCTCTGAGTTAGTGCAGAAAGGCACAAAATACACTGAACTGAGTGATATTGCCAACATTCTGGCAGACAGGTTTAGTGCAAACTTCACCCCCTAAAGGGCCCATAACCATACCAGAATGTACAGCCCCAATCACTGACATACAGGTTAAAACAGCCCTATCCAAAGCCAAAAACACAGCTTCAATAGGATCGGACGGTGTCCTAGGCTGTGTCTTACATGAGCTCCAAAATGAACTAACCCCTCATCTAAACAAACTGTTCAAACTCAGCCTCTCTACAGGCTATGTACTCATACAGTGGCGCACAGCAACAGTTATCCCACTCCACAAAGGTGGATCCACAATGGACCACGGGAACTATTGCCCTATAAGCCTGACTAGCCTTGTCTGCAAGGCTATGGAGCGCATCATCATGGAACTCTAACAGTGACATTGGGAACCTCCAAACATTGGACCCTACCCAGTTTGGCGTTAAGGGCAGATCATGCCTCCTAAACCTCGTGGACTTCTTTGAGACAGTTACCAAGGCTTTAGACGAGGGAAAGGAGGTCCACACAGCCTACCTAGACCTCGCAAAGCCTTTTGACACCACTCCCCATTCTGGTACTATAGACAAGCTTATCAGCCTGAACATAAACCCCTACGTCACAAGATGGGTTGCCAGTTGGCTCACAGACAGAACCCACACGGTGAGAGTTGCAGGCTCTAAGTCCGACTCTAAACCGGTTACAAGTGGTGTCCCCCAGGGCTCAGTCCTGGGACCCCATCCTGTTATGTATATACTTCTCAGAGGTACAGGCAAGCACAGGAGGACTATGGCTAACCAAGTTCGCAGATGACTGCATACTGTGGGCCATAATGGACTCTCCAACTGATGTAAACATCCTCTGGAAGGGTCTCAGTCAAAATAATGGCCTCAAGCTAAATGCCAAAAAGTGCACAGTCATCCGCTTTAGAAAAAACAAAGTACCCGCGAACTACCACATACATACGTGGTAGTCCCCTAAATACAGAAAATGTAATAAGGGATCTGGGGACCCAAGTAGACAGTAATCTCTCCTTTGATAATCATACTGCCAAGGTGGTTAGAAAATCCTTCTATATGACCCACCTAATCACAAAAGGGTTTGCATCTAGAACAAAAGAGGTTATTATGCCCCTCTTCTCATCACTCATTAGACCCATCATGAAGTACAATGCCCCATTTGGGATGTGCCTTACAAGACACCTGCAACAGCTGGAAAGACCACAGAAGTACCTTACCAAGAGGATTACTGGCCTCAAACAGATGCCCTATACGACCCGACTGAATAAACTCCAGCTGTACTCAGCTGCATACCGCTTACTCAGAGGTGATCTCTGCCTGACGTACAAGACCATGTCCACCCCGGAATTGATGGACATGCTACACCTAAAAAAAAAAACAAATCCCAGAGAGCTGCACGATCTAGGGATCTAAACCTAACCACAATGATAAATAGGACGTGCTGGAGGAATAGATTCCTGTCCCAGAGACTCCCCATGCTTTGGAACAGGATTCTAAGCTACATTAGGCAGAGCCCCTCACTAACACTCTAACAGAAATCTTGAGTTGATGGGAAACAGAAAATTTATTCCGGGATCACTGCAGTGGCTCTGCTGGGCAGAGGCACAGGGAATTAATGGCTCTGCTGGACAGAGGCACAGGGAACTAATCTAAGAAGGCAGCGAAAGCCAACACATTCTGGCTAGGCTTAAAGATCCCCCTGGGCAGATAGTCTAGTACTTACCTATGAACAAATAAAATCACATTTCAAGACTCTAGGAAAATGCAACTGCTATCTCTCTGGTCATACAACTTCAACTCTTCATTACCTTCTTTTGTCTACATACCTTGACACCTTGCTCCAACTATTTTTGATTGTGATTCCTTCAACATGCCAACTCTGATGCCACTCTACATTTAATGCATGTTTATACTGTTTTTTTTCAGTTACTCTGTATATAATGTCATTTATCTATTGCATTTATACCCTCAAGCCAACAATGTGCATGTAATACTAATATTATAATATATAAACTGCGGTGATGGTGCTGCGGTAGCGCTGTCGCCTCACAGTAAGACGTTGTCCTGTTCGATTCTCAGCTAGAGCATCTTCTGTGTGGAGACATGCGTGAATGGGCATACCTTCGTTGACGGTTGGGCGTCGAGCTGGCAACTCGCATGCAAAAATCTACTGCCAATCATTAGCGACCCCTAACCGGGAA
This sequence comes from Protopterus annectens, assembly GCF_019279795.1. Classification (NCBI taxonomy): domain Eukaryota; kingdom Metazoa; phylum Chordata; order Ceratodontiformes; family Protopteridae; genus Protopterus; species Protopterus annectens. The sequence goes on along the minus strand of NC_056730.1, from coordinate 700,850,809 downwards.
AAGCCGAAAGACGCAATATATATATATATATATATATATATATATATATATATATATATGTACACACACACACACACACACACACACACACACACACACACACACACACACACACACACACACACACACACACACACACACACACACACACACAGCATTTTTGTTATTCTCTCTGAATATGTTATGTATCCACTGTGTTCTCCCTGGGCCAATACTGAAATGGGTCTAACGGGATCAGTGCTCTACCCCAGTTAAATTCAAAATAAAATACAATGAAATAAAATACAAAAGTCAGCATAAGTGTATTAATGTCAAGAAAGCTCTGTGTTTTGATGCACCTATATGTCCCTGTTACACTAGCATGTATTTACGTGCTACAGGCAGGTGTACAATGTGGAGGAAGTAGTCCAAAGCTTTACAGACTGCCCCGATGTATGGCATCCTTGGTAGGGTACAATCCATAGTTATAACTAATACAACAGTGCTATAATGAGGAACGTACAAAGTTGTGCAGCTCAGACTGCACTTCACTAAGCTAAATAACGTGCTGTTACTATAATGTAGTTAACTACTAAAATATACTACAAGCCATTAAAATAAGTAACAATAGTATGTTCAGGGAAGTTAATATAAATTATTAATTCAAAAGCAGTGATTTTTCCATGGGGAGAGAAATTTTATGCATACACCATATAATGTGCATGCACAGCTGCACTTGAAAAAGTGCATTTTAAAAAGCTCTGTACATCAGGATCCTAACTACCTGCCAACACAAAGTCTTGCAACAGTCAGCTCCAGTTGTCCTGTGATTAATTTAAAGCTTTCTAACATCACGTATATAAAATATTCTAGACATCATTTAGTCCCTATGTATAATTACATCTCAACGCAGAATTAAGAAAGTTTGTTAAAACAGATGGGCAGAATGCATCTAAACTATGAAGGCAGGGATAACTCTATCACCTTTGGTTATTCAAAACTGCAGATCCTAAGTAGAAACACCAATCAGCATACCGATTATTAAAAAAAAATGTTACTCACAGAAAGAGTTTGGTAACTGTGCCAAAACATGTAATAATGCAGCTACAAAAACAGGAAACATGGCTGCATTTTTTCTCTCTCATTAGCATTTCAACACTACTTCAAATGCCACATACAAAGATAGCTGAACAGTAGAGCAGAATAAAAAATAGCCTGCTATGATGTGGTAACAACACAGCACTTCATGTAATGGGGCATTTTAAGTTATAACAAAACTGTTGATCTGAGCTTAACATCTCTCAAAATACTGCTGCTCACACAGACCACTGAACAAGTAACAACAACATTCCTAAAATTCTACACGATGCAAAATACAGTGCAATATACTGCATTGGAAAAAAAATGAACGTTTTATGTATGATTGTAAACAACACATGTACTACATTAACGTTCTTAATTGCAAACTACCAACCAACCCAGTCAAAGTAGCAAGAACTGTCCTAAAGTGATGTGCCGTACAAGTGGTGTCATGTACACCACAATATACATGGACAGCACACGACACTAAACAGTCCCCTGAAACTCTCATCAATAGGAAAAAAGACTGAAATTAAGTTCCATCACACAATGGCATGATTTTAAAAAGGTGGTGGTGTGGATATCATCTTTTAAATAAGGTTATTGGACAGCAGCAACAAACCATGTCTTGGTTATGGGTGATGCAGGTCTACCAGTGTTTACATAACTCATTATCCATGAGTAAACCTTGCATTACTAACAGAGTTTACTGATAAAATGTTTACTACAATTCTCTACATGGGAGCATAAGACTGCCAGCTAGTACCACACAATCTTTGTAAAACACAGTGAGAGGTTCTGAAGGCATAAAAATCTGCAGTGCAAACCCTCGCAGCTGCAGAAAGAGCCACAAGGAATACTGACATCCAAAACAAGAACCTGAAAGATGCTGAAAAATGTCAGCTCAAAAACAACTTTAGAGAAGCTAAAGCTGAAAAATGTCAGTTCAAAAGGAGGCTTTAGCATTCTTACGAAAAAAAAAAAACATTAAAGTCCAATTTAGGAAGAATGCGTATCTTAGCAGCATTATGGTCAGAACTCCATGGAAAATCTTTACCACAATGCTAGACAGTAACATAAGTTGCCAAATCAGACTTGCTGATTAACAGAGCTTGTTAATGGAATAGAAAGACGATCCCTCAAATGGTAACTGAGAAAGATAATAAAGAACATTAAGAATTTGCTCATTTACAGCCACCAAACTACTACTACTTACACCAACGGGAAAATCTTTCATTTTGACAAAACAACATTTCTTGTAGTGAGTGCTCTTGCCTCCTAAAACCCTCCCTACTTCTTGAGAGAAAAATAATTTTCTACTAGGTATCAAACTTTTTCAAACCATGATGCAAAGGTTCAGGAAGTGTTGGATGCTGAACTTTCTCTTTAGGCAGGAAAGGAAGCATCTGATCGAACTGGTCTGCCATTTCTCCGAGAGGAGAGAACTAGACCAGTCTGGGCCATTTACAAGTAGAGACCGCACCACTGAATCAAGGCAACTAGAGAAAATCATACAAAATACAATAGGAGTTCCACGTCTTGGCCCTGCCAGAGTCTCTTGGTGCCTGTTCTTGAAAAAAGTAATTTATATTTATTTTTGTGTGTTGTTTTTGCCCTTGTCCTCTGCATAATCATCATGTGTATGCTCTAGGTCTCTCTACTGACCTCCTCATTCCTCTTGAGGATAAGTCTTACGGCTGATTCATTCCCTTTGGGCAATGGCTGAATGTACAGAATGGCACTATCATCTGTGAGGAGGATTGGGGTTTTCTACTTACACATGTACATGCCCACTAACCTGCTCTAGGGTTCAATGTGCAGTGGACATCAGTGACAGAGTGACACTCATTTCTGCAAGTGATACAAGCCCTTCAGACAGCACATGCTCCCAGTGCACCCATGTAGTCTCCAATCTTCACCAAGTAATTTACCACTGGAATGTGCTTCCCAAGGCATGTGCCCCCATATCATCCCAAAGGAGAGAGACAAGCTGGCTGAACTGCATCATTCCCTTCTTCCTCCAAATTCAGTTCCAAAAGGTGTCTGAGTCGCTCCCTGAACCTGGGTTACTTGGACCACAGTCAGATCTTTAGCCCTCTGTCAATGCAGCTAGACAAAATAGTAATTATAGCATTTTTCTAGAATAGGAAATTATCCCAGTCCTATTTCCCCTAAATGAATGCGTGCTTCTGAAAAAAAGAGCAGACATGCCACTGTGGCCTAAATACTGTAGGATACAGGACATCTGTCAGTTACTACTAAATTTCCATCAAATAATCTGGTATTATAAAAGACTGATGGTTAATACTACAGCTCACAGAGCTGCTTGGTTGATCTGCAAAGCTGTTATGACTCTTATATTGTCTTGTTTATTTATGTATGACTTAATTGCTGTGTGAGTGGCAACTACCTGCTGAGACCCAGGTAAACACATTTTTTTCTTTAATATTTTTATTATTTTACAAATGAAAATACAATATTCTGTCAAAACTTGCATATGACAAAGTGAAAATCATGATGCAAATAATAAACATTAATGAGCAATTTTAAACTGGTAAAGATGGAAGAGAATTGCAATAATAAATATCAAGAGAGAGAAAAAAAAACTAAAGTAACTATTCACATAGGTGTCTAAAAATCTGAAAATGTTATATATAACATAGTATATAATATCTGTTTAGTTAGATGGCTTGTCCATTCTACCCAAAGCAACAATTACTATTACCCAGGAGTTCTTGAATGAAGTAGTGCTGTTGGTTCTCTTCTTTATTGTGTTCAAATCCATCTGCCCAGCAGTTATTGTATGGTTTTTAAATTCTTTAAATGGTGGAGAATTTTGCTTTTTCCAATTTATTGTAATTATCTTTCTGGTTATGGATAAGGTCCATACTACTGGTTGTCCATTTCTTGAAACACTGTTAGGTATTGGTGAGTTAAACACCACCAGTGATTTAGTTAACTCAAAATTGTCATTCAATACTGTCTGAAAAAAGATATTAATATTAGACCAATAAAACTTTAGTTTTATACAATCATAGTAAATATGCTCCCAATTAGCCTCTACATTCAAGTTACATCTCCAGCAATGTTTTTGTTTGTTAAACATCAGAGGTATTTTATGTGGAGAGTAAAAACTTCTATGTAGGAATCTCGAAGTAAACAAATGCCAACGGGAAGATAATACTGAAAGTTTTGACAATTTAAGAAGTTTTTTTTCTTGATCTTGTGGTGGATGTTTATTAATTTTTTCAAAATAACTCCAATAAGATTTTTTGTGATATATTTTGTTTTATTTGATTATTTTATAGATTTGCGATAAATACCCACTTCCTCGGTACGGTTGGTTAGTGATGAAAGTAATACAGTTAATAAATGTGGGTACTTTTAATCTAACCAATGTTTGCATCACATCTCTCAACAATTAGTGTATTTCTTAAAGATTGTAAAGTTAACCAGGTGTTGGTAGATAAATTATATTTTTCTGTTAGATAATTGATTGGAAGTACATCATTTGTTTTTCATGAATTGGTACCAGTATACTAAATCTGCATTTTTTAAGGTTTCCATTTTGTCTAATTGAAGTGTATCAAATTTATTCGGTGTGTATGCTATTGGGAAAATCAGAAAAATCCAAGATTTAATACTGGGATCAGAAATTTGTTTTAATAAAGTTAATGTACGAGTTAAATGCAAGTCGAAGGGATTATATTTTTCTTTTTCTTTTCAGTCAGATGTGATTTTAATGTCCAGTAAAAAAATGTTAGGAAGAACAAGTAAGAAGTCTTGTGCTTGATTTTGCAAGACTTCTAGACATATTTTTTTCATGTAATGATTTCCAAATTGACGAATATGATGAATTAAGCCACAGGGTGAAATTTTTAATTACAGCAGATTGAGCATATGTCTCAATATCAGGGAGATTTGTTCCTCCATTTTTCCAGTCTGGTAAATGGTTATTTAATACCATTTTGGGTTTAAGATGATGCCATAAGAAATTCAGGATTATTTTGTTTTACTTTTGTATTATTTTTTAGGAGGAGGTAAAGAGAACGCTTGTATAAGGTATAATATTTTAGGGAAGATGACTGATTTAATTAGATATAACCTGTCCTCCATTGTAAATAGGTATTTATTCCAATTGTTAATCAACATCTCAATGTTAATATTTCAGTGTAGTTATGTTTGATAAAATCAGCTAAATCTCAAGTTATATAGTCTCCTAAGTATTTAAGAACAATTTCTGAGACCATATACCTGGAAAACTTTGTCTAATTTATTTTTTGTTTTAGGGTTTATATATAGTATTTTTGTTTTATCATTGTTAAATTGCAGTCCCGATACATTTTGGAAATGAGACATGGTTTTAAATAAGGAATGAATTGAGTAGTTTATGTTAGATAAGGATAGAAGGACATTGTCGGCAAATAGCTGTAGTTTTGAATTTATGTCTTTGGTTATTTCCCTTTTATACTAGCCTGTGACCTAATTATTCACAAATGGTTCAATTACTAATGCAAATAGTAGAGGTGACAACAGGCAGCCTTGTTTGGTTCCTTTATTAACTATAATAGGTCCCAATCTGAATGAACCTAATTTGACAAAAGCCAATGAATTTTCATATAATTTCATAATTAGGTTTATAAAGGTCTCTGGGAAAATTGTATTCTTCTAGAACTAATTTTAAATACCTCCAATTTACAGTATCAAAGGCACTGCTGATATCTAATGAAACTAAAGTTAGATCTTTGTTATTATATTTAGTATAATCTATCAATGTCATAACTCTTAATATTATCAGAAGTATTTCTTCCCTTTAAAAAGCCTGTCTGCTCTTCATGTATTATTTATGAAGAAAGTGTTTAACTCTATTTGCAAATATTGCCATAAATATTTTATAAACTATGTTAAGCAATGATATGGGTCTATAGAGGTACAAAAATTTTTCATCTTTACCTGGTTTAACTATTGGGGTTATTCAGTATTTCTATGTGTTTGGCATCTACTTTTCCAAGTACAAGCAAACACAGGAGGGTTATGGACAAAGTTTGCAGATGACTGCAAACTGGGCCATAGTAGAAAACACATCTGACACAGATATCCTTCAGAAGGGTCTCACAGAAACGGATAACTGGTGCCAGAGCCATGGCCTAAAGTTAAATGCCAAAAATGCATAGTCATACCCTTCGGGAAAAACAAGGTTACCCCTAGCTACCAAATAGGTGGCAATCCACTGAGTACAGAAGAAGTTATCAGGGACCTGGGGACCCAGGTTGATAGTAGTCTGTCATTCGACACCCATGTAGCTAAAGTAGTTAGGAAGACCTTCTACATTGCCCACCTTATCATGAAGGGATTCTCATCTAGATCAAGGGAGGTCATAGTCTCCTATACTCATCACTCATCAGACCAATGATTGAGTACAACGCCCATTCGAATGTATCTGACCCGACACTTGCAGCAGCTGGAGAGGCCACAAAAGTTCCTCACCAAAAGGATAAAGGGTCTCAAACATCTGTCCTATGCTGCCCGACTGAAAGAACTCCAGCTCTATTCAGTCGCACCGCTTTGCTCAGAGGTGACCTTTGCCTAACATACAAGGCCATGTCAAACCCAGATTTGATGAATATGCTTCACCTCAAAAATCTAGATCCGTCAGAGCCACAAGGGCGGAGACTTAAACCTCGACACGGCTATTAATAGGACGTGCTGGAGGGATAGATTCATCACCCAAAGACTCCCTATGCTGTGGAATAAAATCCCGGTATATGTGAGGCAGAGCACTCGCTGGCCTTGTTCAAGAGAAATCTTGACCAATGGATGGGAGATCGCAGATATACCCCAGGGATTACCTCAGTGTCACTGCTCAACAGAGGCACAGCAAAATAATGGGTATAGTTCCCATACTAAAGGGGTGGCGTAAACAAAACTATGGGCTAGGCTTGTAAATGCCCTCGGGCAGATAGCCTAGTATGAACCTATGAACCTATGAACCCCCAATAAATGAAACCACTGTGGAAAAACTTTTCAAAAGCAAACTTCAGGTTACTTAAGACCGAGGTGGAAAGGTTCACAGCCCCCATGCTAAAGGACAACACTATCCAAGCTGCTGAATCCCTTACAAAAGTACTCTATGAACACCTGCAAGAACGCATGGATCGTGCTATCCCAAGCAAAACCAAGACTCATTCCTCCAAGAAAAGGAAACCAATCTGGTGAACCCCTGCCATAAACAAGCTATACAACAGAAGGACGAAACTGGTACAGAAGAGAGCAAAATTCCAAGAAGAAAAGACATCCCTGGATCAGTATCAGCAAGAAACTATGATCCCTCATAAAATCATCCAAGGCTAGCTTCGAAAGAAAAATTGCCAAGGACTCCAAAGATAACCACAAAGCAATCTTTAGCTATGTCAAGAACCTAAGTGGAAACTCTCAGATCTGCTCTGAGTTAGTGCAGAAAGGCACAAAATACACTGAACTGAGTGATATTGCCAACATTCTGGCAGACAGGTTTAGTGCAAACTTTACCCCCCCCTTCACCCCCTAAAGGGCCCATAACCATACCAGAATGTACAGCCCAATCACTGACATACAGGTTAAAACAGCCCTATCCAAAGCCAAAAACACAGCTTCAATAGGATCGGACGGTGTCCTAGGCTGTGTCTTACATGAGCTCCAAAATGAACTAACCCCTCATCTAAACAAACTGTTCAAACTCAGCCTCTCTACAGGCTATGTACTCATACAGTGGCGCACAGCAACAGTTATCCCACTCCACAAAGGTGGATCCACAATGGACCACGGGAACTATCGCCCTATAAGCCTGACTAGCCTTGTCTGCAAGGCTATGGAGCGCATCATCATGGAACTCTAACATTGACATTGGGAACCTCCAAACATTGGACCCTACCCAGTTTGGCGTTAAGGGCAGATCATGCCTCCTAAACCTGGTGGACTTCTTTGAGACAGTTACCAAGGCTTTAGACGAGGGAAAGGAGGTCCACACAGCCTACCTAGACCTCGCAAAGCCTTTTGACACCACTCCCCATTCTGGTACTATAGACAAGCTCATCAGCCTGAACATAAACCCCTACGTCACAAGATGGGTTGCCAGTTGGCTCACAGATAGAACCCACACGGTGAGAGTTGCAGGCTCTAAGTCCGACTCTAAACCGGTTACAAGTGGTGTCCCCCAGGGCTCAGTCCTGGGACCCCTCCTGTTATGTATATACTTCTCAGAGGTACAGGCAAGCACAGGAAGACTATGGCTAACCAAGTTCGCAGATGACTGCAAACTGTGGGCCATAACCGACTCTCCAACTGATACAAACATCCTCTGGAAGGGTCTCACTGAGTCAAAATAATGGCCTCAAGCTAAATGCCAAAAAGTGCACAGTCATCCGCTTTAGAAAAACAAGTACCCGCGAACTACCACATACATACGTGGTAGTCCCCTAAATACAGAAAATGTAATAAGGGATCTGGGGACCCAAGTAGACAGTAATCTCTCCTTTGATAATCATACTGCCAAGGTGGTTAGAAAATCCTTCTATATGACCCACCTAATCACAAAAGGGTTTGCATCTAGAACAAAAGAGGTTATTATGCCCCTCTTCTCATCACTCATCAGACCCATCATGAAGTACAATGCCCCATTTGGCATGTGCCTTACAAGACACCTGCAACAGCTGGAAAGACCACAGAAGTACCTTACCAAGAGGATTACTGGCCTCAAACAGATGCCCTATACGGCCCGACTGAATAAACTCCAGCTGTACTCAGCTGCATACCGCTTACTCAGAGGTGATCTCTGCCTGACGTACAAGACCATGTCCAACCCAGAATTGATGGACATGCTACACCTAAAAAAAACAAATCCCAGAGAGCTACACGATCTAGGGATCTAAACCTAACCACAATGATAAATAAGACGTGCTGGAGGAATAGATTCTTGTCCCAGAAACTCCCCATGCTTTGGAACAGGATTCTAAGCAACATTAGGCAGAGCCCCTCACTAACACTCTAACAGAAATCTTGAGTTGATGGGAAACAGAAAATTTATTCCAGGGATCACTGCAGTGGCTCTGCTGGGCAGAGGCACAGGGAATTAATGGCTCTGCTGGGCAGAGGCACAGGGAACTAATCTAAGAAGGCAGCGAAAGCCAACACATTCTGGCTAGGCTTACAGATCCCCTTGGGCAGATAGTCTAGTACTTACCTATGAACAAATAAAATCACATTTCAAGTCTCTAGGAAAATGCAACTGCTATCTCTCTGGTCATACAACTTCAACTCTTCATTACCTTCTTTTGTCTACATACCTTGACACCTTGCTCTAACTATTTCTGATTGTGATTCCTTCAACATGCCAACTCTGATGCCACTCTACATTTAATGCATGTTTATACGTTTTTTTTTCAGTTACTCTGTATATAATGTCATTTATCTATTGCATTTATACCCTCAAGCCAACAATGTGCATGTAATACTAATATTATAATATATAAACTGCGGTGGTGGTGTTGCGGTAGCGCTGTCGCCTCACAGTAAGACGTTGTTCTGTTCGATTCTCAGCTAGAGCGTCTTCTGTGTGGAGACATGCGTGAATGGGCATACCTTCGTTGACGGTTGGGCAAGCGCTGGCAACTCGCATGCAAAATCTACTGCCAATCATTAGCAGACCGGAGTTCTGGCGACCCTAACCGAAAAGCCGCAAATAATATATATATATATATATAGATATATATATCTATATATATATATATGTACACACACACACACACACACACACACACACACACACACACACACACACACACACACACACACACACACACACACACAAACACACACAGCATTTTTGTTATTCTCTCTGAATATGTTATGTATCCACTGTGTTCTCCCTGGGCCAATACTGAAATGGGTCAAACGGGATCAGTGCTCTACCCCAGTTAAATTCAAAATAAAATACAATGAAATAAAATAAAAAAGTCAGCATAAGTGTATTAATGTCAAGAAAGCTCTGTGTTTTGATGCACCTATATGTCCCTGTTACACTAGCATGTATTTACGTGCTACAGGCAGATGTACAACGTGCAGGAAGTAGTCCGAAGCTTTACAGACTGCCCCGATGTATGGCATTCTTGGTAGGATACAATCCATAGTTATAACTAATACAACAGTGCTATAATGAGGAACGTACAAAGTTGTGCAGCTCAGACTGCACTTCACTAAGCTAAATAACGTGCTGTTACTATAATGTAGTTAACTACTAAAATATACTACAAGCCATTAAAATAAGTAACAATAGTATGTTCAGGGAAGTTAATATAAATTATTAATTCAAAAGCAGTGATTTTTCCATGGGGAGAGAAATTTTATGCATACACCATATAATGTGCATGCACATCTACACTTGAAAAAGTGCATTTTAAAAAGCTCTGTATATCAGGATCCTAACTACCTGCTAACACAAAGTCTTGCAACAGTCAGCTCCAGTTGTCCTGTGATTAATTTAAAGCTTTCTAACATCACGTATATAAAATATTCTAGACATCATTTAGTCCCTATGTATAATTACATCTCAATGCAGAATTAAGAAAGTTTGTTAAAACAGATGGGCAGAATGCATCTAAACTATGAAGGCAGGGATAACTCAATCACCTTTGGTTATTCAAAACTGCAGATCCTAAGTAGAAACACCAATCAGCATACCGATTATTAAAAAAAAATGTTACTCACAGAAAGAGTTTGGTAACTGTGCCAAAACATGTAATAATACATCTACAAAAACAGGAAACATTATGGCTGCATTTTTTCTCTCTCATTAGCATTTCAACACTACTTCAAATGCCACATACAAAGATAGTTGAACAGTAGAGCAGAATAAAAAATAGCCTGCTATGATGTGGTAACAACACAGCACTTCATGTAATGGGGCAATTTAAGTTATAAGAAAACTGTTGATCTGAGCTTAACATCTCTCAAAATACTGCTGCTCACACAGACCACTGAACAAGTAACAACAACATTCCTAAAATTCTACACAGTGCAAAATACAGTGTAATATACTGCATTGGAAAAAAAATTAACATTTTATGTATGATTGTAAACAACACATGTACTACATTAACATTCTTAATTGCAAACTACCAACCAATCCAGTCAAAGTAGCAAGAACTGTCCTAAAGTGATGTGCCGTACAAGTGTTGTCATGTACACCACAATATACATGGACAGCACACGACACTAAACAGTCCCCTGAAACTCTCATCAATAGGAAAAAAGACTGAAATTAAGTTCCATCACACAATGGCATGATTTTAAAAAGGTGGTGGTGTGGATATCATCTTTTAAATAAGGTTATTGGACAGCAGCAACAAACCATGTCTTGGTTATGGGTAATGCAGGTCTACCAGTGCTTACATAACTCATTATCCATGAGTAAACCTTGCATTACTAACAGAGTTTACTGATAAAATGTTTACTACAATTCTCTACATGGGAACATAAGACTGCCAGCTAGTACCACACAACCTTTGTAAAACACAGTGAGAGGTTCTGAAGGCATAAAAATCTGCAGTGCAAACCCTCGCAGCTGCAGAAAGAGCCACAAGGAATACTGACATCCAAAACAAGAACCTGAAAGATGCTGAAAAATGTCAGCTCAAAAACAACTTTAGAGAAGCTAAAGCTGAAAAATGTCAGTTCAAAAGGAGGCTTTAGCATTCTTACGAAAAAAAAAAAAGTCCAATTTAGGAAGAATGCATGTCTTAGCAGCATTATGGTCAGAACTCCATGGAAAATCTTTACCACAATGCTAGACAGTAACATAAGTTGCCAAATCAGACTTGCTGATTAACAGAGCTTGTTAATGGAATAGAAAGATGATCCCTCAAATGGTAACTGAGAAAGATAATAAAGAACATTAAGAATTTGCTCATTTACAGCCACCAAACTACTACTACTAACACCAACAGGAAAATCTTTCATTTTGACAAAACAACATTTCTTGTAGTGAGTGCTCTTGCCTCCTAAAACCTCTCTACTTCCTGAGAGAAAAATCATTTTCTACTTGGTATCAAACTTTTTCAAACCATGATGCAAAGGTTCAGGAAGTGTTGGATGCTGAACTTTCTCTTTAGGCAGGAAAGGAAGCATCTGATCGAACTGGTCTGCCATTTCTCCGAGAGGAGAGAACTAGACCAGTCTGGGCCATTTACAAGTAGAGAACGCACCACCGAATCAAGGCAACTAGAGAAAATCATACAAAATACAATAGGAGTTCCACGTCTTGGCCCTGCCAGAGCCTTTTGGTGCCTGTTCTTGAAAAAAGTAATTTATATTTATTTTTGTGTGTTGTTTTTGCCCTTGTCCTCTGCATAATCATCATGTATATGCTCTAGGTCTCTCTACTGACCTCCTCATTCCTCTTGAGGATAAGTCTTATGGCTGATTCATTCCCTTTGGGCAATGGCTGAATGTACAGAATGGCACTATCATCTGTGAGGAGGATTGGGGTTTTCTACTTACACATGTACATGCCCACTAACCTGCTCTAGGGTTCAATGTGCAGTGGACATCAGTGACAGAGTGACACTCATTTCTGCAAGCGATACAAACCCTTTAGACAGCACATGCTCCCAGTGCACCCATGTAGTCTCCAATCTTCACCAAGGAATTTACCACTGGAACGTGCTTCCCAAGGCATGTGCCCCCATATCATCCCAAAGGAGAGAGACAAGCTGGTTGAACTGCATCATTCCCTTCTTCCTCCAAATTCAGTTCCAAAAGGTGTCCGAGTCGCTCCCTGAACTTGGATTACTTGGACCACAGTCAGATCTTTAGCCTTCTGTCAATGCAGCTAGACAAAATAGTAATTATAGCATTTTTCTAGAATAGGAAATTATCCCAGTCCTATTTCCCCTGAATGAATGAGTGCTTCTGAAAAAAAGAAACAGACATGCCACTGTGGCCTAAATACTGTAGGATACAGGACATCTGTCAGTTACTACTAAATTTCCATCAAATAATCTGGTGTTATAAAAGACTGATGGTTAATACTACAGCTCACAGAGCTGCTTGGTTGATCTGCAAAGCTGTTATGACTCTTGTATTGTCTTGCTTATTTATGTATGACTTGATTGCTGTGTGAGTGGCAACTACCTGCTGAGACCCAGGTAAACACATTTTTTTCTTTAATATTTTTATTATTTTACAAATTAAAATACAATATTCTGTCAAAACTTGCATATGACAGTGAATCATGATGCAAATAATAAACATTAAAGAGCAATTTTAAACTGGTAAAGATGGAAGAGAATTGCAATAATAAATATCAAGAGAGAGAAAAAAAAACTAAAGTAACTATTCACATAGGTGTCTAAAAATCTGAAAATGTTATATATAACATAGTATATAATATCTGTTTAGTTAGATGTCTTGTCCATTCTACCCAAAGCAACAACTACTATTATCCAGGAGTTCTTGAATGAAGTAGTGCTGTTGGTTCTGTTCTTTACTGTGTTCAAATCCATCTGTCCAGCAGTTATTGTAAGTTTTTTAAATTCTTTAAATGGTGGAGAATTTTGCTTTTTCCAATTTATTGTAATTATCTTTCTGGTTATGGATAATAAGGTCCATACTACTGGTTGTCTATTTCTTGAAACACTGTTGGTTAAACACCACCAGTGATTTAGTTAACTCAAAATTGTCATTCAATACTGTCTGAAAGAAGATATTAATATTAGACCAATAAAACTTTAGTTTTATACAATCATAGTAAATATGCTCCCAATTAGCCTCTACATTCAAGTTACATCTCCAGCAATGTTTTTGTTTGTTAAACATCAGAGGTATTTTATGTGGAGAGTAAAAACTTCTATGTAGGAATCTCGAAGTAAACAAATGCCAATGGGGAGATAATACTGAAAGTTTTGACAATTTAAGAAGTTTTTTTTTTCTTGATCTTGTGGTGGATGTTTATTAATTTTTTCAAAATAACTCCAATAAGATTTTTTGTGATATATTTTGTTTTATTTGATTATTTTATAGGTATGTGATAAATACCCACTTCCTTGGTAGGGTTGGTTAGTGATGAAAGTAATACAGTTAATAAATGTGTGTACTTTTAATCTAACCGATGTTTGCATCATATCTCTCAACAATTAGTGTATTTCTTAAAGATTGCAAAGTTAACCAGGTGTTGGTAGATAAATTATATTTTTCTGTTAGATAATTGATTGGAAGTACATCATTTGTTTTTCATGAATTGGTACCAGTATACTAAATCTGCATTTTTTAAGGTTTCCATTTTGTCTAATTGAAGTGTATCAAATTTATTCAGTGTGTATGCTATTGGGAAAATCAGAAAAATCCAAGATTTAATACTGGGATCAGAATTTTGTTTTAATAAAGTTAATGTTTGAGTTAAATGCAAGTCAAAGGGATTATATTTTTCTTTTTATTTTCAGTCAGATGTGATTTTAATGTCCAGCAAAAAAAATGTTAGGAAGAACAAGTAAGAAGTCTTGTGCTTGATTTTGCAAGACTTCTAGACAGATTTTTTTCATATAATGATTTCCAAATTGAAGAATATGATGAATTAAGCCATAGGGTGACATTTTTAATTACAGCAGATTGAGCATATGTCTCAATATCAGGGAGATTTGTTCCTCCATTTTTCTAGTCTGGTAATTGGTTATTTAATACTATTTTGGGTTTAAGATGATGCCATAAGAATTTCAGGATTATTTTGTTTTACTTTTGTATTACATTTTTAGGAGGAGGTAAAGAGAACGCTTGTATAAGGTACAATATTTTAGGGAAGATGATTGATTTAATTAGATATAACCTGTCCTCCATTGTAAATAGGTATTTATTCCAATTGTTAATCAACATCTCAATGTTAATATTTCAGTGTAGTTATGTTTGATAAAATCAGCTAAATCTTGAGTTATATAGACTCCTAAGTATTTAAGAACATTTTCTGAGACAATATACCTGGAAAACTTTTTGTCTAATTTAGTTTTTGTTTTAGGGTTTATATATAGTATTTTTGTTTTATCATTGTTAAATTGCAGTCCCGATACATTTTGGAAATGAGACATGGTTTTAAATAAGGAATGAATTGAGTAGTTTATGTTAGATAAGGATAGAAGGATATTGTCAGCAAATAGCTGTAGTTTTGAATTTATGTCTTTGGTTATTTCCCTTTTATACTAGGCTGTGACCTAATTATTCACAAATGGTTCAATTACTAATGCAAATAGTAGAGGTAACAACAGGCAGCCTTGTTTGGTTCCTTTATTAACTATAATAGGTCCCAATCTGAATGAACCTAATTTGACAAAAGCCAATGAATTTTCATATAATTTCATAATTAGGTTTATAAAGGTCTCTGGGAAAATTGTATTCTTCTAGAACTAATTTTAAATACCTCCAATTTACAGTATCAAAGGCACTGTTGATATCTAATGAAACTAAAGTTAGATCTTTGTTATTATATTTAGTATAATCTATCAATGTCATAACTCTTAATATTATCAGAAGTATTTCTTCCCTTTAAAAAGCCTGTCTGCTCTTCATGTATTATTTGCGGAAGAAAGTGTTTAACTCTATTTGCAAATATTGCCATAAATATTTTATAAACTATGTTAAGCAATGATATGGGTCTATAGAGGTACAAAATTTTTCATCTTTACCTGGTTTAACTATTGGGGTTATTCGTAAGTATTTCTATGAAGGGAGGCCGCAGTGGTGCAGCGGTTAGCATTGCCGCCTCACAGCAAGAGGTTCCCCGGTTCGATCCTCGGCTTGAGTGCCTTCTGTATGGAGTCTGCATGTCAACCCTGTGGTCGCGTGGATTTCCTCTGGGTGCTCCGGTTTCCTCCCGCATCCCAAAGATATGCTGTAGGTGGATTGGATACTCTAAATTGGCCCTAGGCGAGCCTGAGTGTGTGCATGTGTGTGCGCCTTCCGTGGAAGGTTGGGTGCCTGGCTGGCAACTCGACAACATAAAACTCCACTGCCAATCATGAGTGGACAGGTGATCTGCTGTGGTGACCCCTAACCAGGAAAAGCTGAAAGAAGAAAAAGAAGGGAGTATTTCCATGAAGGGGGAATTAATAATTCATCTTTAGTTATATTATATACTTTTAGGAGTAAAGATAGTGATTGTGCAGGTAAAATACGCATCATTTCCGATAATATACTGCCTGATTCAAGGGCCTTATTCATTTTAAGTTTAGATATTTGTGTTTTTAATTCTGTCATTGTTATTGGTTTGTTAACCAAGTCCATTTGCTGTTGAAATAATGTTATTGGTTTGTTAACTAAGTCCATTTGCTGTTGAAATAATTTGTTTGGAGTATTCTTATCTAGAAATTCTTTAACTACATTTAGCGAGCTTATTTCTAAACTGAATGATTTAAGTTTGTTATAATGCTGTCTGAAGGCCTCTAAAATTCCATTAATATCAGTCTCTGATTTGTCTGTATGTGTATTATGAATTTCCTTCATTTGTCTAGATTCATTTTTTTTTGTCCCATTTGCTAATTGTTTTTGATTTAAGGAATTCTTAGAGCAGGAATTTAATGTTATCTTTTCAAGATTTATCATGACTTTATGATGAAATATCTCACAATATTTATTATTGGTTGTTTTAATTCTGATGTTAAATTGGTATCGCCTAATTGTATTTCTGACTTAAGCTTGTCTAATTTATTTTGTAAATCTGTTAATTCTTTGGTCCACATTTTCTTTTTAACAAACCATGCTAGTGATTTACCATAAATATATGACTTTAAAGAGTCCCATATAAAAATTTTAGATATGGCTTCAGTGATATTTGCTTCTAAAAAAGTTAGTGTTTCTTTGTATAGAATAAGTAAGCAGGTATTCTCATGATAGGGATTAAGAAATTTGGTTCAGTATTCAATTCAATTATTGAGTTACGATCTGATAAGGGAAAAGCAATAACTTTAACACCATTCAGTTTAGTCATTAAATCATTGGATATATGGACTATCTATACGTGAATGGGATTTATGTCTATATGAATAGAATGTACAGAATAATGAATTGAAATCAGCAAATTGACTAATGTCTTTGACTATTACCAAATCTAAAAACTATTTCAAAGCTCTAGATGATGAAGATTTTTTCCCTTTTACATTGGAAATCTGAATCAATATCCTCCATTATGCAATTGTAATCCCCTGGCATCATTAAACTTCCTTTTGAGTGCTGAATAACATCTTCTATGTGAGTATTGTTTTGGAACCTATACCTGGCATCCGATATAAATTAATCACGGTGTAAACTTTTTCATTAATTTCAAGTGATATCATGCATAGCATACCTGAGGAATCTTGATATGAAGAAATTATTTTAGGGGAGACGATGGAATTTCCGATTAATATAGCAACACCTCTTTTCTTTTGTTCAATGTTTGATGTTGTTAATATTGAGTAATTATTATAATTTAGTTTATTTGCATTGTCATTAGTTAAATGTGTTTCTTGGAGAAATACCAGATTGGGTTTTGTACATTAAGATATTTGAATAAACTTCTCCTTTTATTAGCGTTAAGTCCATTAACATTTAAAGATAAACACTTCATATTAAATTTGGATCAAGTTTTTTGTTGGCTATGAAATGATTACTATATTTATTTATATTTATTTTTGGACAATAAGTTTTAAGTAAGTAGACTGTGTGTACCTTTTTATGTTAGCCACCTTAAAAACCAAATGTAACAAGATTGTAGTATTGAAACCATGAATTCTGTATCCAACAATCATCAGTACAAGGAAAAAATCCTCCTGTTTGTGTAAAACACTTACACAAACAGCTCCTCTACTCATGACACTTTTAAAAACAGTCAGGTAGAGTTTCTCAACCTGGCTGGTCATTACATGTTTTTTTAAATAATATATAAAATATGATTCAATTTGCGATAATAAAAGTTAACAAGAAATAGTAAATATATTTCTTCTGTAAAATGTTAAGGTTTCATGTGTACAATATAAGAAGTTAGAAATTCAAATCCTATATCAGATTATTTACAATCGTACCATCTAATGAGTAGAAACATATTACAAAGAGAGAGGATATGATAGGTAACACCAACTTCTTTACAAGACATTAATTGATTTCTTTAACATGTTAACCTATCAAATGCTGTTTGGAAAAAGTAAGTCGTCATAAAACATTACAGGCTTATTACCGTCACATATTCAATTAAATTATAAATTCTTAAGATTTTTCATGTATAGAATATATATGAAAAAATAGACAACTCACGCCAAATCACAAGAAACTATATACTGTTGTATAATTGTAAAGATCTGGTTATTACTAAATGCTAATAGAAAGGCAATGACCATACTAAGCTACTGTTGAGGATATATTTAGTTAATTATTAGTAAAACATATCCCCTGATATTCAAAACACTGTTAATCAAGTGTAATACCAGTTTAAATGTGATGTGGGTAATAAATTCAACTCTAGACAAAATACGTTTCTTGTGGCTATAGGTGCCAGCTAGACTGAATTTGTCTATAGGCACCAGCTAGACTGAATTTGTAACTAACATCTACCATTCTAATTAAATATAAGTTTCATTTCTTCATCATTTACACTAAATAAAAGAAGTTTCCCCATTTTTTTCTTTTTAATTTGCAAGTTCATAGATTGTTTAAGGACTATTCACTCTATTTTCCAAGTGCATAAGTTAACAAGCTTCAGATTCTTACAAATATCAATAGAATGTCCAATACAAATCAGACAAAGGTATTATGTATAAGCTCTATTAATTCTTAAATATGACAGTTCATTTACATGTGAAATAATACCAGGTGACATTACCTGTGGGAGTACCAGGAAGAAGAGAGAGGCAGACTCATAAGTGTGAGATCAAAGTTGAATTAATATAGAATAAAAGAAGTTTCCCCATTTTTTTCTTTTTAATTTGCAAGTTCAGCATAGATTTAATTTGCAAGTTCAGCATAGATTGTTTAAGGACTATTCACTCTATTTTCCACCTGCAGCAATTAGAAAGACCCCAAAAGTATCTCACCAAGAGGATCAAGGGTCTCAAACAGATGCCATATGCTGCTCGGTTAAAAAAACTCCAGCTCTACTCAGTTGCATACCGCCTACTTCAAGGCGATCTATGCCTGACATACAAAGCTATGTCAAATCCAGAATTAATGGACATGCTCCACCTCAGTAAATCTAAATCTCTTAGAGCCACACGCTCGAGGGACTTGAACCTCAGCACAGAAATAAATAGAACTTGCTGGAGGGACAGGTTCATAACCCAGAGGCTCCCTTCGCTCTGGAATAGAATTCCAGTTCATGTTCATGTGAGGCAGAGCACCTCACTGAATCTCTTCAAGAAGAATCTCGATAAGTGGATGGGGGATCGTAGGTTTGTCCCAGGGATTACTCCCGTGTCACTATTAGACAGAGGAACAGTAAACTAAACCTTAAAAAGGGCACAGTATACTCAGATCAAGGGGTGGCGTAAGCCATACAGAATCGGGCTAGGCTTATAATTGCCCCAGGGCAGATAGCCTAGTATGAACCTATGAACCTATGAAGAATAAACATTTTCCTTAGTATCATTTCACTTTGCCTTATCTGCTTCGGTATTACAAGTAGTAACCATAAGTTGGAATGAGTGTTAAAATAAAATTATGAGTTAAATAAGGCCCAAAAAGGTATATTTCTATTATGTAAGAGAAGTAGAATTAAAAGAAGGAAACCCATAATTTAGTAGAAGAGACGTATCTTGATCACATGCTGACTATTACATTTCTAATATGGACACTACAATCTGTGTCTTTTGAATATTTATTTCACTTTTCTTTTATTGTCCTTTCCCCTTCATCAACTGCAACTGGTCTAGGACACACAAAATCTGATCCATCTCCTAGCAACGCATGTAATCTCTACTGAAATACTACACAGAATTATAGTGACCAGTCAAAATATAATGTTACAATTCTAATTATCCGTTATATGAAGCATATATATGTTCAGGTTATAATAATATTCAGTTGTCCTGAAACAAACTGATGGCTCTTCCAGAGTAATATCGGACGACTCCTTGAAAATGGGTTATTTCATTCTACTGCCTCTTCTTTTCTGGAGAGAGAGAGGGAGGAAGAAAAAAAATCTGATACTCACACACATACAAAGACACATATACACATTTTCCAACTGATATTTTATTAACTTTATTGGAGGCTATGCTTGTGGAACAAAAGACCCCTTTTTCCTGTATCCAAAATGATTGGTGGTGTTCACTCTAAATAGGTTTATGTCATTTGTAATACCCAGGCTGTGTCACTAACTGGGGACCAAAAAGTGTTAGTGTTACATTTATTTTTTCTCCTTTTTCGTCTTTCATCCCCTTTTCCTCTTCCCCTCTCCCCTCCTTTCATTCATTCCCCTCTCTTCTCTCCAGCAGTCCAGCTTCCAGATGGATCATTAAATTTAAGCTATTTTTTCATTAAATACATGTCATTTGTTTTCCTGTTATGTTTGAAATCTTAAGGGGTTATTCGTCGTCACAATTCCAGACTACAAAAGGGAAGCTTACAAAGCTAAGCAAAGCTGCACTTGTCGTAACTGCAGAAAAACGATCTTAATATGCTTAGGTCAGACAAGCTAGTTCAGGTTATATATACAGCACCATTTAGTCCATGAGACAACTGTACTGTGTAGGAGGTCTGGCCACAGACAAAGCACCACACATACTGCATTTAAGGCTAAGTAATCGAGGCTTAGTACAGGAGCAACAAACCCAGATTAAAATAAGTTTTCTTTTGTAAAGTATTTATTTTAATATATCCTGTCTCACGGATTAGAGTAACTAGCCCGGTTTCTGTTGAGATTGCGTTGCATTAGCTGACTTCATTGTTGTTGCAACCTGTTGCTTAGTAACTGCATTTGGGGAATGATTTGGATGACGAGGGGCCATTCGAGTACAAGACAAGAGCTCTCTAGCATCTCGTGAGGTGGGCGGAAAGCAGAAGCTAGTTTGGAGACAAAGAAAAACCAGGCTCACTTAATAAGTGGGAAATGATAGTATGTGAGATGTACAAAATAGCAATTTCTCCCGAATGGTGTAAAACCTGCTCAAATTCGAGAAACTTGAACTGCATTCTGGGCCTCATCAAAAGCTGCCTTCCACATCCACAACCCATACCGCGATAATCCCATAAGCCAAAAACAAAATAAAAAAAAAAAATTGTTCATTCACCTCCTCACAACAAAACATGTTGCCCATCTGCAAAATCATTACTATTTGGGACAATTATGTGAGTTCACAGTACATGAAAACCAATGGAAACCTCCTTCACATCTATACTAAGGAGTCGCACAATGCTTAATGCACTGAAACATCACATCCAAACACCACTGTCACCACACTAGAAAGTGGAAGGGAGAAAATAACCATATTGCCTAAGATTCCTTTGAATAATAGAACTACCCTCCCTTTCTCAAAAGTTCAAATCCCAGAGTTTACATTTATCCAAGGAGACATAAATTTTTCTAAAGGATATGAAATAAAAGAAGGATAATCACCTTACATAGAGAAATGTTATTACTATCAATTTAAAGCTGCACAGTATTTACACTGGATTTGTTCAGAACAACCAAAGTGGCAAGAGGCAAAAAATAAATAAGGGTTTCAATGCAATGAGTCTCTGAAATGTAATGCAGGGCAGGCCATAAAATATTGAATGTATATATTTGGGAAACCTGAGTAGCATAAAAAAATGTATAAGCATACAATATAGAAGCTTGATGTTTGTAATATGTAGTAATTAAGGATCTTTATCAAGTTATAATTCAGTCATTACGTAATGAAGCTGAATAATATATACTATTGTGATATGAAGAAAATGAGGTTACTGCATGACTTTTTAAATTATGAATAATGAAATTAAATCTCTAATATACGAGTTTTTATATCAAAGATAGTAATGTATGAACAATGTAGATTTATTGCATAGCAAGATCTTTTCTATTAGCACAGTTTTTTATGAGTTCTATATATAGTTAAGGTTTGTTTTGTTTAGTAAAACATATGCATAGTGTAAAACAAATTATCAAATAAGTTAGCAATATTAAGAGAAAAGAGAAATGTACCTGTATTAATTGTTGAGATAAGGATGTAGGAGTTTCTTTTATTTTTATTATTGTTTCTTAATATACTTCAAAGTTCTTTCTTTGTTCCCTTTTGAAAGGTACTGAAGTAATAATTAGTACCTACATTTTAATATGAGAGAAACAAAAGGATGGGAAATTTTGAACATTTATTTGTCCTTTAACGAGCAAAAACCACAACAGGAAGACTTCTCCTGTGATAACAAGTCCAATGTAATAAAATCGCAAAATCCAAAACATACAAAGGAGCAAAGAAAGGCAGTTCACCAATGCAAAAGAAACTAATACAGTTCCAAAATCCAATACGAACTCAAAAACAGGTACGAGTGCAGACAGATAAAAGCTTTTATTAGAAAAAGTAGTAAGCACTTTCACCCTGAGGCTTCGTCAGACTGTAAAACAATAAAATCTTCTGTGCTTATAAAGAAATCAATGCAACTAATTAAACAATTACGTTCATAAAAAATCATTAATTGCAATTAAACATTTAAAGCAACAAATGTATACATCAGAAATGATATATATATATATATATATATATATATACATACATACATACACTTCTTCACAAAATGATGTTAAAAAATTCCTTAAACAGATAAAAAGTTATTCAAAAACTAAACCATAGCATTCTGCTTAGGTTTAAACAGTCTTCTCTTACGTAGGAAGGGTTGTAAACATACTTTATCATTCAATCCTGGCGGTTTATCCGCTCTACAGCGGATAATCCAACGCATTTCACACTCCTCAGTGTAATTGGCTATATTACCCCTTCTACCACTAGGTACAAAGCTTTGCATGACAAAAAACTTAAAATTGTGTGTCAGCCCATATTGCTTACAATGTTTGGCCAACGCATTTTGTTCTAAACCAATCCTAATATGGTAAACATGCTCCCTAATACGTTCACGTAATTGGCGATTTGTTTTGCCTATATAAAATGATGTGCATTGTACACATCTAACAAGGTACACTACATTTTTCACTCAGACAATTAGTTTGAGTTTTAAAATAATACTCATAGCCCGTCACAGGATGTTTGAACCCATTTTCAGTGTCAATGTATTGACATTGTCTACAAGAATTACAAGGGACAGTATTATAAGTGGTAGTAGTGTGTTCAATATTCAAACTACCTGGTTGTGTTATCATTCAGGTAGTTTGAATATGTATGTTTAAAGCTGCACAGTATTTACACTGGATTTGTTCAGAACAACCAAAGTGGCAAGAGGCAAAAATATATATATACTTTCTGATATATACATTTGTTGCTTTAAATGTTTAATTGCAATTAATGATTTTTTATGAACATAATTGTTTAATTAGTTGCATTGCTTTCTTTCTAAGCACAGAAGATTTTATTGTTTTACAGTCTGACGAAGCCTCAGGGTGAAAGCGCTTACTACTTTTTCGAATAAAAGGTTTTATCTGTCTGCACTCGTACCTGTTTTTGAGTTCGTATTGGATTTTGGAACTGTATTAGTTTCTTTTGCATTGGTGGACTGCCTTTCTTTGCTCCTGTGTATGTTTTGGATTTTGCAATTTATTTGTCCTTTAACTTTTTTTTTCTTTTGTTCTACCATTTTCCATTCATTTCTCTCTATTTCTTTTAGGAGTACTGTTAGTCCAGTCCATAACTTCAACTTGGTCAATAATTTTGTTGTTTATTAAGTATTTTGCTGCTGTATCCACAGAATCAAAGATTTAGATATTTTCTGTCAGAAAGATTCTCAGTCTGGCAGGAAATGTGTGTTTTCAGTTGTTTTTTTCTTCAGTGCCTTAACTAAGGGAAAGAATTCTCTTCTTTTGAAACAACATTTGAAGAGTAGTCATTGTCAAATCTGATGAGAGATCCTTGGTACTTTATTAGTGAATTAGACCACGCTGTTTTTAATATTAACTCCTTATCTTGGGTGGAAAACAATTTCATGATGATGGACCTCGGTTTAGGATTTGTTGAGTTGCTTGTGTCTGTGGATGTCACAGATCTGAGAGCTCGCTCTATGCCATATGAAAAAGATTGTGGTAGTATATATTTGGTATCCATGTTGTAAGGAAATTGATGAAGTTGTCACCTTCTGCTTTTTCTGGGAGTCCATACATTCGAAGATTGTTCCTTCTAGATATATTTTCCAGATCATCCAGTTTGTCTAGTAAGAAGTTGTTTTGCTATTGTATTGTTGTTCTTCATTGAGCCTTTTTCCCATTTCATTTAAAGCTTGTTCCTTCTGTGAGATTAGAACTTTATGTTGTATTGTTATTTTTTGAAGTTGTTCAAGCTGTTGTGAACATCTGTCTTTAAAAGAGTTAAGCTTGTTGTCAATGTTATCTATTTTCAGAGACAAACCTACAGGTTAGTCAGCAGGGACTGTAATTTTTTTTTAAGTGATGCTTCTGAAAGTGAAGATGTGTTGTGACTCATGCTGGCAGGCTGTAAGTAGAATTTTTATCCAGTTGAAAATGACAGGAATTTTAGAATTTCTTTATCAAGAAAGTAGCTGAATTGTTACCTCAGGTGTTTAAAAGCAAAATGGTATCAAAAAGTGAAAAAATAATCAGATAAGAACTATAATTACTGTCAGAAATATATTCCAGGTTAGAGAGCTCTTGAAGAGTGCTGCTACCAGATCACCATCCTGGCCACGCCCTTTTCAAGTTGAAACTCTGTAAACAATTTTTGAATGTTCTACTGTCACTATCATAAATTTTTTCTTCAAATTTGACATGCAGCAGACCTGAGTGCAGAGCAATACCTGCTGAAATTGTCAATGACACCACATTTTCACAAACCAGTCCTTAACTCATTCAAGCCTATTGCACCCTTTTTGTACATTTCTGGTTCACGTCCACAGCTGCTTTTGGCGTTCAGACATTTTTTGAGTCTGGCTTCTTTAACTAAGCAATATTTCCAATAATAAGCAGTATCAGAAAAGTACAGTTGTGTACACTTACCATAAATGTAGATGTTAGAGTGTATTCACCGTTGCAGTCATCACACTTGGGATATCTGCCTGCAGGTAGCCCTCAGTCGGCCCGAATACCAGAGACTTCGCATTTCTGCGTTGGTTGCTGTCGCTCCAGGACTGATATCAGGTCATCAGGGGTATAAAAACAGGCAGCCGACGCCATTTCATCAGTTTTTTTTGCCCCAAATGTCAGGAGCCCCCCAAATAGGGAGCTAAGTTATGGTGGGGAAAACACCACCAGTAAAAAGTAAATACCAATACCCCACGAAGGGGTGAGTGATAGCAACAGAGAGGAGAGAGAGAGAAAAAAACAGGGGCCTGGAGAGAGGGAAACCAGGACTGCAACAGTGAATACACTTGAACATCTACATTTATGGTAAGTGTACACAACTGTACTATGTTCTTAGTGTTTCACTGTTGCAGTCATCACACTTGGGTGGATTCCCAAAGCTGAGGAAGGGTGGAGGCAGTCAAGAAGAGTAAGGGCTGGCTAGTATGCCTTGCAGGACTGCAGTTGCAAAACCTGCCCTGGATTTGGAAAAGATAGGCAGGTGATAATGCTTGGTGAATGTGTGTACAGAACTCCAGGTAGCAGATTCAAGGATGTCCCTGGTAGGTACTCTCCTGAGGAATGCTGTAGAGGTAGATGTTGCCCTAGTGGAATGTGTTCTGACCCCATGAGGGGTTGGTTTCCCATGGTGCTTGTCGCAGAAATGGATACAGTGTGCTATCCATCTGGAAATTGTTTGATTTGAAATGGCCTTGCCCTCTGCTCCTGTTGCAAAGCTGACTAGTAACTGGCCAGATTTTCTGAAGGGCTTAGCCCTATCAAGGTAGAATCTGAGCAGTTTGTGCACGTCCAAGGAGTGCAGGATCCTTTTCCCTTTACTGTGAGGATTAGGGAAGAAAGTTGGCAAACGGATGGATTGGTTTAGAGCCACACTAAATACCACTTTAGGCATAAAGGAAGGGTTAGCCCTGAGGGAAACCATGTCAATATGGAAAATAATGAAGGGCTCCACTGTCATAAGTGCTTGAAGCTCAGACACTCTTCTAGCTGCAGTGATGGCCAGAAGCAATGCTGTTTTCCAGGAGAGGAATTTTAACTCTGCTGACGCTGCAGGTTCAAAGGGGGGAAAGCGTGAGCTTTCCCAGTACAAAGTTAAGGTCCCAAGCAGGAGTGGGTGCTCTCTTTGGCGGCCTTAAGTTGTCTGCCCCTCTCAGGAACTGTTTTAAGAGGGTGTGAGAAGAGAGGTGGCTCAGTGTTGTAATGGGCCGAAACGGCTGAGGCATGTATCTGAATGGAGGACGACGACAGGTCTTTGCGGGGTAGATCTGCTAAGTAATCCAGGATTAGAGGCAGGGAGGTTAGAGTAGTGTCCTCTCCTTTAGATTGAATCCAGGAGCAGTGCCTTTTCCACTTATCCGCATAGAATTTTCTTGTACTGGGTCTTCCGGCTTCAAGCATAACATCCAGCACCTGTTTGCTTAGGGTTGCTGGGGGAGAATTCAGGGAATAAGCCTGGCTGCAAGATTTAGGGTTTTCAGTTACAGATGCAAAATCTTTCCCTCCTGCTGAGACAGCAGGGTTGGGTTCTGGTGTAGGTGTCAGGTTGGCACCAGTGACAGGCTGCACAGGAGTGGGTACCAGTGCTGGTCTGGCCAGTCTGGGGCAATCAGAATGGTCATTGGTCTGTCTTGCCTTATCTTGAGTAATACTCTTGAGAGAAGGGGCAGAGAGGGAAAGGCATAGATGTAGAGATTTACCCACTGAAAGGACAGGGCATCCACTTTCCAGGCCCTACTGTGAGGGTTCCTGGTGCAGAATTTGCTGAGCTGGTGGTTGTAGGGGGAGGCAAAGAGATGCACCTCTGGGGTCCCCCATTTCTGAATCAGAAGGTTAAAGGTGCTGCGCTACAATTGTCACTCGTGTGGGTCTAGGAGATTTCTGCTGAAGTCGTCTGCCAGTAAGTTTTGATTGCCTGGCAGGAATTGAGCTTGCAGATGGACTTGCATGTCCAAGGCCATGTTCCACAGGGCCATGGCTAATCTGCAGAGTGGGTAAGAGTGGGTTCCCCCCTGCCTGTTGATGTACCACATAACTGTGGTGTTGTCTGTTTTTATTACAAGTTGTCCTGAAAAGAGTAGGGACCTGAAAGCTGTCAGGGCATTCTACACAGCTAGCATCTCTTTTTGGCTGATGTGCAGATGAATTTGACTTGGGCTCCAGTGGCCCTGAATGCATTTGCCGTCCATGTGTGCACCCCAGGCATAGTCTGATGCGTCTGTGGTTAGGGTCTGGGTGGCGTGGGGTTGAGTAAAGGACAGCCCCTTGTTGTGGTTGCATGCTTCTGCCCACCACAGGAACTCTATCCTTAGAAAGAGTATGAGTTTCCAGGTCCTGAGAATGTTGGCACCAAAGACTTTTTTTAAGTACCACTGAAGTTTCCTCATATGCAGTCTTGCATATGGAATTAGCAGTATAGATGAGGCCATGAACCCTAGGGCCTGCAGTATTTTTCTTGCAGATAGCTTGGTTCTGGTGGCCATTTGTTTGAAGGAGGCTGTCAGACTTGTTTTTCTGAAGTGAGGAATGCCACCTGGGATGTTGCGTCAAAGCTTGCTTCCAGGAATACAATCTTTTGACTGGGTACCAGTTTTGATTTATTTTCATTGATGGTGTACACCAAGGAAGTGACGTTTTTCACAAATGTCAGGTGCTGCAATAGCAATTCCTGACTGTCCGCCTGAATCAGGCAGTCGTCCAAGTATGGGTAAATTTGGATATTTCTCTGCCTGCAGTAAGCAATGGCTGGAGCCAGGCATTTTGTGAATACTCTGGGCGCAGTGGATAAGCCAAAGGGAAGTGCACCTGATAATGCATGGATCTGACCCTGAAATGTAGATACTTCCTGCATGACACTCTTATGGGGATGTGCAGATGGGCTTATTTTAAGACTAGGGCGACTAACCAGGCATCCTTGGCTAGCATAGGTAGAACCTGTTGCAGGGTAAGCATTTTGAATTTTGGTACCACCAGGAAGGTGTTGAGAATTGAAAGATCCAGGACTGGACACCAAGAGCCCTCTCTTTGGGGTACCAGGAAGAATCTGGAGTAGAATCCTTGACCTATCTGTTCTACTGGAACCAGCTGAATAGCTCTGATATTGAGCAGGGAAAGAACTTGGCTTTGAACCTCTGCTCACTGGTTTGGAGGAAAGTCTGGGAAACTTCTTGGGGCTGGCAGTGAGTGAAAGTAAAATTTCTACCCCTGGGACACAATGTTGAGGATCCATCGGTCTTGTGTGATGGACATCCAGTTTTCTGCATGAAGGGCAAGTTTTCCTCCTAGGGGCACAAGCAATTGGGCAGGGTTGGGTAGTGGAGTAAAGAAGTCATTGTGAGCTTTTTCCATAAGGAGGTGGCTTACCACTCCCTGCATTAGGGGTGGGGGCACTCCATTGCTTAGATCTCTGCATACTCTGAGACTGTATTCTGGTGGTCTGTTCCCCTGGGCCTGGTTTGAGAAGGCCTGTAGGGGGCTGGAAAGAACCAGTGTTTGGAAGGGCAATGCCCACTGAATCTAGGGGGTTGCACTTGTACGAATTCTTTAACAGTCTGCATAGACTTAGCTTTTTCTTTCATCTTTTTAAGAACCTCTTCTGCTTTGATGCCAAACAAACTGTCCTTGTTCAAATGAGAGTCTAGTAACTTTGATTTAACATGGTCTGGCAAAGTCTGCTCCTTGAGCTAAGCATGTCTTCTCAGTAGAGAGACAGTGACTTCCTCCCGGCAAGATGCTTCTAGGGCGTCAAAGCCACACTGCAACGTATGCTTGCTGACTTGGCTTGCAGAGTGCCATAAGATCCTGCAATTCTTTATTTTCTGCACGGTCTGTAAAGGTTGCCAGTTTTTATTTAGTAAGTTCCATATGTTGCTGGTACTTCAGCATGTGAAACTGACAATTCAATGCCCTAATAGCAAGGGTTGCAGAGGTATATACCTTCTTACCCAATCTGTCCAAAGCTCTGGAATCCCTGTCCAAAGGGGTGGGATTCTTGGCTGTAGTTGCCTTGATACTTTTAGGCCCCTGGGAAATGATCTCTAGGTCAGCAGTAGGATTCTTGAAAAGAAATTTGTGAGTGTCAGGTACTCTGTAGTACCTGTCTGGTTACCTAGGGGCAGGAGGTAAGGTATCAGGGTTAAGACTGGATTCCATGAAAACATCAACAGCATCCAGGACAGGGGGGTACTACTAAAGGCCTGTGCTGTGGAAAATCTAGGAATTCTCTGAGTCTCCTTTTTGCACTGAGGATAATCTTGGCATTCTCAATGGAAATGCTCTCTTAAAGTATGCAAGTTTTCACCAAAAGAAAAATCCACTGGAGGGGAGGCAGAGGGAATGGAGTCCTCTGCATCTGAATCCTCATAAGCAGATAAGGGCATGTCTTCATAATCAGAAACCTCAGAGTCATCGGACTCCTGGCCTGTAAAAGCTGAAGGGGACTGGTCTCTTTTCCTCTTAGCAGGGGAAGGCTGACTTCCTCTAATCAGCGTAATAAGGTCTTCTGCCATTCTAAGCATCTGTCGTTGTGGCATGGGAGCAGTTGCATGTGCTTTGGTCGTCAGTTTTCTAGGTGTAGCGCATTTCTCTTGGCCTAAGAAACTTGGTAGTTTTAGATAAAAAAGTCGGTTTGAGTTGAACATCGCTTGAGCAAAGAACTGCCTCAGAAGACGGTGCATGCACTGCAGCTCCGGACCCATCCAAGGTAGAGACATCCGCAGGTTCCATAGTCGAAGAAGAGTCTCGTGGCATACCGGACTCCGAATGGGTCTCGGTAGCGGCCTGCAAATCCAGAGAAGCGGGCATCAAGGGCTGTGAAAGCGCATCACTGAGTATCAGTAGCTTTGGACCTATGTGGTTTGTCTCTGGTTTTATCCTTACATTTTTTCAGAACATCGGTAGTCGGATGGCTTAACAAAGCCATTTCAGAATACGGAGCTCGAGAGCAAAAGAATTTAGCAACGAGAGCCGATGACGAATGGTTCGGGCATTGAACAAGGCACAAAACCAACAGGCCTGGGCCTAAACAGGTGACACAGTAAGAATGAAAATCTCTGTGAGGTATTTGCTTTCCACAGACAAGACAATTGTTAACTTTTTTTGACATCGGTTAGAGCAAGAAAAAAAGATCCCCAACGGGGTACATAGCTTTAGAGGAATTCAGGATTATTCAATTCAGAAACGAAATTCAGGTAGCGGCCGACCAGCACTTGCGAACTGCTTCTATTTCGGGCTCCTCGGCAAGAAAGACTGATGTAATGGAGTCGACTGCCTATTTTTATACCCCTGACAACCTGACATCAGTCCTGGAGCGACAGCAACCAACGCAAAAATACTAAGTCTCTGGTATGTGGGCCGATTGAGGGATACCTGCAGGCAGATAACCAAAGTGTGATGACTGCAATAGTGAAACACGAAGAACATGTGCAAATACTTAACACAATGACGCCAAGTCTGTTAATCTAGGATGAGCTGCAGTAGAGAAATTCATCATTATTTGTCGCTTACTATTCATACTTTCATATTTTTATGTTCACACTTTCTTAACTGAGAGCCCTACATGTTATTGAGGGGTATGGGTGCTATGCTATGGTAATATACAGAAAAATTTATTTTAATGCCCATTTATATCACACTATACATGAGACATTGTTAGTTGTCTGTTAGTTGTTATGAAAATAAACAATATTTCCATCTGTACTTAATACTTCAAAAACCAAGGGACTTCTAAACTGTCGCATATCAGTTGACACTTTAGATGTTGAAGAAAATTACCTTTCATATTTGCACTGTAAGTTGTACATCTTGAAAGATATTCAGCGTTATTTATATTGCTATTTATACAATTAAGCATATGCTTTCATATTTCTGTAAATATCTCAATAGATACCCATTCATAGAGGAATTTCTTGTTGTCATGGAAAAGCTTACAATTAGGTTACAAAAATATTGTAATATATCGTTAGGTTGTACAGTTTCCAAGACATGAGAATTTGTTTGTAAAAATTTTGCAAAATATACAACTTGGGATTTCTGTGCATTTTAATATATGTAGTATTTATGACAAGATTATGAAGCTCACAATTCATTTCTCTATCTTATTTTTCAGAAAAATGCTCTGGAATGCAATCTGTGTGCAGGCTGCTAGAGGTGTGTCATTCCTCACCACACTGGAGGTAATGAGTTAGACATCGCAGTTGTACAGTTAAGAATAAATATGAAGCTCTTTCAATCTGAGTGAATTATAGTTGGGGCTAGGCATTTTGAAAACACTTGAGTATTGCTGCCAAGACACAAAAGAGGAATACAGACTGAAAATGTTGGTTCTCCACTTGGTCCTAATGAATTTCCTGTAAAGTAAAATATCAGAAAATAACAGTGCACCAGTGTTGTGGCAGAGAGAGAAATAAAATCCTTACTATACCCCAGGCAACTTCAGTTCAGTTAGTGGTTTGGATGTCTGGGGTGCTGACAGGGAGGATAGGAGCACCCATCTTGGGGGGATGGGTGTGTGTGTGAGTGATGAACGCAGAAAGAGTTTGAAGCTTCCTAGTGATGGTTGCAGAGCCAACCGCAAAGTGCTTTCTGAGGGGTGAGTGGGTGACATTAGCTCCAGTGTAAACAGTACAGTGGTGTCTCCCATGTACACAGCCCCTCAGGGTGTTAATTGCATATGCTGGGAGTGGGGAAGCAGTTAGGTTTAAACAGTGTAAATCCCCCACAGCAGCAATATGCCATGCTGTTCTATTATACCTTAAATTTAACACTGCCAAAAACCTTACTGTAGTGATCCAGGGGTGGTCAGGAAGGGTAGGCAGATATAATAATGGAAGGAGGCACCTAGATGTGCTAATGATTGTTTGCATGAGAAGGAAAAAAAGAGTGCAAAAAGTACAGTTTTGTACCTACCATAAATGTAGATGTTCGAGGATTCCATTGCTGCAGTCCTGACTATTGGGTATAGACCGCGTCCAGTCGGCCCGAATACCAGGGTACTAATGCGCATGACCTTTTCTTGCCCCAGATGTCAGAAGACCCTAAAAGACAAGTCCCAAAAACCTGCACCAAAAACATGTACAATATATACAACAATATATACAAAAATATAAGCATGTAAACTCACCTACACAACCACCCCTAAATACAACATCTACATTTATGGTAGGTACAAAACTGTACTATGTTCTTCGCCTTCCATTGCTGCAGTCCTGACTATTGGGTAGAATCCCAAAGCAGAGGTAAGGGAGGCTGGCAAATTATAAAGAAGTAGGAGCTGACAACATGCCTTGCAAAACAGCTGTGGCAAAACCAGCCCTAGACTTAGAGTAGATAGGAAGGTGATAATGCTTAGAGAAAGTATGCACTGAACTCCAAGTAGCTGCTTCCAAAATATCCTTAGTTGCCACCCCCCTTAGAAATGCTGTTGAAGTGGCAGTAGCCCTAGTGGAATGAGGCCTAATCCCAGCTGGAATCTCTTTGCCATGATGGGAATAACAAAATGCAATGCAAAAGCCAATCCACCTAGAAATAGTTTGTTTTGACACAGGCTTGCCCTGAGAACTCAAAGCAAAAGAAACAAACAACTGCTGAGACTGCCTAAAATCCTTAGTCCTGCTTAAATAATAACGCAATTGCCTGTGTACATCTAAAGTGTGCAAAATCTTTTCCCCTTTATTTTGAGGGTCTGCAAAAACGTAGGCAAATGAATAGTTTGGTTTAAAGCCACACTAGAAACCACCTTAGGCATAAAAGAAGGATTAGTACGTAATGATACCCTATCCTTATGGAAAATCAAACTGCAACTCAGACACCCTTCTTGCAGAAGTAATAGCCAACAGAAAAGCAGTCTTCCATGACAAGTATTTCAATTCAGCAGTAGCTGCAGGCTCAAAAGGTTGTAGAGTTTTTCCAACACAAAATTGAGATCCCAAGCAGGAGTAGGAGCTCTACGGGGGGTCTTATATTCTTTGCCCTCTAAGAAACTGCTTGAACAAAGGATGCGAAAACAAAGGTGGGTCACAATCATAGTGAGCTGAAATTGCTGCAGCATGAATCTTTATGGAAGAGAAGGACAAACCTTTGTCCAATAATTCAGTAAGATATTGAAGAGCTACACTCAAATTAGGCTCAGAAATCTCCAAATTCTTTGCTGTAGTCCAAAACAAAAATCTCTTCCATTTTTCTGCATACACTTTCCTTGTACTAGGTCTTCTAGCTTCCATAATCACATTTAAAACTTGTTGAGGAAGTTGAGACCTGCTGTGTTTCAACACAGAATATGCCAAGCTGTTAGATGAAGAGAGTGTAGCTTGACATTGAGCAAATGACCGTCCTTCTGAGATAACAGATGAGGAATCAGAGGTAAAGGCCATGGAGGCTTCTTTACCAGACTAGAGGGTACCAGTGTTGCGAGGCCAATCTGAGCTATCAAAATCATCCTTGGCCTGTCTTGTCTGACCTTTAACAGTACCTTTGGAAGAAGAGGTAGAGGTGGAAAGGCATACACATGAAGGTTTTTCCAACTGAAAGACAGAGCATCCACTTTCCAAGCTGTGTGATGAAACCCCTTTGTGCAATACTTTGGCAGCTGGTGGTTTAGTGGAGAAACAGATCTATGTCTGGAGTTCCCCATGACACTGTCAGTTTCTGAAATACATGAAGATCCAGTTTCCACTGGGATCCATGATTTGTCTGCTTAACACATCTGCTAAGGAGTTCTGTGCTCCTGGCAGAAACCTTGCCTGAAGAGTTAATTGCAGGCTTAGCAGTCTCCCATAAAATCATTGCTTGCCTGCATAGAGGATAAGAATGTGTTCCCCTTGCTTGTTGATGTACCACATGACAGTTGTGTTGTCTGTTAGAATCAACACCTGCCCTGGAAGAAGTAACTCCTTGAAAGCCATTAATGCAAACTGGACTGCTAACATCTCCTTCATGTTGATATGTAGATGCTGTAGTCTGGCAGGCCACTTGTCTTGTATCCACTTTCCATTTAGATGAGCTCCCAAGCAATGTCCGAGGCATCTGTCGTTAAGATCTGACTTGCCTCTGGCCGGGTCACAGAGAGTCCCTTGTTTAGGTGACATTCCTGAGCCCACCACAAGAATTCTTTTGAAGGCAAGGTATTATTTGAATGACAGTGTCCAAATCCTGGCAGTGCTGTGTCCATACATTTTGAGATACCATTGTAACTTCCTCATATGCAGTTTGGCATTGGGAAGCACCAGAATACAAGATGCCATGAACCCTAATGCTTGAAGGACTGTCCTTGCAGTCAGCACGGACTGATGAGATAGTTGATGGAAGTAAAGTGACAGTTTCTTTTGTTTGTCCGGGTTGAAAAAAGGCCATCTGGGCTGCTGTATTCAGTCTCACACCCAGAAAGCACATGTCTTGAGAGGGTACTAGACTGGACTTTATTTCGTTCACAGAATACCCTAGGCATCTTAGCACTGCGATAACATATTCCAGGTGCTGTAGAAGAACTTTTTCTTGAGCCAGAATCAGGCAGTCGTCCAAGTAAGGATAGATTTGAATTCCTTGAAGCCTGAAGTAAGCTATCACTGGAGCCAGAACCTTTGTGAATACAGTAGATAAGCCAAAGGGCAATGCAGAGAACTGATAATGAGAATTTCCAGCTCGAAGCAGATACTTCCTGCAACTTAGCCTTATAGGCACATGAAGGTAAGCTTCTTTGAGATCTAAAGTTACCATCCAGTGATCTTTGCCCAGCAGAGGTAAAAGCTGTTGTAACGTCAACATCTTGAACTTGGGAATGTCCAGATAAGTGTTGAGGATAGATAAATCCAAAATTGGTCTCCACGTGTTTCCCTTCTTTGGTACAAGGAACAGGCGAGAATAAAATCCTAGGCCTTTCTGATACAGGGACTGGCTGAATGGCCCCTATGTGAAGTAACTGAGAAACTTGCTTGTGAGCCTCTTTTCTTTGTGGAGGAGGAACGTCTGGCATGCCTTTGAAAGGGGGCATTGTATGGAAATAAAATCTGTAACCGTGGTGAATGATATCCAACACCCATTTGTCTTGAGTAATTAAATCCCAATTTTCTTTGAAAAGAGACAGTCTTCCTCCCAAAGGAGCTGCCAAACATGAATCTGCTGGCAGCTGAAGAGACAGGTCATTGGGTCTGTTAAAGGACTGACCCTGCCCTCACCAGAAGTCTGAGCAGGAGAACTCCTGTTCTAGGCCTAAAGAACCTTGAGCCCTGCCCCTACCACGCCTAGACCTACCCCTAGACTGAGAATCATAAGCAGGATATGTCCACCCCTTAGCAGGCCAATTTCTACTAAACTTGGTGGCTGCACCTGCAAAAATCTTTAACAGTTTGCATAGACTTAGCTTTGCCCTCCATTTTCTTTAAAACTGCTTCCACAGGCGATCCAAACAACACATCAGACTGTAAAGGAGCATCCAAAATCCTTGTCTTAACATGCTCAGCTAAATTCTGATCCTTCAACCAGGCATGCAAGAACAGAACTGGTAGCAGCCACCCTCGAGGAGGCCTGTACAGCATCAAAACCACATTGCAAAGAATGCTTACCCACTTGTTCAGACACATGAACCAAATCCAGCAACTCTTACACTCAATACCTTCCGCCAAAGCATCCACCTTAGATTTCAATTGTGAAAGGAGATAATTCTGATATTTTAGCATGTGAAACTGACAATTCAAAGCTCTCATGGCTAGAGTGGAAGAAGTATACACTTTCTTTCCCCACCTATCCAAAGCCCTTGCCTCTTTATCAGTGGGAACAGGATTTTTAACCACAGAAGCCTTTACACCCTTAGGCCCTTGAGAAATAGTTTCTGGGTCCCCTAGGACTTTTAAACAAATATTTATGAGCTTCGGGCACCCTATAATATCTATCAGGCTTAACAGGAGCAGGAGGCAAAGAATCAGGGTTCAGGGAAGCCTCTGCAAAACATCTTCCACCACATTCAACACAGGAGGAATAGCTAAAGGCCTATGCTGGGGTAAAACAAGAACTCCTAAGCCTTTTCCTGAATCAGAGTAATCCTGGCCTTCCCATTTAAAGTGCTCCCTCATGGAATGCAAAGTCTCTGAAAATGAGAAATCCTCAGGCGGAGAAGCTGTAGGAGTGGAATCATCCACATCAGAATCAGAATAAGTGGGATACTCCTGCATATCTTCCACAGAAGATTCTGAAGCCTCTGAACACTGTTCAAAACTATCAAACTCTGGTTCCACCCTAGGCCTCTTATCAGGCGGGGCATAGAACCCTAATCATAGTAATCAAATCTTCTGCCATTTTAAGCATATGTTTCTTAGGTACAGAACCGAAATGCTAGGAGAAGCCCCCACTGAAGCTGAACTAGGCCTACCTCTTAAAGAAGTTTTGGCAACAGAAGGAGAGGCTCTAACTACCCTGGGAAGAGAGGGAAGAACAGTCACCTGAGAAGCCCCTCAGCCTGGCCTACCTCCTGAGAAGGCACATCCTGTAAGAGTATAGTTTCTGCCTGGGACTCCATGGAAACTCCTGGCAAAACCTCCGCTCCACTGAGTTTCTAAAGAACCGACGTCCAGGACTGCCGGTTCCTCAACCCTAGGCTTCACAGTTTTATCCTTGCGCTTCTTGGAGGAAGCGAGCATCCGACGGCATTTTATAATTGCAACGCTTCCCAAACACTAACCTGGCACAGTCTAACCTCCTCTTAATAGTGCAAACCTAGCACAAGAGCGCAACCAACAACGCCGTGCTCAGGCCCTAAACAAGGTATACACAAGGTATGATAATCCCTATGAGGTATCTGTTTCCCACAAGAAATACAGTTATTCACTTTTTCTGACATCCGGTAAAATACTGAGGCAAAAAAAACAAAATGTTCCCAACGGGTACTTAGCCAACTCTGTTTCGGTCTGAAACTCCGGTTTCGGAAATATTTCAGTACGCCAACCTGCACTCGCAAAACTGCTTCTGCATCGGACCATGTGGCAAAAAAGACTGAGGATATGACGTCGGCCATGCGCATTAGTACCCTGACGTACTGACGTCAGTCTAATGCGCCCTGACCGACGTCAGCCTTATACTCTGGTATTCGGGCCGACTGGACGCGGACTATACCCAATAGTCAGGACTGCAGCAATGGAAGACGAAGAACATCCAAAATGATAGTGAACAGCCTACATATCCATAGCAGCCATCCAAGCCCCCTGAAATAAAAGAAACTACGGAGCTGAACAGTCACAGTTTTGAATTTCTGGACTTTGTGTGCTTGTCCAGGTTGCATAGATCTAGAAGAGGTTTTCAGAAGATGGCCTTCATCGGGACAAGAGATAACTAAAGTAATACTGCATCATACTGCAGACAGTACCACACCTGTAATTCTCTTAAAACCCTTTCTGTTTACAAGGGACCTGTATGCTCTCAGAACAGGCCAGTGATGAAGTTTTGATAAATATTCTACCTTGCAATTAAACTCCAAATAGCATCTTGAGCAATCACCTGTCATACTGTTTACAGTCTGAAATTCTAAGCCCCCTATGATGGTTGTTGAACTAGATGCAGAAGATGAGAACAGAAGGTGGTGAAGGGGAACCTCCCCGCTGTAGCTATGAAGACGGAAACAAAGCAATGCAACAGCGGGGTCTTTGTCAACAGCAGATCGAGAGTTCTGGAAAAATTCTGTCCTCCTTGAAGTCCATTTCTAATTGAATATCCTTAAATCAAATCCTACCTTAATGCCTGTCTGCTTGCCTGTCCCCTTTACAAAAAGCACTACATCTTTATGCTTTAGGTTCTTCCCTTCTCCAGAATATTCTCAGCTCCTACTATAAGGTCTGACCATCACCCATCCTACAGGAAGAGCACTGACCAAAGCCTTAGTTTCTAAGAGGTAAACTTATCCCATTTTCCTCAAAGTAAGAGGCTTTCAAGACACACAAATGGTTGAGTTCTCACTTGTTTTACCATATTTCTTTAATCACAAATAAGGGAAACTGTATCAGAACCAAATCACAAGCAAAGACAAAAACAGAACTCATTTTAGAAAAAATATTCTCTATACAAGATTGACCCTTAAACCAGAGCAAACATTTAAATATAGCCTCTATTTGTCTCTACTCAGAACTGCAGATTTCTCCTCTGTTTACCGTAGCACAGCCAGGGAACATCCTACTGCACCTCTGCCTCCCAGCTAAGCAGAGAAATGCCTTGGTGCTCCAAGCTGTCCAACTCCCCTAATTTCACAGTGTAGTAGCAGAGGGTGAAGCCTTGCTGCATCAAGCTGGATCCAGAGTAAAACTGACAAACCTCTGTAAATCCAAATCTTAGTAAAGCCACCGATAGGTTCATAGTTACACTTATAAGCATGTGCCATATTAGTACATTAGCAGTTCACCCGGCAGTAGCCTAAACAACTATCCAACCTTATTAGCATATTAGGCAGGCTCTTAAGGCTCTAGCTTATATACCAGCTTGCCATTGCATAGCAAATTCTGGAAACTATGAGACCACAATCTGTCTTTCCACTGTCTGCTGCCAACCCGTTGGCACTAGGTATTTCGAGGCAATCCACGAACTGCCTCATGCTTACTAGCAACTTACTTCTATCATACACTACATCTACATGTGACAGGTGTAAATACTTAATAAATCTGGAGGCTAACTTCTCATCAAAACAATGTCAACCCCCACCAGGCTGTCTGTACCCACACCCAGCTCACAACAGCATGCCACTGAAACAATAAGCCTTCTTATGCTGACGTACTTAAAAATCTCTTTGTAAGTCTCAGAGACTTCCGAGGTGTAAATCTGACATGGATTCCTTGGCAATACACAGATGCCTCAGCAACTTCTCCCAATACACATGAAGATGCACTAGCCATAGCTGACTCCATACTAACACACACCGAAACACCAATAACCAGGCTAAGAAAATGAGCTTTTTTTCAGACACCAGAATTATATAAGTGACTAGGACACTTAAGCCCCTTCTTCCCAAGTACAAACAACATGGTTATTGTTCATGTGGGTGTGAATGGCTTGAGACACATCCTTGGGGATTATAAAGAGAGCTTCAAATATGTGTCCAAGGCTGGACAACTAGTATTGAACAGTATCCTTTCTTCCCTGTCAAAGACGCTTCAAAATAAGCAAAGTAGAATTCACCAACAACCGTCTTAAATACTTGTGTTATTCCAAGGGTGTACAACACACAGCCTGCAAGGAAATAGTGGGCAGTCATACCTGTTTTGCCAAGGATGGCTTGCACCTTTCTCCTCTGGGATTTTCTACATTGGCCCAAATTCTATCCACCTCCAAAGTGTCTTTTTTAGGCAATATCACTCATCTCCATTTATCAATGTAGCTAAACCAAATCTGGATACTATAAAAGTTGCACTGCTCAGTGCTAGAAGCTTAAACAAAAATCCCCCTCCTTAGAAACCCTTTTGTCTATAGAAAATACTGATATTTGTATCATCACTAAACATGGTTCTAGTGCAGTGATAAAACGCCCTCACTACCAGAATTTAACAACTACTATTCATTCAGATCCTCTATTGAAAGTGTCTCCATTAGAGGGGGTGGTGTGTCCAAAATACTCAAATACCATCATGTCAAGCCATATAGACAAGACAATCACTTCAAAATCCTTCACAGCCAAGTTACTTTCACTAAGCTTGCTTATCTGATCCTAGCTCTACTACAGACCCCCCCCCCCCCATGACGCTCACAAACCATGAGGCATAGGTTTACACACTACGAGTTCCTCACCATCAAATAAAAACACTTGTACTCTTGGGGACTTCACCAATACATATCCATATGTATTTATTTTTTACTTAGAAGTTAATACTTAAAACTGAA
Organism: Protopterus annectens; assembly: GCF_019279795.1. Taxonomy (NCBI): domain Eukaryota; kingdom Metazoa; phylum Chordata; order Ceratodontiformes; family Protopteridae; genus Protopterus; species Protopterus annectens. The sequence continues at coordinate 700,810,689 of NC_056730.1, read as the reverse complement.
GCATTTACAATGCAACAAGAAAATGTATAACAGTAAAATTCAGGAACATGAGAAATATATAGATAACAGATGTACAGTTTCAGGAACATGAGAAATATATAGATAACAGATATACAGTTTTAACAGTCAAAATAAACAAAAATTCAAGAACTGAAAATCAGAAGAAATACCTCTGCTACTTTCACAGTAGACTCTCTCAAAAATATGAAGCCAAGATTAATTGAAAGGGTATCTCAGTCTCTCAGGCCTGAAAATGTGATGGAAGCAGAGTCCAGAGACCTGATAAAGCTCAGGAAGTGAATGGGCAGAGATGGAGCATCTAATTTTAGCAACCTTCTCGGCAAAGAAACATGCTGCCTCATTATACTCTCCTGCAAATAAAGGACAATACTGATCAGACTGAGCAACTTAAAACCATGTACAAGGATGACGCAGCAGCAATCTCAAGTATAAAGAAAAGAACAATACACCGTTGCTGAATCCTTAAAGTGAGCATCTGGAATAAGCCAGCAGCCCAACACCACATGATTTGAGTTTCCTAATCAGGACATAGGGTCTCAAAAACTCCTTTACATGGGCAGTACCAAGACTGTGCAAGGTACAGAAGGTGGAAATCAAGATTTTAAAGACACAACATGCAGTGGCTGGAGGCCAGTGCATACCTTGCAAAACAGTGTGATTTACTGATTCTTGAGACAGATCGTACTAAACTAGCTGCTGAGTTCTGTACCCACGGCAGATGTGACATCACACTACCTGAATGCCCTATGTGACAATTACAGTAATCTTAAGTGGGGACAACACCAGGGCATATACCAATGTAAGGTCTGATGTTAGTAAGCAGTGTTTGAGTGGGGCAATGCTCCTTAGGTGAAAGTAGGAAGTCTTGATATCTACAAACACTTTGTCACAAAGTCTGAGAATGTCATCAAGAGTTGTAGCTTTAAAATTAATTCCAGTGGACTGTTCCCACAGATCACTAAAGGTGGCAACAGTGGAAGATTAGATGAACAAACAGTAGCATGCACTTGTATAGTCACAGTCTTGTCTGGGTTTGTTTTCAAGGGTTATACTGGAATATCAGTCTGTACTACTATAAACCCAGCCAATAGCCACAGGTTAGAATCAAACTCTGTACCTTGTATCTGTGAGATAAAGACCTTAATCATTATGCCACACTCAGCCCGGCCACCTTCTCCTTCCTGATTTATTTTACTCTTCTCAAGAACAGACGGCCCATAGAGAAGGAGATGTAAAGCTGAATGTCATTAGCATATGACTGATAACACATATCCAACTTCACTACTCTGATCTCCCTGAATAGTAACATGTTTAATAATGAGCAACAAGGAGTCAGAACTCTTGAGGTACTGGAATAAGGCAGAGGGATTCTCAATCCCTGAGAAATCCTAACCCCGATCTAATAAATCCCATCAAGGAAGCAAACAGAGGCCTCCTATTAAAACTAGGCCTATGAAATGTTGTAATCCTCTGCAGTCTGAAAAATTTAAACAAGAAACTGCCCGCTATGTGCAGCCGACAGGCAAGAACTGAACCAGTTCAAATATGTACCCGATATCCCACAGTGCATATGTAAGCACTCGTGCTACATCTCATAATCCATCATGTCAAATGCCAGAGCGCGATCAAGCAGGACCAAGACTGAATATTTCCTTTGATGTTTCACTATCAGATTACTCACAATTCATCTAAGGTACAATCGCTATGCTGTGCCTTGGTCTAACACTCAAATGACAAGGGTTCATCCGATCGTTAGACAATAAGAAGGAATATAGCTGTGCATAGACCACCTTCTCAATAAATTTTCTAAGAAGAAGAAGATTAGAGACAGGTCGATAATGATCCAGCATGCTGGAATCCAAGGATGGTTTCTTAATCTGGCTAACAGGTATCTCATTGAGGAGGACTACTAACCTCTCATATCTCAAGTAGGAACTAATAATCTGGAAAAATTATGGACCAAAGGTTATGAGATAGGTCCTAACTCTTGTATGCACTACATAAGATGAACAACTGGTCAGATGCATAACAGAAATTATGCCCGTGTGTCTGTCTTAACTGACACAAAAACTCAGCCCAACCTCAATCCGGGTTACCCAGCTCAGTAACCCCATCAAGCTCAGGAAGCAAACAAGCAGAGATGGAGCATTTGATCTTGGCAACCTTGTCAGCAAAGATACAGCATATACATGCTGTATCCTCACATTCTCCTACAGAAAAGGCCACAATGCACATTAGAGAGGCTGGACAGAATAGTCTTGTCAGCAACCCAAAACAGTGTAGCAGGATAAATAAAATCAGCTCTTTTAGCAGAGATCTTAGTAGTGTTAAGAGTACAATGGTCATCCAAATTAAGTTTCTCTTTAAGTAGGATGTCTGGCTCTACTTTTGCACAGACCACAGTTCATGGTCAAACCAATGTTTACAGTGAATCAATGGCCTGGGATATACACCCTCCAGGATAAATAAATCCAGTGCACTTATTACTGCAAAGTTATAAGCCACAATGAGCTCATCAGGATCACCTGCACTGAAAACCTCACATAAAAGGTCAAGAACAAGCTATCAGAGGTGACTGTCCTGTGACGTCTGTACTTGATAATGACTCTAGGAGGCAGGCAGTGGTAGAGAAAGGTAATGACTGGACTGGGAGACTGGTTCCACCACCAACTGCTTGTTTTTTAAACCAAGTCCAGTTAATGACCAAACTAACGAGATGCAGTGAACACAACCAGGGTACATCCAAAGCTCTCTATTACATTTAGGAGTCCTTGTGGTAGGTTTACAGATATTGCCAACCCAGGATTAAGTCCCAAAGAACTAACCAGCCAGATGACTTGTGTACTAGATTTATGAGGAGATCCACAAACTCTTGTAAAATCTCCTTGATAAGCTGGTGAATGATACAGGAGAAGAATTCTGCAATTTATGTCTGCAATAAGCACAAATTCAAGAGTTAGAATCACTAGCTAGTTGTCTCGACTACTTCAGACCTGATTAAAAAAATAGCAACTCCACCACCACACATCTTACAACTTACAGCAATACAAAGTTCCTGATATGGCCCTAGTTTCCATCTAACCAGTTTCTGTAATAAAACCCAGGTCAACAGAGCCAACCAGATATGGGTGGTATACACCGTATCAGTCTTGCATTATACAATACAGCCCCATACAGATAATGAGGAGGACTGGTCCTGTCATTCAAACAGAGATGTAATTTTGGCTCCTGAGGTACTGGAATAAGTCAGTGATCCTCAATCCTTAAGAAATCATAACCTCAGTCTAATAAATCCCATCAAAGAAGCAGAGAGAGACCTCCTATTAAAACTAGTCCTATGAAACTTTGCAATCTTGAGCCTCCTATGACTTAAAGAAACAAGCTTTAGGGGACACAAAAAATGGTGTTGGATTAACAGATCTCTGGAACAAGAGAATTTTATTGCACTCAAAAAAGGAGTTACTATTTAAGTGGCATAATTAAAAACACATTCCATAAAGAATTAAACAATAGCTAACTGCATATACAGTAACAACTTTCAAAAAATGTCAAAATAAATCAGCATATCTATAAAAAAACACTACAGTGAAAACAACTAAGTTATGCAATTCAAAAAAAAAATGCATTAAATAAGATGTTGCTTCTGCAGCTTTATTGCCTAGTGCAGTTATAATCAATACAGTACCTAAACAAACATCAAAGAAATGTTGGAAATGCATTTAAATCAACAAACTATATAATAGGGTTACAAAGTGTGACCTTGAAATACAAACACGGGTCATAAAAGGGGTCCAATTCACGGTTTATAAACACAATCAGTCCAAAAATTCAATAACCAAACAGTAAACCAGTCCACGTCCCAAACTGATTTTGAATCCTAATTAGAATCACTACAACAAAACAATCCAAGTGGTACATCTTAGCCACATCAAAAGCTTCTGTTTATTCAAGCAGTACAGCTTTTTCAGTCAAGATGTGCTACCTTACAGTTTGAGGCCTTCAATACTGCAGTCTAAAAGACTTTAGAAGTCTAAAACAGACAAGAGCAGAGAACACTTGCACACAGCAATTCCTAGATTTCATCAATGCAAACACCCTAGAATAGACAAGTGCACTCTGCGACTAGGGGGATCAAATTTACCATACTCGAGTCTCACAAATATAGCCCCAATAAGCTCTACTTCCTAGAGTTACCCCATCACTGGTCAGATACAACGACTGTTCAGCAGTATTTAGCATAAAGGCTCAACTCAACTTGCCAACAAACCCTACTGCTTTTAGAGATTTCTCAAAGGCATACACATTACAGCTGATAACATGAAGTGGTTTAAGAGCCCCCTTTGAGGACCTAATAGCTAACAAAATTGCATTTGCATATAGCTTCTAAGCATGCCTCAGTACATATATTAACACATCAGTCTCAATCCAAGACAAATACAATACTAAATTTAATATCCCTCTATAGTAGAATCCTAGTATAAAGAAGCTAGCTAACAAAAGGGAAAAAAAAAAACTTGCCCTGAGAAATAAACTGAAAACCCCACATTCTACAAGTGAGCTCAACAAGGTTAAACAACAAACTTGGGCACAAAATCAACTGTACCATGGATGTGTATGCACTGAAAACATTCACCCGTGACAAGGAAAACAACAAAGCCTTTTCCAGAAATATCAGGAACCTTAAAAAGAATACCAAATGGAATGGGTGCTTGATTAGCACCCACTTAGGCACAAAGGATATCGTCAACATACTAGGAGATAAATTTAGCTCAAACTTCTCACCAACATCCATTTCCAGTTTCTCGCTACATGTTGGAATATCTGCGCCAGCCCCAAGACCATCTCAAATTAAGTTCTAAACTACTCTCGGATGCTAAGAAAAGAAGTTATGTTCTTACCAAAACATTCCATGTTTGTGGTACTTTATCTCACCTTCCTTCTTTCTGGTTGGGTTTGGAGCCGATCTCTGCTCAGACTCAGCCACTTCTAAAGCTTGAAGAGTCCTTACTGGCTCGTGGGTAACCGCTTATCCCAGCATGCATAGCGGTAGCTACCCAGATCTCATTTGCGATAACTAATCATTAGATAGGAAAATTATGAATTACCCAATAAAAGAGGCAAGTAAACAATAAGACTCCTTGTACCAACAGTAAAAGGAAAACATGGTGACAAGGAGAACACCAAAGGTTGAAAGGCAAAGGATACTCAGCCATATCAGCCAAAAGGTAAATTCCTCTCAATCATCCAGGATGGGGGAAGGTGGGAGGGACACAAGAAGGAAAGCGAGATACAGGACAATAAAGATGGAATGTTATGGCAAGAACATAACTTCTTTATGTTATGTTGTCCATCTCACCTTCCTTCCTTCTGGTTGGGACAGTGTCCCTAGCACCTAAATCCTGGGTGACTCACCGGAAGAGAGACTTCAGAACCATGGAACGAAAGGATGCCTTGTTCCGAGAGGTCATGTCCACTTTGTAATGAGTAGTGAAGGTATGGGGAGTAGCCCATATTGCTGCTGCGCAAATAGTATCTAAAGGAAGCTTAGCCTGAAAGGCTATGGAGGTAGCCAAGGACCTAGTGGAATGTCCCCTCACTTTTCCTGGGAATGACGCATTCCGAGATTCATAAATATAAGCAATAGTATTGGACAACTATTTTGAGAGAGTCACTTTGGAAACTGATTAGCCTTGTTTGCTGCGAGAAAAGGATACAAACAGCTGATCTGATTTTCTAATGTCCTTGGGTCCTTTGAAGATAAAATCGTAATTGCCTGTGGACATCCAATTGATGTAATTTGTACTCTGCCTTGTTGCCATAATTTGGAAAGAAAACAGGAAGTTCAATTGACTGCTTCAAATTAAAGTCTGAGCAGACTTTTGGTAAAAAGGCAGGATTAATCCTAAGAGATACGCTATCCTTGTGAAAAATCATATAAGGCGGGCGGATTGAAAGTGCTTGTAACTCGGAGACCCGTCTAGCTGATGTAACCGCAACCAAGAAGAGGGTCTTCCATGATAAGAACTTCAGAGGACATGAAGCAGCTGGTTCAAAGGGAGGAAGGATCAGTGTAGCTAGTACTAGGTTTAAATCCCAAGGATGGAGAGGTTCTCAGATAGGAGGCCTTAAGAATGTAGCACCTTTCAAAAAGGCCTTGCATAACTTATGGGACATGACATTAGAACCTAGAAGGCCCACATGAAAATTAGAAATAGCCAGTTGAACACGAATCGTAGCAGCAGCTGCTCCTTTTTTGAAGGTTTCAGCCAGGAAGTCCAAAATTTTTGCAGCTGGAGCTGTAAAAGGATCAATGTCATTTTGCTCAGCCCAGAGGGAGAACCTCTTCCATTTACTAGCATAAAGCTTCCTAGTAGTTAGTTTATGGGAAGAGAGACTAAAATATGTTGAACCATAGGAGAGATATCAGGGAGCCTGTCTAGGATTGGAAGTGGAGAAACCAAGCTGTCAGCTTGAGAGTTCGAATGGAAGGATGAAGAGCGCCCGACAGATGTGTCAGGAAGTCTGGAACCGGGTCCAGAATCCAAGGCTCCTCCTTCAGGTAATGCGATAGGAACGGGAACCATATCTGACGAGGCCAGTATGGTGCAATGAGAATCATCTTGCAACTCAGCAACTTTACTTTCTGAAGAACATTTGTAATAAAAGGAAAGGGGGGAAAAGCATAAAGGTTCCTGGGGGGCCAATCGTGGACCAGTGCATCTCTGGGTGACTGTCCCAGAGGGGGAACTAGGGCAAAACAGCTGCTGCATTTGTTGTTTAGATGAGAGGCAAAGAGATCACAGTGTGGCTGGCCCCATCTACGGAAGATCATATCTGCCACATCTTGTTTCAGAAACCACTCATGGGGCATGAGAATTGCCCTGCTGAGCTTGCCCGCTATCACATTGGACTTCCCCAGGATGTGCATTGCAACCAGAAAAACGCTGCAAGATCGTACACTGCCATACTCGAAGGGCCTCCTGACATGAGGGATAAGATGTGGTTCCACCCTGCTTGCTGATGTACCACACTACTGACATGTTGTCTGTCTGAATTGCTATATGGCCCAAAGGAAGAGAGTCGTGAAGGGCTTGCAATGCTACTAACACCACTCTCATCTCCAGGACATTGATGTGCAAATGGTACTCATGAAGTTGCCAAGTTCCATGGACTGTCTGCCACAAATAACGCCCTCCCCCCAGCTGGGAATCATCCGTGGTCACTGTGGCTATTGGAAGAGGGGCTACAAAGGGTCTGCCCAGAGTAACTAGTGGAGCCACCACTGTAGATCTTTCTTGCAAGTATCCGTGATTAAGATCAAGTGTGACACTGGCAAGTCCTGATATGACCACTGAGTGAAGAGGAGTCATTGCAGAATCCTCATGTGATAACGGGCTAGCAGAACTACAGTAATGGCAGCCGCCATTAACCCAAAGACTTTCAGGACAAATTGAGCCTGAACCTTTGATTCTGCCAAAAGAAGAGACACCTGGCCTCGAATGGCAAGCACCCTTTCTTGTGGAAGCTTGGCTATCATGTCTCTTGTATTTAGCTGAGCGCCTATGAAAAATAATACACAGAGGGCAACAAGGCAGATTTTTCGTAATTTACTGTGATTCCTAGGCATGCACAAGTGTGAATCATGTGGTTTCTGGCCTTTAGGAGATGATGCTCAGTGGTGGCGGTGAGGAGCCAGTCGTCTAGATAAGGAAACACCTGGAATCCCAAACATCTCAGGTGAGCCATGACTACTGCCATGCATTTGGTGGAGCCATGACTACTGCCATGCATTTGGTGAACACCCTGGGGGCTGTGGTGAGACCAAAGGGCAGAGCTCTGAACTAATGACTGGCTCCCAGCCGGAAGCGTAAATGTCTCCTGGACGCCTGTCCATTTTTATATGGTAGTACGCATCCTGGAGATCGATAGAGCACATCCAATCGTCCTGACCCAAAAAGGGTAGAATGGATTGCAGTGTCACCATCTGGAACTTGGTCTTCCTTACTGACCTGTTTAACCTGCTGAGATCCAAGATAGGTCTCCAGTCCCCTGTCTTCTTTGGAACGAAAAAGAACCTTGAGTAAGTTCCGCTTGAATGGCTCTTTTTTGCAACAAAGTTTTTACTTCTACGGCTGCTTGATCCCGAAGATTGGGTTGATCATCAGAGATTGTTGATTTTTGACTTCTTGGGGGGTGCATGGGAGAAGGGAATTTGGTAACCCCTGGAAATAATGCATTATACCCATTCGTCTCCTGCTATATCTTGTCAGGCTCTAGGGTACAGTGAAATTCTGCCCCCGACTGCCTCCAGAGGTGAGCAGCCGGGCAATCCTTCAGGGATTCTGAAAGGGTCTGGCAGAGAACATATCCCTGTCGCCCTGTTGTGGAACCCCCCCCTCACCATGAGATCGGCATCTCCCGTTACTACTTCCCCTCTGCTTCTGGGGGAATTATCTCCACGAGTGTCCTGTGAAGCTGCCTGGGATTTACGGAACCACATTTTCCTGCTCTTTTGGCCTTTGGGATAAGGCTGGGATGGAGTGGAAAAACGGAGTCCTACAGCAGAGAGAGTTTTGCCATCACGTTCACTCCTGGTAAAAGTCTCTCAAACTTGAGGCCCGAACAAGGTTGAGCCGTCAAAGGGGGTGTTGGTAAAGGAGGACTTGAAGGGACCCGCAAATTGACGACGCATCCAGGAATGTCTGCGAAGAGCCACTCCTGTGCCTGCAGCCTTACTTGCTCCATCTGCTGCATAAGAAATCAACAGCATGGAAGAGTTGACAATGGAGGTTAGGGTCGCTAGCTGGTTAGCAGTCTTGGAAGCCGCCCCCTCAGCTAAAGGATCCTGGAGGGTATCTCCCAACTCTTTAAGGAAATCCCTCTGAAGCTTAGTAAAATGCGTCAAGTAGTTCAGTGACCGAACAGTAAAGGTCGCTGAAGAGAAAACACGCTTCCCATATCTATCCATGGCTCTAGACTCCTTGTTTGGCGGATGGATAGAAGAGGAAGTCTCCGCAAGTTCCTTCTTGGTGGCTGCTGCCACCACCATAGCATCAACTGATACGCCTTTGGAGAGGAAGGACTTGTCATTTAGTGAAGTCATGAATTTGTGTGGCCTTCTCAGAACAGGCTCCATGGACTCTGGAGCACTCCAGGCCTTTTGACTCACGACAGACAAAAAGTGGGTCAAAAGGTGGAGACACCCAGGAGGTGGAAGGTTGTGAACCAAATGCATCCAGGTACACGGACTTGTCCTCATGGAAGGAAGGACTTCCAGTTTCCCCTCTGTAAGGATCTCCAGAATGTCTGATAAGACATCTTCAAAGGGGGACCATGGGGACCCCTTTGCGTCATCCACGTCTGTCAGAGGTGACTGACTCAGGGGAATCCACGTTTCCTCTTACATTTTTACTTCCTGGGAACCTCCGCTAAGGCATGCTCAGGAGAGGTCTCTGAAGAAGAGGGGTCATCCAGTAGGGCATCCTGTGGCATAGGTTCCCTACACTTGGGACGGAGAGAAAGATCTGAGGCAGACGCAGGTATTGATGGGGACGGAGCCAATGGAGCAGAGGGTGGGGCCGAATCAGTGGACAGCACACTCATCATCTCAAAGGCACCTCGGTCTGGAACGGAGGGAGGGTCCGAGGAGCCTGGAGACCTCCTCTGCACCGAAGGCGATTGCTCTGAGGCAGATATGGGAGCTGAACTCACCTGCGCCAAAGCTTCAGGAGGGAGAGTGGGGTCAGACAAGTGTCTGATACCACTTCCTCCCTCGGAGCCGACGCGGGAGTCTCGGCGCCCAGACCTCTTGATGGAGCGGACTGTTCAGGAGGTCAGAGCGAATGTCAGAACAGACGGTCAGGCTCCGAACTGGACGCAGTCAGAGGAGGAACAGAGATAGGGGCTGGACCAGACAATGAAGCCACTTCCTTCTGGGCTGGCCCTGACAACTGAGCAAATACCCATGTCTTGAGCAGCCTCTTCACCACTCTCTCCACATCATCATCCGATAAACTCCTGGATGATCGAAAGGAGTCGGCTAAGGACCAGTGACTACCTGCTGCTGACTATAACAGTGGTGACTGAGGCACAGATCTCACCAGATCCAAGGAAGGAGAGCTCGACCTCTTATGAGTCCGGATGGCTCCGAAGCCACAGATGGAACCACTGGAGAAGAGGAATCCTTGGAGCCAACAATCTGCTCCGAAGGATCCAACAATTTTGATTTTGCCTTTGACGGCACCGAAGGTGGAGCCGAAAAAGGAGCTCGTCTATCATCAGATTTGGAAGGCTGAGTAACCGAAGCAACCTCAACCTGAGGTTTTTAACAACCCTCTCAAGATCAACTTGCTGAGCCTTTACTGCAACACTTGTGCACTGAAGGCATGACACACAGAACATGAGTCTTGAAGGTGGACCGCACCTAAACAGTAAACGCAACTCATGTGCCCGTTGGTAAGGGACATTTTTTGGCAATAAGAGTCACATTTTTTAAAGCCTAACTGCTTTGTAGATTCTTTAGACATAATTACACACAGCAATGAACGTAATAAAGTAGAGAGTTTTTTTTTTTTTTTTTAAGCGGGAAGAAAGATAAAGAAGGGGTAGCCTCTAAATTAAACGGCTAATACTCCCAAAGGGAGAAAGCCTCTAACTTAAACAGCTTTTCCCTAAGAAGCAAGGAGGGAAAAAGGGAAGGATAACAATCCTGAAGATAACAGGCTGCCGACAACACAGAAATAACAGGCCTGAGAGGAAACGGCCTATAAAGACAAACAACAACTGTAACAAGTACAGGAGTGATAAGACAGTTAAACTCTAACTAATAATGCAAATTAGCGCTGAAAAAACAGCAATTTTGACAGAAAAAAAATAGACTACTTAGCCTGAGCAGCAGAAAACAACCTCGACGCTCCAAGTGGCAAATGAGATCTGGGTAGCTACCACTATGCATGCTGGGATAAGGGGTTAGCCTCGAGCCAGTAAGGACTCTTTGAGCTTTAGAAGTGGAAGAGTCAGAGCTGAGATCAGCTCCGAACCCAACTAGAAAGAAGGAAGGCGAGATGGACAACATAACATACTCTAATTCTATGGGTTCTGATAAGGTGCCAGCCTGCTTCTTCGTCAGTAACAAGCGCTGCCTCACCAATTTCTTCCTAAATCAATTTAACCTCAGCCTCTTAGCTGGTTTCATGCAGAGGTTTGGAGGAAGTACAGTTGTGCAAAATCTTACCATAACGGTATATGTCCTTCTCTTCACTGTTGTAGTATTCTTAACATTTGGGATCCCCTGCCTAGGGCAGTCCAACATCTGGCCAGTATACCAAAGCCTTATGTTGCTTTAAGGTACACTGTAGTCATACGTATGCCCCTCACGAGGAGCACCACTTCTCCTTTGGATGGCCCAGTGGTGCAGCAGTAGCATTGTCGCCTCACAGCAAGAGGTTCTCCGGTTCAATTCTCAGCTGGAGTGCCTTCTGTGCGGAGTATGCATGTCCTCCCTGTGTCTGTGTGGGTTTCTTCTGGGTGCTCCAATTTCCTCCCATGTTACAAAGGACATGCATCTGGAGCATCTCTCCACAGGCCTCTGCTGAAAATTGGCTTACTTCCAAATCAGACTTTCCCGGTAAACAAATGTTAAATAAATAATAATAAAATAAAAAAGGTGATGTCCGGATGTACCATATCGACAAAATTCAAGCAAACAAGAATCCAACTAATAACCACACCAGAAATGTGGGGGAAAAAAAAAAAACAGAAAAAGTCCAGATAAAACTCCACAGTTTACAGACAGTTAAGCGCTTTCATCCCCAAGTGGGATTTCTTCAGAACTACCATTATTAAAACACAAGCCATTTAAATACATCTTAGACTAATCATGTGACATCCAGTGAACCAGTTAGTTTGATAAAACAATAAAACACTAAGTTGTGTGTGAAGAACCTAGTGCTTAAACAAAAACACAAATACATAAACAGTATAAAAACAAATGCATATGACCCTGAATGATAAATGGGTTCATATTAGGACAACAGACCCTTCATTTATTAGATGATGAATGTATGTTTACAGCAACACCAACTTTAAATAAACCGTTGTTGCTGTTGATTATGGAACTTATTTGGTAGTTGAAATTAATTGCTACAGCACCCCCTGGGTTGAATGAAGCTTGATCTATTACCCGTTCATTAAAGTTAAAAAGTTAATATGTTTAGTAGTTTTTTTAGAATAGATATTATTCATATATTTTTAAAGTTGGCGTTATCTAAACATACATTTAACATCTAATAAATTAATTAAGGGTCTGTTGTCCTAATATGAACCCATTTATCACCCAGGGGCATATCCATTTTTCATACTGTTTTATGTATTTGTGTTTTTGTTAAAGTGCTTCAAGTGTCTTACTGTTTTACCAAATTGATTGATTCATTAGATGTCACATGATTAGCCTGAGATGTATTTAAATGGCTTGCATTTTAATAATGGCAGTTCTGAAGAAGTCCCATGTGGGGACAAAAGCGGTCAACTGCCTGTAATAAATCTGTGGAGTTTTATCTAGACTTTTGCTGTTTTTTCCACATTTCCAGTGTGGTTATTTGTCTGGATGTACCATCCCTAGAAGCCCCAGCAGGAATGGTAGTGCATGGAAAAACGAGATAAGCAGGACATCCAGAAGAGAAATGGACCAGGGGGTGGAAGGGGGAGTGAATAATGCAACAGTGAAGGGAAGGACAACTTCCATTTCACTGTTGCAGTATTCTTATCATTAGGGACTGTGCCAATGCTCAGGAAGAAACTGGGGAGGAGGAAGGACCAGCAGAGCTCTCTAGGAAGCCATGAAGGATGGCCATAGCAAAACCATCTCTAGTTCTGGAGATTTCATTAAATTTGTAGTGCTTGGTAAATGTATCACAGAAGCCCAGGTAGCTGCTTCAAGATTAGAGTTAATATCCAAAACCATGAAAAAAGCACCAGAAAAAGCTACAGCTCTAGCAGAATGAACCTTAGCAGAAAACAGAAGGCTCTTACCATGAAAATAACAATAAAAAGAAATAGCTTTTGAAATCCAAGATGATATACTTTTCTTGGATACAGCTAATCCCAAGGACCTGGGAGTAAAGGGAACAAAGAGATGATCAGATTTCCTAACACTCTTAGTCTTATCCAAATAAAATCCGAGCTGTCTATGCACATCCAATGTGTGCAGCACCTTCTCACTAGCAGATTGTGGAGAAGGGAAAGAAGTGGGCAAATGAACAGACTAAGTGACAACTCATTCACCACTTTGGGCATAAAAGAAGGATTAGTACACAATGACACCCTGTCCTTATGAAACACCAAAAATGGAGGACAAGCCATAAGGGCTTGAAGCTCAGAAATCCATCTGGCAGAAGTAAGGACCAACAAAAAGACAGTCTTTCAAGAGCAATGCTGCAAGGAAGTTGAAGCTGCAGGCTCAAAAGGAATCTGAGTCAATTTCTCCTAAACAAAATTAAGATTCCAGGGAGGAGGAACAAGCTTCCTGGGAGGCCTAATATGAAGGACGCCTTTAAGGAATTGTTTAGCTTTAAGCCTAGAAGCTAAAGGAGGAGATAAAGGCAAACAAGCAGAGGTAGCTGATAAATGGGCCTTAACAGAAGAATAGGCCAACACAGCATTGAACAATACACACAGATAAGTGAAAACCAAAGGAACATCCACACAGCATGGTTCCAGGTTAAGAGAAAGACACCAAACATAAAACCTCTTCCATTTGGATGAGTAGGACTTCCTAGTATTGGGTTTCCTGGCCTCCTGCAGGACCCTGAGCATGTCCTCAGAAAAAAGGATTTTGATTCCAGATAGATACCCATCACCTACAGAGTAAACTGAAGAGTGGACAGGTGGGGATGGATGAGAGATCCCTTGTCTTGTGTGAGTAGGCACCCCTGTGAGGTAACTTGTGATGACTCCCCTTGGCTAACTGCAGAAGAGGGAACCAATGCCATCCAGGCCAAAAGGAAGTCACCAACAAGACTTTGGGGCATTCTGTTGAATTTTGAACAAGACCTTTGGAATAAGGGAAAGGAGAGGAAAAACAAAGAAACATCCCCTTCCAAGAAAAAGAGAAGGCGTCCACCTTCTACACCAAAGGACCTGGGAATATGGCATAAAATAGAGGAAGTTGTCTGTTTAGAGGGGAGGCAAAGACCTATTTGAGGAGTACACCACTAGTGCACAATGGCCCAAAAACACATCCCTGTGAAGCATCGGTTTGTGGATAAAATTAAGGACCTGCTCAGAGTGCCACAATTTTTTTTGACCTGAGGGAATGTAAACTGCTTGAAGAGTCACTTGATACTGGACAGCAAGATCCCATACCAGGAGTGCCAACTGGCAAAGAAGATAAGATCGTGTCCCCCCCTCCCCCCCATTTGTTTACATACCACATCACTGTGGAGTTGTCTGTAAACACCTTGAGAGGTCCCTGGGAGAAAGGAAGAGGAAAAGCTTGAAGAGACAGCAGAAGGGCTCTCATCTCTTTGACAGTGATGTGCTCCTTCTGTTCAAGAGGACACCAGACCCCTTGCACCTTTAGGGAGCCCATAGCTGCTTCCTCATCCCATGTCTGAAACATCTGTGAACAGCTCCTGAGAGGGAAGAGGTGGATGAAAAGGAAGCCCTGGATATAAGGACAACTGCTAGATCTACCAATGGAGTTTCTTCTTGAGACAAGGCAGAAGAGGAAAGAAAAGTTGTGTAAAATCTTACCATAACCATAGATGTCCTTCTCTTCCATGTTGCAGTATTCTGCATATGGGTTTACTCCTCTTGTCTCGTGTATGTACAGCCAGTATCCAAAAGCTTTCAGTCCCTCCAAGGTGAGTAAGATGTCTGACATAGCCGCGAGTACGTGGGCCATAATGGTGACATTGGCACACCAGCCCTCAGAATTGAAGGCCCCAGTCGGAGCCAGTCCTAGTAAGGACAATGCCATATCATTGCCATCCAGATAGGCAAGTCATTAGCTGACAGGAGGGGAAGGAGGGTGGGAAGGAATACTGCAACATGGAAGAGAAGGACATCTATGGTTATGGTAAGATTTTACACAACTTTTCTATGTCCTTCTATTCCCATGTTGCAGTATTCTGCATATGGGTGAGTGCCAAAGCTCACTGAGATTGAGGTGTTGGTCTAGAGGCAGACTCCAGGAATCCATGAAAGATAGCCTTGGTGAACCCTGCCCTGGATCTAGAGATGGGGTCAAATGTGCAGTGTTTGGTGAAGGTGTGGACTGAAGACCAAGTAGCAGCCGCCAGGATAGTAGAGGTATTCAGGCCATTGAAGAAGGTACCTGAAGAGGCCATGGCTCTTGTAGAATGAGCTTTAACTGTACCCTGCAGAGACTTACCATGGAATTTGTATCAGAAGGTGATGGCCTTGGAGATCCAAGTAGAAATAGTCTGCTTGGACAATGCCCTCCCCAGGGCTCTAGGGTGGAAGGATATGAAAAGTTTGTCAGCCTGTCTGATAGACTTGGTGTTGTGCAGGTAAAATCTGATTTGTCTGTACACATCCAGGGAATGCAGCACTCTCTCACTTTCTCCTCATGGGTTTGGGAAAAAGACAGGTAAGTATATGGCCTGATTGAGGGACAGGTCATTGACTACCATGGGCATGAAGGATGGGTTTGCCCTGAGGGTAACCCTGTCCTTGTGGAAAACTAGGAAGGGAAGGATAGCCATAAGGGCTTGGAGTTCAGACACTCTTCTGGCTAAGGTTAGGGCCATTAACAGAACAGTTTTCCAAGTACAATGCTTTAGGAAGGCTTTATCTACTGGATTAAAGGGTGGGAGTGTAAGCTTCTCAAGCACGTAGTTAAGGTCCCAAAGTGGAGGAGAGGGTTTCCTGGGGGTCTGCGCTGAAGTACCCCTTCAGGAAGAGTTTGGAAGGAAGTCTGGATTTTAATGGGGGATCCAGAGGCAGGCATGCAGAAATAGCAGACAGATGAGCTTTGATGGATGAGTAAGCCAATCCAGTCTGTAGCAGCTCACACAAATAAGACAGCACTAGAGGGGATTCACTCAGAAGTGGGTCCAGCTGTCTTTTCTGACACCACACAGTGAATTGTTTCCACTGAGAGATATCATTTTCTTGTATTTGGTATCTTGGTCTCCTGCAGGACATTCAGCATGACTTCGTTGTAAAGGTGTCTGAAGCGGATCAGAATCCTATCACCCACAGAGTTAGGTGTAGAAGCTGCCATTTTGGATGAATTAGTGACCCCTTGTGCTGTGTGAGAAGGTCCACTCTGGGGGGTAACTTGTGGTGACTGTCCTTGGACAAATGTAGGAGTAAGGGAAACCAATGCTGTCTGGGCAAGTATTTTTCAGACCCTTCCGAAGGAGTAGGAGGGGGTGCATATAGATACAGTGCCTGTGGTTCTGGTGGTGGCCTGGTGCAGAAGCCAGGAAGTTGCCTGTTGATGGAGGAGGCAAACAGGTCTATTTGAAGTATACCCCACCTGTGGACCAGATCCAGGAAGACATCTCTGTGAAGCATCCTTTCATGGTTGCTTGTGCTGGTTCTGCTCAAACATCTGCCTGTGAGTTGTGGAGAGAGGGAATGTAGGTCACCTGCAGGGTTATTCCCTGTAAGGTGGCCAATTCCCAAACCAAAAGGGCTAGTCTGCAGAGCAGGTAGGACTTGGTCCCTCTCTGTTTGTTGATATACCACAGTACAGTGGTGTTGTCTGTGTACATCAGAAGTGGTCCCTGTTGTAGGGAAGGGAGCAATGCCTGGAAGGCTAGAACTACTGCCCTCAACTCTCTGGCATTATGTGTTCTGATTTCTGGTTATTAGGCCACAGGCCCTGCACCTTTCGGTGGCCAAGGGTGGCTCCCTACCCCACGTCTGAGGTGTCTGTGTGCATGACCTGAGAGGGTTGAGGTGGTTGAAGAGGAAGGACTGGGTTGTGATTTACCTGATCCAACCACCATAGTATTTCCTTTTTTTAGGTAGGGTAGTAGGGGCACAATGTGGGCGGCCACGGTGGTGCAGTGGTTAGTGTTGTCGCCTCACAGCAAGAGGTTCTCCAGGTTGATCCTTGGCTGGGGTGCCTTCTGTGCGGAGTCTGTATGTTCTCCCTGTGGTGGTATGGGTTTCCTCTGTGTGCTCCACTTTCCTCCCACATCCCAAAGACAAGCTGTAGGTGGATTGGACACTCTAATTTGGCTCTAGGCATGTGTGTGTTCATGTGTGTACCTTCCATGGAAGGTTGGGTGCCGGGCTGGCAACTCGACACTGTAAAACTCCGCTGCCAATCATGAGAGGACAGGTGGTCCGCTGCGGTGACCCCTAACATGGAAAAGCCGAAAGAAGAAGAAGTAGGGGCACAATGTGATCCAGAGGACAGTTGTGTTGCTTCCCGACTGACCGAAGGTGCCACTGTAGCTTTCTCATGTGCAATCTTGCTAAAGGAAGCATGGGTATGATAGCTGCCATGTAGCCTAGAAGTTTGAGGTACTGCCTTGCAGTCAACTATGTGGAGTGAAGGACCAGTAGAAGTTGTTCTGTCAATGAAGTCACTTTTGGTGGGGGTCGGTATGTCTCTATGAGATCAGAGCAGATCCTGTACCCGAGGAACACAATGTCTTGGGTTGGTTAAAGATGAGATTTTGGGAGGTTTATCTGAAATCCCAGGGATTGAAGGAGGGTCACCACAAAGTGGATGTTCCCTTGGAGGGTTTTTTGGCTGGCAGCCTGGATCAGCATGTCATACAGGTAAGGGAATATCTGTATTCCTTTTGTCCTGCAGAAAGCTATCACTAGTGCCAAGCATTTGAAGACTCTGGGTGCGGTGGAGAGTCCAAAGGGCAAGACAGAGAATTGCAAGTGAGAGGAACCCACCAAGAATCTCAAGTATTTCCCGTGGGTGGGTTTGATCGGGATGTGGAGATAAGGATCCTTTATATCTAATGTAGCCAGGAATCTTTTGGAATTATGAGAGGGAAAAGGGTTGGCAGGGTCAGCATTTTGAAGGTAGGCGCCTTTAAAAAAAACTTGAGATAGGAGAGGTCTAGAATAGGTCTCCAGGGTCCATCCTTCCTGGGGACCAGGAAGAGTCTTGAGTAGAATCCTCTTCCTTTTGCAGTTGAGGGGACTGTCTCTATGGTACCCTGATCTAACAGGGTCTGCACTACTGGTTGCAAGAGGTGCAGTTGGCTGAGTAGGTGGTCATGGTATGCCTTGCCCTATGGGTGGTGAGATCCAGGACATAAAATGACTGTTTTGAAGTACGGACAAGACCCACTTGTCTGAAGTGAGGAGACAGTGAGAGATGTGAGCAGACAGTAGTACCGGGGGGGGGGGGTGGAAGGTAGTCAGAAGCTACATGCCCTGTCCTGAAAGAGAGATCTCTGGCTAGAGGGAGGTGATGTTCTAGCTGGAGAGGGTTGTTTCCTTGTGGGCTTATGAGGCCTTGAAGGAGAAGCAGGACGTGAGTGCTTCCTAATAAACTGAGTTTTTGCTGGATAGTTTCTGTGAAAGTTAGGGATTGGTGAAACCAGTAAATGTTTAAGTTCCAACATTTCTTTGCCTTTTTGCTGTAGAGATTTGAAGAGGCCTTCTACTTTATAAGCGAAGAGTGCAGCACTGTCCAAAGTAGCATCACTGAGCTTTGCCCTGAAATCATGACAGGGGTTGTAGGCGAAGCCAAGAGCATCTGCGTAGGGCAGATGCTCCTGCTGCTGACCTGGCAGAGGATTGTGTGGCATCAGAATTACACTTGATAGTTTGTCTGGTGACCTGGGAAAAGAGAACTAGGAGAGAGAACAGTGATAATTTGGCAGGGGATCTGGAATATCTGCCAGGTGTTTGGTACCAGATTCTAAGAGGGACAAAGCATACTTGGCCATGTGAGTCTGGTAGTTTGTGGCTCTGAAGGCCAAGCTTGCCAAAGTATATATCTTTTTGCTCAACCTTTCCATGGTTTTGCTGTCTTTGTCAGCAGTGAAAATGGTGGTAGTAGGTAGGAGTTTGGAGGCTTTGTCCATAATGACTACATGCTGTACAGAAGGCATCTATAAAGGCAGGCAGGACAGGAGGAACAGCAGATGGGCTGGGGGTTTGCCTCTGAATGAGGTCGTAATATGTCTTTTGCACCTCAGTCATTTCTGAGGATTCCCATTTAAAGTGTTCCTTCATCCTGCTAATAGCTTCACTAAAAGTCTTCAACTGGGGAGTTAGGGTCCACTGACTCTTCCTCTGGGGATCCGTATCCCAAGGGGGAAGATAGTTGAGAGTTGTAAGACAGTGATTCCTCTGAGGAATCTGAAAGGACTTCCTCTTCTCTAGTAGCTGTCACAGTAGGCTGAGGCCCGGATCAGTCAGAAGAGGCTCAGCAGTAGACGAAGGACATAAGGTACTGACCCTTCTTTTTTGGTGGTTCTGCGGAGACATCTGAGGAAGGTAAAGATTAAGCGCATGCAAGTGACTATGTTGCGTCTTAGGCACAAACAACTGGCAAATAGGAAAGGCCTTGTGGTCGTGCAACAGTCCCAAACAGAAAAGGCACTTATTGTGGACATCCTTATATGGGATCCGGCGGCCGCACTGACACTTACCCTTTCTGGATGACATGAACAAGCAATACTAATTTATAGGAGGACTGAAAAGGTCCCCAACGGGGTACTTATCTTATAAAATGAATCAGGCGTCAGCGGTAGCAGAAACACCTGGCGTATAACTGGCGGCTGAAAAGTTCTGTGGGCTGGTATGTGCTGACATCACCTTTATGGCCCACTTACTCTTGGCCACGTCAGACATCTCACGCACCTTGGAGGGACTGAAATATTTTGGATACTGGCTGTTCATATGCAAGACTAGAAGAGTAAACCCATATGCAGAATACTGCAACATGGGAATAGAAGGACATCCACAAATTCTAGGGGATGAGCATGCTGAAGCCAAACTAACTTCAGGAACCACTGAAACGTCCTCATGTGAAGTTTGACCACAGGGAGCATAGGGAAGGTGGATGACATAAAACCCAAAGCTCTCAGAAACCCCTGGCTGTAATGGAAGCCAAAGGAAGAAGAGTTTGAAAGAAGGAGATGAGGGTCAAGGCCTTGGGAGGAAGCAGGGATGCCAGCAAAGGCACTATCTGAATCCTGAAGCTCAGAAAAACACAGTCCTGAGAAGGAGTCAAGAAGACTTTTTGAAGTTTATTGTAAATCCCAGGCTCTGAAGAATAAAGATGGCAAAATGGAGATTTTGCAACAAGATCTCTGGAGAGGATGCCTGAAACAGCAGGTCATCCAAGCAGGGAAATACCTGGATCCCTTGAAGTCTGCAAAAAGCTATCACAGGAGAGCTGCATCTAGTGAATACACTTGGGAGTAGTATAAAGGGCCAAAGGGTAAAGCAGAGAAAGTACAGTTGCATACCCTTACCATAAATGTAGATGTTTAAGTGTATTCACTGTTGCAGTCATCACACTTAGGTTATCTGCCTGCAGGTAGCCCTCAGTCGGCCCGAATACCAGAATCTTGGGATTTCTGCGTCAGATGCTGTCGCCTCTTCCATGATGTCAGGGGTATAAAACATGCAGCCGATGGCATTACATCAGTTTTTCTTGCCCAAGATGTCAGGCGTCCCCAAAATAGGAAGCAATTACATGGTGTGGAACACCTCCAGTAAAAAGTAAATATCACTGCCATAAGATATGGACAAAAAGTGGATAGGTAGAAAGAATAGAAATGTCAGGGGGCTACAGGGAGGGTAACCAGGACTGCAACAGTGAATACACTCAAACATCTGCATTTATGGTAAGTGTACACAACTGTACTATGTTCTTTGTGTTTCACTGTTGCAGTCATCGCACTTGGGTTATTTCCCAAGGCTGAGGAAGGGTGGAGGCAGTCAAGAAGTATTGGGGCTGGCTAGCAGGCCTTGTAAGACTGCTGTGGCAAATCCATCTCTGGATTTAGAAAAAAAAACAGGTAAGTGGTAATGCTTGGTGAAGGTGTGTACAGAACTCCAGGTTGCAGCTTCCAGGATGTCCCTGGCAGGGACTCCCCTGAGAAATGTTGTAGAGGTTGAGGTAGCCCTAGTGGAATGAGTTCTGATCCCCTGTGGGGTAGGTTTTCCATGGTGTTTGTAGCAGAAATGGATGCAGTGTGCTATCCATTTGGAAATGGTTTGCTTTGAAATGGCCTTGTCCTCTGCCCCTGTAGCAAAGCTGACTAGCAGCTGGTCAGATTTTCTGAAAGGTTTAGTTCCGTCAAGGTAGAACCTGAGCTGTCAGTGCACATCCATGGAGTGCAGAATCCTTTCCCCTTTATTCTGAGGATTAGGGAAAAAGGTTGGTAAATGGATGGATTGGTTTAAAGCCACACTGGATACCACCTTGGGCATAAATGATGGGTTAGTCCTGAGGGAAACCCTATCCACCTCAAAAATAATGAAGGGTTCCACAGCCATTAGTGCCTGTAACTGAAGTGATGGCTAGACGTAAGGCTGTTTTCCAAGAAAGGAATTTTAACTCTGCTGCAGCAGCAGGCTCAAAAGGGGGAAGCATGAGCTTCTCTAGTACAAAGTTAAGGTCCCAGGCAGGGGTGGGAGCTCTCCTTGGGGGCTTTAAATTGTTAGCTCCTCTCAGGAACTGTTTGATGAGAGGGTGAGAAAATAGAGGTGGCTCAGTATTGTAATGAGCTGAGATGGCAGAGGCATGAATTTTAATTGATGAGAAGGATAGGCCTTTGTGGAGTAGCTCTGCTAGATAATCTTTAGGTAAGGTGGGCACAGCTGTGTCCTTTCCTTGAGACTGGCTCCAAGAACAATATCTTTTCCACTTTTCTGAATAGGATTTCCTAGTACTAGACCTTCTGGCCTCAAGGATGACATCCAGCACCTGTTTGCTGAGGGTTGCTGGTGGTGTATTCGGGGGATAAGCCAGGCTGCAAGGTTCAGAGTTTGCAGCTGTGGATGCAAAATCTGTCCCTCCTACTGGGACAGCAGGGAGGAGGTCTGATGTAGGTGCCAGGGTGGCACTGCTGTCAGACTGCGTAGGAGTGGGTACCAGTGCTGGCGTGGCCAGTCTGGGGCAGTAAGGATTGTCCTTGGCCTGTTCTGTTTGATCTTGAGTAGTACTTTTGAGAGGAGGGGCAGAGGGGGAGAGGTATAAATTGAGAGGTTTTCCCATGTAAAGGATAGGGCATCCACTTTCCACGCTTGGCTGTGGGGATTTCTGGTGCAAAATTTGCGCAATTGATCGTTTTGGGGGAAGGCAAAGAGGTCCACCTCTGGAGTCCCCCATCTGTGGATTAGAAGTTTGAATGAGTTGGGTTCCAGCTTCCACTCATGTGGAGTCCAGCAGATTTCTGCTTAAGTCGTCTGCCAGTGTATTTTGTTTGCCTGGCAGGAATTGAGCTTGCAGGTGCACTTGGTTGCTCAAGGCTGTATTCCATAGGGCCATGGCTAGCTTGCAGGGTGGGTAAGAATGCCCCCCCCCCCCTGCTTATGTACCACAAACTATGGTGTTGTCTTGTCTTTATCAGGAATTGTCCTGGAAGGATAAGGTATTTGAAGGCTGTCAAAGCAATCTGTACAGCTAACATTTCTTTTTGATTGATATGCAGGAGAATTTGTCCTGGGCTTCATTTGCCTTGAATGCATTTGCCTGCCATGTGAGCCCCCCACGCATAGTCTGATGCATCTGTTTTCAGGGTTTGGGCGGTGAGGGGTTAAGTGAAAGGAAGTCCCTTGTTGTGGTTGCATGTCTCTGCCCACCAAAGGAACTCTGCCCTTAGACAAGGAATGACAGGAATCAGTGTTTCCAGGTCCTGAGAATGTTGACACCAGAGACTTTTTAAGTACCACTGAAGTTTCCTCATATGCAGTCTTGCATATGGAGTTAGCAGAATGCATAAGGCCATGAACCCTAGGGCTTGCACTGTTTTTCTTGCAGATAGCTGGGTTTTGGTGGCCAGTAGTTTGTCAAATAAACCTGTTTTTCTGGATTGAGGAATGCCATCTGGGAAGTTCTGTTTAAGCAAGCTCCCACGAAAATAATCTTTTGGCAGGGCACCAGTTGTGATTTATTTTTGTTGATAGTGTACCCCAGAGAAGTTAGACATCTCGTTACAAATGCCAGGTGCTGAAGTAGCAACTCCTGACTGTCCGACTGAATCGGGCAATCGTCCAAGTATGGCTAAATTTGAATATTTCTCTGCCTGCAGTATGCAATGGCTGGAGCCAGGCACTTTGTGAATACCCTGGGCGCAGAAGATAAGCCAAAGGGAAGTGCAGAGAACCGATAGTGCATACAGCCTGCCCTGAAATGTAGATAATTCCTGCAAGATTCCCTTATGGGGATGTGCAGATAAGCTTCTTTTAAGTCTAGGGTGACTAGCCAGGCATCCTTGGCTAGCATAGGAAGAAGCTGTTGCACAGTCAGCATTTTGAATTTTGGGACCACCAAGAAGGTGTTGAGAATTGACAGATCTAGGATAGGGTGGCAAGAGCCCTCTTTTCTGGGCACCAGGAACAGTCTGGAGTAGAAACCCTGTCCCCTTTGCTCTATTGGCACAGGCTGAATAGCCCTGATACTGAGAAAAGAAAGTACTAGCTTTTGAGCCTCTGCCCACTGGTTTGGAGGAAGGCCTGGCAACCTGCTTGGGGTTGGCAGTGAGTGGAAGTGGAATCTGTATCTCTGGGATACAATGTTTAGGGCCCATCGGTCCTGGGTGATGGACATCCAGTTTTTTGCAGGTAGGGCGAGTTTTCCTCCTAGGGGTGCAATTATTTGGGCCCTGCTGGGAAGGAAGATAGACAAGTCATTGTGAACTTTTTCCATAGGGGGGTGGCTTACCACTCCCTGTTTTAGAGGAGGAGCACTCCATTGTTTAGATCTCTGCATACCCTGAGACTGTAGTTTTAGTGGCCTGAAACCCCTGGGTTTGGACTAAGAATGCCTGGGAGGGACTGGAAAGGACCAGTTTTTTTAGAAGTCCAATGCCTACTGAATCTAGGTGGCTGCACCTGTTAGAAATCTTTAACAATTTGCATAGATTTAGCTTTTTCTTCCATCTTTTTACGAAAAACTTCTGATTTTGTGCCAAACAAACTTTCCTGATTTAATGGAGCATCTACTAATTTTGCTTTGACATGGTCTGGCAAGATTTGCTCCTTCAGCCAAGCATGCCTTCTCAGTACAAACCTAGTGACAGCAGCCCTATAAGATGCTTCTAAGGCATCAAAACCACACTGCAAAGTATGTTTACTAACTTGGTTTGCAGAATGCATTAACTCTTGCAAATCTTTATTTTCTGTACAATCTGGAAACAACAACATTTTTTAATTAGTTCCATAATATGCTGCTGGTACTTCAACATGTGAAACTGGCAAATCAAAGCCCTGGTGGCAAGAGTTGCAAAGGTATATACCTTCTTATACCATCTGTCTAAAACTCTAGAATCCCTGTCCGAAGGGGTAGGGTTTTTGGCTGTAGTAGACTTAATGCCTTTAAGTCCTGGGGAAATAGACTCTGGATCCGCAGTGGGATTCTTAGAGAGAAATTTGTGAGAGTCAGGTACTCTAAAGTACCTGTCAGGCTTTCTAGGAATTGGTGGTAAAGTATCAGGAGTAAGACTGGATTCCATGAGGACATCATCTACAATGTCCAGGACAGGGGGTATAGCTAGAGGCCTGTGCTGAGGCATGTCTAAAAATTCTGAGTTTCTTTTTGGACTGAGGGTAGTCCTGACATTCCCAGTGGAAATCCTCTCTTAAAGTATGCAAGGTTTCACCAAAAGAAAAGTCCTCTGGAGGGGAGGCAGAGGGTATGGAAATCCTCTGCATCTAAATCCTCATAGGTAGATAAGGGTATGTTCTGCTAATCAGAGTCATCGGACTCATGGTCTGTAGAATCAGAAGGAAAATCAATTCTTTGTCCTTTAGAGGGAGAAGGCTGGCTTCCCCTAATTAAAGTTATAAGGTCTTCAGCCATTCTAAGCATTTGTTTCTGAGGCAAGGGAGCTTGAGCATGCACTTTGGCCATCTGTTTTCTAGGTGTAGTGTGAACTCTGGGCCTAAGAATCTCACTAGTTTTAGTCAAAAACGAAGCTGTTGGTTTAATGTGAACATTGGAAGGTCGGAATACACCCTCAGAAGCCGGTGCCTGCACAGCGGCTCTGGACCCAGCCAAGGTAGAGACATCCGCAGATTCCATAGTCGAAGAAGCATCTCGCAGCACACCAGACTCCGAATTGGTCTCAGCAGAGGCCTGCAAATCTGGAGAAGTGGGTATTGGAGGCTACAAACGTGCCTCAGTGAGTACCAGCAGACTGGCAACTAGCTTAACGGAAGCATTGTCAGCAGTTTTGGACCTATGTGGTCTGTCTCTGTCTTTATCCTTACGTCTTTTCGGAAGATAGGTAGTTAGATGGATTATTGAAGCCATTTTGGAATACGGAGAACGACAGCGAAAGAATTTAGTGACAAAGATAGTCCAACAAATAGTTTGGACGTTAAACAAGGCACAAAACCTACAGCGAGGAACGTCATGGTCTGGGCCTAAACAGATGACGCAGTAAGAATGAAAATCTCTGTGAGGTATTTGCTTTCCACAGGTAGACAATTGTTAACTTTTTCTGACATCGGTTAGAGCAAGAAAAAAGGATCCCCAACGGGGTACTTAGCTTTAGAAGACTTCAGGTTTGAAACTCGAAAAATGAAAATTTCAGGTAGCGGCCGACCAGCACTTGCAAACTGCTTCTGCTTCGGGCTCCCACGCGGCAAGAAAAGCTAATGGTGTCGGCTGCATGTTTTATACCCCTGACCTCCTGATGTCATGGAAGAGGCGACAGCATCAGACATAGAAATCCCAATTCGGGCCAACTGAGGGCTACCTGCAGGCAGATAACCAAAGTGTGCTGAGTGCAACAGTGAAACGCGAAGAACATCGAAAAATCCCAGAAAGCAACAGAGAAATGTAAAAACTTCCTGAAAAGGGGATGAATCCGAATATGAACATAAGCATCCTAGAGATCCAGACACACCATACAAGCCTGAGGAAGCCAAAGGGGGAACAAAGTCTGAAGGGACAACATTTGAAAAGTGGACACCTTCAGAAAAGTGTTTAGATGAGACAGGTCTACAACTGGTCGCGAAGTACCCTCCCTTTCTGGGAACTAAAAACTACCTGTCACACAAGCACCTCTTGAAAAGCCGAAAGACACAACAACAACACAAGCACCTCTTGAATAATACCCCGAGTCAAAAGGCCCCAAAGCCCCTCTGTTAAAAAAGAAAGTTGTTCCTGAAAAGGCTGATGAATACCCATAAAAAGGGGGAAGGGATTTCCACACCATTAAATAGCCCTGGTGAATAATGGACAGAACCCAGGAATCCTGCGTAATCTGTAGCCAAATAGGAAGAGAGAGAGAGAAAGGGGCAGAGAAACAGGGAAGTGGCTGGAAGAATATGATAGACAGCACAAGGATTATCTGGAAAGGAAGACTTCTAAGTCCCTGAAGTCTGAGTAGTCTTAGCAGGAGGAGCCCGTTTGCCACTTTTTTTGCCCTTAGGAGGGGGGCAAGACTGCCTGCTAACAAAGGCCGACTTATTGGGGAGGTTTCTCTGAAATTTAGGAACAGGAGAGAGAAACATGTTTGGGTTCTTGTAAAGCTTTCCCCTTATCCTGAAGGGACTTTACAAAATCAGCAGCAGCTTCATCAAACAAGTGCTTATTATCAAGAGGGGCACCCATCAACTTAGCTTTGATATAATCAGGCAAAGGCTGAAGCTGAAGCCAATAATACCTCCTCATCACCGATTCAAAAGCAGCAGCCCTAGAAAAAGCACTGCTGCATCGTAATTACACTTGATGGAATGATGAGCCACCTGTGAGGAAGTCCTTAACAGGGAAAGAGCAGAAGTTTTACCCTCATAGTCTGGAAGATCAGATATAACCTAACAAGCCTGGGATAGGAGAGCCAGCACATACCTGGACATATGGATCTGATAATTAATGGGTCTATATTATAAAATTGAAGCTTTAGGTAATCGAATACCTAAAGCTCGACACCTAAACAGCGAAAGCTGTAAACATCGAACGGCTACTTCCGCAAATTCTTTTGTAGGGAAAGAATTTGCTTTGCCGGAGGGGGAAAACATTTTTCAAACACTAATCGAGTGGGGGGCTTCACCCCTCACACCCTCCCTAATGATATACCAACTCCGAGATTACTCTACAGTGGAGAAAAGGACAGATTCCCAATAACGGCCAAGCAAATTCTTTCCCTACGATTTGCGGAAGTGGCCATTCCATATTTACAGCTTTCGCTGTTTAGGTGTCGATCTTTAGGTATTTAATTACTTAAAGTTTCGATCACCTAACATAGACCCTAATTAACAGTCCTTAAAGCCAAAGTATAAACCTTCTTACCTAGCCTTTCCATGGGTCTGCTGTCTTTATCAGAAGGCAGTAACGTGGGCGAAGGAGACAACTGACAAGGCTTGTCAGACGGTACAGACACCACTGAGGGGTCAGCAGCAAGACACTTGTACAAAAATTTACAGCTCTCAGGCACCCTATAAAAACCTATCAGGTTTCTTGGCAGCAGGGGGCTAAAAATCAAGAGCTTTACAGGCATTGGAAAACGCATCCAACAAAGCAGCCAAAACAGAAGGAACAGCAGAAGTTTTTTTTTTTTTTGGGAGGGGGGGTCCATCTGCAACAACTCATAGTACCTCTTATGAATCTCAGAGACACGAGCACAATCCCACTGAAAAAACGCCATCATCCTGGAGACTGTCCTCAAAAGAAATTGCCTCAAAATTAGTACCAGAACTGGTAGATTCTTCTTCCTCTGACCCACAGTCCAAAATAAAGGGAATTTGGGAAGAGTAAGGAAGGGATTCCTCACCAGAATCCAACTCTTCCTCAGAGGAATCCTGTTCCCTGAGTCTTTTAAGTGGAGTACAGGACCAAGGGGTAGCTGGAAAAGAAACATCCTGAGGAGGTTTTAATGCCATCAAAGCACTAAACAAACCCTGAGCGAAGGCCTGATATTCGCTCTGAGGATCCTTAGGGCAGGAGGAACATTTTATGTTTTTGTTTTTTTCTTTAATGGGATGTCTGCCTTATAAAACTTGAAAGGCTCAGACACAGAACGGCATTCAATAGTAGTTGTAGGGACTTCTTATCTGACTAAAATCTGAGGAACACCTCATTTCCGAGCAATGGAACGTAGACATTCAGACTGACAATCAAGAGATGGCATTCGGACTGGTGGCAAAGAAGCTCTGAGGATGGTATGTCCAGAAGTCACCTTTATGCCCTAAGCTACACGAGCACATGTGTGACATACAGCATACCTTAAAGCAACCTTAAGCTTTAGAATATTGGCTGGACATTGGGCTGCAGTAGGAAGGGGATCGCAAATGTTAAGAATACTGCAACAGTGAAATTGAAGGACATCTACAGTGGTCATTAACACTCCTCCATAATGGCTGGCCCACCACTGATCCAGGAAACTATATTCCAATAAGTCTTATCTGCTTTATTTGTAAAACAATACAAAGCATCATTACAGAATTCAAAGACATATACAGGGTACAATTTCTCAAACCATACTACAATGGGTCTGTAAAAGGAATCTTCTTGTTTGCTTAACCTAGTAAATTTCTTCAAAAAGTTAGCAATGATTTAGATTAGGGTAAATTTGAACACACCACTTACTCCTATACCGATCTGCAAGCAAGCATTAGTGTCAAACTGCAAACATTTCTGTAACCCAGTAGACGGGAAACTGGCTTGCAGACAGAAGTCAAGTGGAACTGGGGGACATGCTCCTGAAAAAGGCCTGTTATCTTCCACAGGACTCAGAACTGTGGCTTCTCTTATTTGACATTTAGATCTCTGATATCAAAGTTGATGTCAAAGGTCTTTGTCTGATCAAGTCTGCAGAAAACTGCAAACTTGGAGCTAAAGTCAATTCTTTGGTGTTCTCCCAGATCCTCTAAAAGGGCTTAATACATACTACAAGACCTATGATGCCAGGATCATGGTCTAAAGCTGAGTAATAAAAAGTGCAGTGTTGTGTCCTCTAGAAAACAAGAACACTCATGCACCTAACACAAATGATACTGTCCAAAATATACAAGTTATTAGGGACCTGGGCACTTTTGCAGACAATATACTCTCCTTTGAGTACCATTTACCCACCGTTATTAAGAAAATCCTTCTGCCTTGCCCAACTGATTACTAAAGCTATATCTTCTAGACTCAATGATGTTATCATCCCTCTTTACTTTACTGCTATGTCAACAGTAGAGAATATAATGCTCCCTCTGGCATGCATCTATCCAAACTCGTGACGCAATATGAAAAACTCCAACGCTTCCTCAATAAGAAAATGAAGGGCCCAAGTTTCATGAGTTAAGCAGAATGTCAGACTTTCCATAGCAAATGTAAATAATAAACAGAAGCAATCACCATATCAAACATTACATCAGATTTTTACAATATTTAATGTAAATTGTATTATTTTTGCAATTAATTTTCCAGATCAGGATTGTACCCTCAGCAACTTTTTGAAGCTGAAAACTCCTATCATGCCAGTCTGGTAGGTGGCTCAGAGGCTTAAGGATGTGAGCTGTAGCCCATGTGGTACAGGGTTTGATTCCCTCAGCCCTCTTCTGCCTACTGTGATACTTGAGCAGGTCACTTAACCACAGTCTGCTTGGGGCAACTGGGAACATAGGATAGGCTCCTTAATGCTCCCTGGACAGAAGCCTGGTAATTGCCTAGCATGAAAGACTGAACCCATGATGCTTTACCACCTACATTAGTGCATAAGCTATTTTTCCACACAAAATACAGCAAGAGAGATGTCTTATAACATAAGGCAAGTTTTTCAGCTATGTCTCAGAGGTGGAACAACCTACATTGAAATTTAACAATGCGATGATTCATTGATGAAGCATAAAGTAAGGAGTTGTTCTTCCAAATAAGTACTGTGTTTTGATTACTCATAATACATTGCTTGTGTGCGTCATTGTTAATGACCAAGTTGACATCATGTTGTGGGTATGGTCATAAAAAACCTAAAACATCAAAAACATGTCATAATCTTTATTTTCAATTCACCTGCAGTGTTAGCATCAAGAATATACCCAAAAATGAAATTAACTGTAAAACACAGACATATGAAAAATGTAAAAATATACTTTAAAGCTCTCCCTTTCCCACTTCATACAGACTCCTACAGGGTGAGCTCTGCATAGTGTGTAAAAGAAGTGTCTTTTGGCTTCTCCAATTAGGGGGTCGCCACAATGGAGCACCGGTCCATAGATTGACTGTCAGTGGAGTTTTTACGGTGTCAAGTTGCCAGCCTGGCATCCAAACTACACACCTACACACACGCACACACACCACACACGCACACACACACACCACACACACACACCTACTGTATGTCTTTAAAGTTCACTCGACCTCTGCATAGTGTATAACACCCTCAAATTACCCAAATCCTGCATGAATCATCTATATGTTCACAAAACAGGCAACACCAGTAACACTCGGACAAGAGACTGCATAACAGACATTAACTCTAACTTACACAGTATCAGATTCAGTCTTAAGCACTGTATAGCCAGCTTCAGAACTTAGATACTCGGTACAATAAATGTCAAATGTACATCATCATCCTGATAATTAACAGTTTTCATAGTCACACTGAGAAGTGATTTTAGTCACACTGAGAAGTGATTTTAGTATAACTATCTGAAGGATTAGAACTATCTGTAACAAGCTTCTTCCCAATCTTTTCTGTTGCTTAATCAACATGACAAATAATGCAGGATAGGGATTCAAACCACTATTCATAATCTTTAGCCACGTGATTTAACAACTCTTTTTTAAACTGATGAAAAGTAGCAGCTGCAAGACCAAAAACAGACTCCCCCTACTATTCATAAACCTCTATACAATTTTGTTCTATGTAAGGTGCTCACAAATGGCTTGGTAGTGGCAAATCCTTCCCCTCCTACTGCCCTAAAAGTTCACACAGTGTAACACCCTTTAAATATTTGGGATGGAAGTTATGGTGGGAATGTGTACTTTGTGGGTGAAAAGAAAAAATAAAGTTTTAATTTCACGATCATTCCAGCAAAAAAAGACACTCGTATTAAAAGCAGGTACTCTTTACTACACTGAAAAAGTCTATTAGGGACAATCTCCTGCAAGACTTGCATTATGATCCTTCATATATCCAGGCAACCCAAATGGCACACTTACAGAAGCCCAATCCACTAAATGTATTTTGAATATAAATGTCACAAAAGAGTAGTTTTGACATTGTTAAAAATTAAGTTCACATTACTACTGCACATGTAGATGAACCATTTTAAACTTCAAAAAATGTAAAAGCACCAAGCCACACCAGACCAAATAACAGGAGTAAATACTGGGATGTACAACTGAAAAAAATTTGTTGTGGTGATGACAATATTTTAAAAGATTCTTGGGATTTTTTGAGAAGTGCAAAAAATAATTTATACCATGAACATGCTTTTTATAACAATTAACATTGTACACTTGTTTGGTTGTATACCCCATGATTTAGGGATGGCATGGTTTAGAACTGAAGAATATTGTGTTAAACAATTTTGTGTTCTTTAAAGGAGAGTTCTTTCAACAGATGTGCCCCCATACATGCGAAAAAGAAGTTATGCACTCACCATAACGTTCCATGTTTGTAGTCCATCTCGCCCTTCATTCTTATATATCCTCGGCTCCGACTCGGCCTTTATGCAAGCTCAAAGTCTTCTATTTGGCTGGTGGCTAGGTAGGTATCCCATGGTGCACCACTACAATCCCCAGATCTCGTTTGCTGCTAACTATAGAGAGAAAGAACACAAAAACTATCCAGAAAGAACAACAATAATAATAGGACTCCAGTTATTAAGAAAAAAACTGTTCTGTCTCCAGATCCTTCCAGGAGGGGGGTATGAGAGTGGGTTCATAAGAATGAAGGGCAAGATGGACTACAAACATGGAATGTTATGGTGAGTACATAACTTCTTTATGTTCTGTAGTCCTATCTCGCCTTCATTCTTACATATGGGACAGCGTCCCTAGCACCTTATTCTTGGGTGGCTCACGGAAAAATACTCCTGAGTTCCGTGGAACCAAAGGAGGCTCTACCCCTAGAGGTCAAATCCAATTTGTAATGAGTAATAAATGTGTGAAGTGCAGCCCATGTTGCTGCTGCACAGATATTATCAATTGGAACCCTGGCTTGAAAGGCTGCAGAAGTAGACTGAGATCTCGTGGAATGAGCCTTAATTTTGAAAGGTAAAGGCTTACCGTCAGAAGAAAAAATGTAGATATACAACTGGAGATCCAATTAGAGAGGGTCACTTTGGAAACCGGGAGACTTAATCTGGAGTCAGAGAAGGAAACAATTGATCTGACTTCCTGAATTCCTTGGTCAGGTGCAAATAGAAAGTACAGTTGTGTACACTTTCCATAAATGTAGATGTTCGAGTGTATTCACTGTTGCAGTCATTACATTTGGGTAATCTGCTTGCAGGTTGCCCTAAGTCGGCTTGATTAACGAAGTCTTGGGTCCTGCCTCGGTTGCTGTCCCTTCTTCCATGACGTCAGGTCGTTACAGGTATAAAACATGCAGCTGATGCCACTACATCAGTTTTTCTTGCCGCAGGTGTCAGGTGCCCCCCTTATGGGGAGCAAATAAACATAAAAATACAAAGGTATACCTCCAACAAAAAGCAAATACACCAAAAAGGTTTTTAAGCATAGTAAAGGAAAGTAGAGGTATAGCCAGAAGAAGTTAGGGGAGCTGGAGGGAGGGTAACCAGGACTGCAACAGTGAATACACTCGAACATCTACATTTATGGTAAGTGTACACAGCTGTACTATGTTCTTCGTGTTTCACTGTTGCAGTCATTACATTTGGGTAGATTCCCAAAGCTATGGTTGGGAGGAGGAGTTTATATAGCATTAGGGCCAGCTATAAGGCCCTGCAAGACAGCAGTGGCAAAGCCAGCTCTGGATTTAGAGAAAATTGGCAAATGATAATGCTTGGTGAAAGTATGTACAGAACTCCAGGTAGCAGCTTCTAGGATGTTCCCTGGTAGGAACACATCTGAGGAACACCTCTGAGAAAGGCTGCAGAAGTAGATGCAGCCCTGGTGGAGTGAGATCTGATCCCCTGGAGGATAGGTTTTCCATGGTGCTTACAGCAGAAATTAATGCAATGGGTTATCCATTTAGAAATGGTTTGTTTTGAAATAGCCTTCCCTTCTGCCCCTGCAGCAAATGCTACCAGCAATTGTTCAGATTTTCTTCGAGGTTTAGTCATGTCCGAGTAGAATCTAAGTTGTCTGTGCACATCCAAGGAATATAGAATCTGTTCCCCTTTGATCTGTGGATTGGGAAACAAGGTTGGCAAATGAATGGACTGATTAAGAGCCACACTGGATACCACCTTGGGCATGAAGGATGGACTGGTCCTGAGTGACACCCTGTCCGCATGAAAGATGATGAAAGGTTCCACTGCCATAAGGGCCTGTAATTCAGATATCCTTATAGCTGAAGTGATTGCTAAAAGGAAAGCTGTTTTCCAAGAAAGAAATTTTAAGTTTGCAGTAGCAGCTGGCTCGAAAGGAGGTATAGTGAGTTTCTCCAATACAAAGTTAAGGTCCCAGGCAGGGGTTGGAGCTCTCCTGGGTGGTCTCAAAGTTTTGGCCTGTCTTGGGTACTGCTTGAGCACAGTATGAGAGAAGAGGGGCGGTTCTGTGTTCTAATGAGCTGAAATGGCTGAGGCGTGGATTTTAATGGAGGAAAAAGACAGGCCCTTGTGAAGCATCTCAGTTAAGTATTACAAAATCTGAGGTAAATTGGGCATTGCTGTGCTCATCCCTTGAGATCTGTTCCAGGCACAGAATCTTTTCCATTTTTCAGCATAAGCTTTTCTAGTACTAGGCCTCCTTGCCTCTAAGATGACATCCATCACAGGTTTGCTGAGGGATGATAAGGGTGAGTTTAAGTAATTAGCCAGGCTGCAAGGTTCAATGTTGGAAGCTGAGGTTGCAGAATCTGGTTCTCTTGCTGAGACAGCAGGGAAGGGTTCTGAGGCAGGTGCCACGGAGACAGCTGCGAGACACTGCACAGGAGGGGGTACCAGTGTTGGTGCGGCCAGTCTGGAGCAATCATCATCCTTGGTTTGTCCTGTTTGACTTTTAGTAAAACTTTGGAGAGTAGAGGCAGCGGGGGGAAGGCATAGACTGATAGGTTTTTACAGCTGAAGGACAGAGCATCCACTTTCCAGGCTTGTGTGTGGGGTGTCCTTGTGCAAAACTTGTCCAATTGGTAGTTCTGGGGGGAGGAAAATAGGTCTATGTCTGGGTTCCCCCATTCGTTTGTCAACATGTTGAAAATCCTTGGTTCCAGTTTCCACTTGTGTGGGTCCATGAGGTTTCTGCTTAGTCAGTCTGCCAGTGTATTTAATTTTCCTGGGAGGAACTGAGCTTGTAGGTGCACTTGGTAGCTCAAGGCTGTGTTCCACAATGCCATGGCTAGTCTGCAGGGGGAGGTAGGAATGCGTACCCCACTGCTTGTTTATGTACCACATAACTGTGGTGGTGTCCGTCTTTACCATTAGTTGTCCTGGAAGAATGTAGTCCTTGAAGGCTGTCAGAGCATTCTGTACAGCTAACATTTCTTTTTGATTGATATGTAGGTGCATTTGACTTGGGTTCCATTTGCCCTGAATGCACTTTCCCTGCCAGGTGAGCCCCCCGTGCATAGTCTGATGCATCTGTTGTTAGGGTTTGGGCGGCAGGGGTTAGTGTGAACGGTAGTCCCTTGTTTTGGTGGCAGGCCTCTGCCCACCAGAGGAACTCTAGGCGTAGGCAAGGTATGACAATTTCCTCATATGCAGTCTTGCATATGGAATTAGAAGAATGCAGGAGGCCATGAATCCCAAGGCTTGCAGTATTTGTTTTGCAGATAACAGGATTTTTGTGGCCACTTGTTTGAAATAGGTTATCAAATGAATTTGCTTTTCTGGCGTGAGGTAAGCCATCTGGGAAGTTGCATTCAAGCTTGCTCCCAGGAATGTAATTTGCTGACAGGGTACCAGTTGTGATTTCTTTTCGTTTATGGTGTACCCCCAGACAAGTTAGAACCCTTTTTACAAACTACAGATGATTCAAAAGTATGCCCTGGCTTTCTGCCTAAATTAGACAATCATCCAGGTATGGGTATATTTGAATACTTCTTTGCTTGCAAAATGCAATAACTGGAGCCAGGCACTTTGTGAATACCCTGGGTGCAGTAGACAAGCCAAAGGGAAGTGAAGAGAATTGATAATGCATGTAAGCCTGCTTTGAAGTGTAGGTATCTTCTGCAAGATTCCCTGATTGGGATGTGCAGGTATGCTTCTTTTAAATCTAGTGTTGCCAACCAGGCGTCTTTGCCTAGCATAGGAAGTAATTGGTGAAGAGTCAGCATCTTGAATTTTGGAATTTCCAGAAAGTTGTTTAGAGTAGACTGGTCCAGTTTGGACGCCATGATTTTGTCTTTTCTGGGTACCAGGAAAGTCTGGAGTAGAAACCTTGTCCCTTTTCCTCTTCTGGTACCAGCTGAATAGCCCCCATGCTTAACAGAGAAAGTACTTGTTTTTGAGCCTCTGCCCACTGATTTGGGGGCAGGTCCGGCCACCCATTTGGTGTTGGCAACGTGTGGAAATGAAATCTGCATCTCTGGGACACTATATTTAAAACCCATTTGTCCTGGGTTATAAGTTCCCAGTTCTTTGCATGAAGAGCAATCTTTCCCCCCAAAGGGGCGGTCAGAAGATAAGTGCTTGGAAATTTTAAAAGGAAGTCATTGACACTGTTTACCAAAGGGGGGTGGTCTTGTTATTCCCAGATTTGCAAGTGGAGGCTCCCCACTGCTTAGTTCCGAGAGTCTCCTGGGATTGAAACTTGGGGTTTTTGCTGTGTCTGGGTTTGGCTTGAGAAGACCTGGAAGGGGCTGGAAAGGACCAATTCTTAGTAGGCCAGTGCCTACAAAATCTAGGAGGTTGCACTTGTAAAAAAACAGTTTGCATAGATTTAGCTTTGTCTTCCATCTTTTTAAGAACTTCTTCAGCCTTGTTGCCAAACAGGCGGTCCTGATTTAAAGGAGCATCCAACAATTTAGCTTTAACATGATCAGGCAAAGATTGGTCCTTTAAGTCAAGCATGTCTTCTAAGCACAGACCCAGTAACAGCAGCCCTGCAAGATGCCTCTAAAGAATCAAAACCACATTACAAAGTATGTTTTCCAACTTGTTCAGCAGAATGCATTAAGTCCTGTAAATCTTTATTTTCCACACAATCCGGAATCAACATCATTTTCTGTTTAAGCAGTCCGATGACATGTTGCTGATATTTTAACATAAGCAATTGGCAGTTTAAAGCTCTGATTGCCAAGGTTGCTGAAGTATAAACCTTTTTACCCCATCTATCCAGTGCCCTGGGGTCTCTTATCAGAAGGGGTAGGATTTTTAACAGTAGAAGCCTTAATGCCCTTGGGCCCCTGAGAAATAGTCTCTGGATCTGCAATAGGATTTTTGAAAAGGAACTTGTGGGACTCCGGAACCCTGTAGTATCTGTCAGGTTTACAAGGAGCAGGTGGGCAGGGAATCAGGGGCCAAACTGGATTCCAAGAAAACATCATCAACAATGTCTAGTACAGGAGTAACAGCCAAAGGCCTATGCTGAGGTAGAAGGAGGAAATCCCTAAGCCTCTTTTTTGAATAAGAAAATTCCTGGCTTTCCCAGTTAAAATGCTCCCTTAAAGTATGTAAAGTTTCCCCAAAAGAAAAATCCTCAGAAGGGGAAGCAGAGGGAATAGAATCCCCTGCATCAGAATCCTCATAAGTAGGTAAGGACAAATCCAGGTCATCAGAAGAGTCAGAAGAAACAGAATCCTAATCAGAAGATTCATAATCAAGCTCAGCCCTAGGCCTCTTGAGGGGGGGGGGGGGGGGGTTGATTACCCCTGATTAGAGTTATTAGATCTTCAGTCATTTTTATCATTTGTTTTTTCGGCATAGGGGCCTGAGCATGTGGCTTGGGCGTTGGTTTTTTAGACATAGATCGAGATGTAGGCCTTAGTAATGAAGGAGGCGATTTAATATGCAAGTCCGTAGGCCTGAACACACCCAGAGAAGCTGGTGCCTGCACAGCGGATCCGTACCCATCCAAGGTAGAGACATCCACGGGTTCCATAGTTGAAGTATCTCGTGGCATACCAGACTCCGAATGGGTCTCAGTAGAGGCCTGCAAATCAGAAGTAGCAGGTATCAAGGGCTGCGAAAGTGCCTCACTGAGTACCGGCGAACTGGTGACTGGCTTAGGAGAAGCGTCATCAGCAGTTTTGGACCTCAGCGGCCTGTCTCTGTCTTCATCTTTGCGTTTTTTGGGAATCCCGGTAGTCGGATGGCTAACCAACATTTCTGGATAATTAAACTGAGAATCGAAATATTTAGTGGCAAAAATATACTGAGGATGGATAGTGCGCTAATTAAATAGAGCACAAAACCGACAGCAAGGTACATCGTGGTCAGGGCCTAGGCAAGGAATACAGTACAAATTAAAATCTTTATGAGTATTTGCTTTCCACAAGTAATGCAATTAACTTTTACTAACATCAGAAAGGAGCAAGAAAAAGTTTCCCCAACAGGGTACTTAGCTTTAAGTTGAAGACTTTGGTTCTGAAACTCGAAAACGAAAATTTCAGGAATCGGCCGACCGGCACTTGCAAACTGCTTCTGCTTTGGGCACTGCACGGCAAGAAAGACTGATGCAATGGCGTCGGCTGCATGTTTTATACCCCTAATGACCTGACATCATGGAAGAAGGGACAGCAACAGATGCAGGACCCAAGACCTTGTTAATCAGGCCGACCGAGGGCAACTTGCAAGCAGATTACCCAAATGTAATGACTGAACAGTGAAACACGAAGAACATCCGTAATTGTCTGTGAACGTCCAACTGATGGCATCTGTACTCTGCTGCATTGGAATGATTAGGGAAGAACACCAGAAGCTCTATAGTTTGGTTCAAGTTGTTATGGGAGCGCACCTTGGGGACAAAGGATGGAGTAGTATGAAGAGATACTCTGTCTTTGTGAAAAATCAAATAAGGGGGTTCGACAGACAGTGCTTGTAACTCTGAAACTCGTCTAGCACATGTGATTGCCACCAGAAACAAAGTCTTCCAAGACAGAAATTTCAAAGTAGACAAATGAGCTGTCTCAAAGGGTGGAGACGAGACATTGATTTGGATAGAATGAAGTTCAAATCCCGTGAAGCAACTGGTTCCTGAAAGGGTGGATTCAACAAAGTGGCACCTTTAAGGAAGGTCTGACACAATCTGTGTGACATCAGATTGGATTCCTGTTGACCCAAATGGAAATGTGAAATTGCTGCCAACTGAACCCTAATTGTGGCAGCAGCAGAACCCTGGTGAAAAAGCTCAGGCAAGAATTCCAACACCACCAGAATAGATGCAGTATAAGGGTCAACATTCCTTTCCTCAGCTCAGATAGAAAACCTTCTCCATTTGCTAGTGTATATCTTTCTAGTGGAGGGTTTATGAGAAGATGTAAGAATGAGTCATAGGGGGTGAGAAATCATGAAGCCTGACTAGAACTGGAGCAGTCAAGCTGTCAAACTGAGGGTGTGGAGGCCGAGATGAAGAGAGCCTGACATGTGCGTAAACAGATCTGGCACGGGGTCCAGAGTCCATGGGTCATCTAGTAGGTGAGGCCCGAGAAAGGGGAACCAAACCTGACTAGGCCAGTAAGGAGTGAGGAGGATCAATTTGCTTCCCAACAGTTTCACTTTCTGAATAACCTTGGATATGAGAGGAAAGGGTGGGAAAGCTTAAAAGAGACCCAGGGGCCAATCGTGAACAAGTGTGTCTCTCGGTGACTCCCCCGGAGGGGATATGAGGGAGAAATATCTGCTGCATTTGGAGTTGATCGGGCTGGCAAAAAGATTGCAGCAAGGCTGTCCCCATCTGCGGAAAATTTGTTCCGCTACTTCCTGCTTCAGAGACCACTCTTGAGGCATCAAGATTGCCTGGCTGAGTTTGTCAGCTATCACATTGGTTGTCCCTGGGATGTGCATCGCCACAAGAAAGCGCTGGGAAGATATCGCCCATTTCCAAACCCGAATGGCCTCTCGACAGAGTGGGTATGATCTGGGTCCACCTTGTTGAGATACCATACTACCGACATGTTGTCTGAATGTATTGCAATCGTCCCAAGAGCAAGAAGGTTGTGGTGTGTGTGCAATGCCAGGAGCACTGCCCTCATCTCTAGAAGACTGATATGCAGGTAGGCCTCATGATCTTGCCATGTGCCTTGGACAGTCCTGCCTAGATAATGCTCCCCCACCCTATCTGTGAGGCATGCGTGGTCATAGTAGCAACAGGTTGGCAAGAGAGGAATGGGGTGCCTGACGTTAACTGGTTGGGTTGGAGCCACCAACGGAGGCCCTTCTTGCAAGACTCTGTTTAACAGGATGAGGTGGTACAGAGGCAGTTGTTGGAGGGACGACAGAAGCCATTGAAAAATCTACATGTGTAGTCTGGCTAAAGGCACTAGTAAATGGTGGAGGCCATGGTCCCTAGAAGTTTCAGTACAGTCTTTGCCTTGACTTTTTGAAGGGGGAGAAGATGGTGAATTTGCTGTACAAGATTCTGTGCCCTTTCTACTGGAAGATGAGCCAACATGGCTACTGTGTATTTATGCACCTATAAATGTCACAAATTAAGAGGGCGATAAGGCAGACTTTACTCAATTTATAGTAATCCCCAACTGGGCACAAAGTTGGATAGCGTCGTCTCTGGTTTGAAGAAGTAGATGCCTGGTGGAGGTAGTCAGGAACCAGTCATCCAGATATAGAAACACTTGGAATCAGAACCCGTCACAGGTGAGCTGTCACTACTGCCAAACACTTGGTGAACACCCTGGGGGCTGTGGTGAGACCAAAGGGAAGAGCACAAAACTGGCAGTGACCGGCTCCCAGCTGGAAGCGTAGATGGCTCCTCGACGCTCTGTCCATTTTTATATGGTAGTATGCATCTTGGAGGTCTACTGAGCACATCCAAGTGTCTTTCCCTAATAGAGGGAGTATAGACTGCAGTGACACCATCCGGAACTTGTCCTTTACGGATTAATTTAGTTTGCTGAGGTCTAAGATGGGCGTCCAGTCCCCTGTACGTTTTGGCACTAAAAAGAATCTGGAGTCCCGAATCCTACTTGGTCTGCGGGGATGGTTTGGATGACTCTGTTGGCGAGCAACTTGTTCACTTCTACAGTTGCTTGATCCCTGTGATTGGGTGGAATATCCAGGATCCTTTTGGGAACATGAGGTGGAAGAGAAAAGGGTATGGAGTAACCTCTGGTGATAATTCTTTGTACCCATCTGTCTCGGGTGATACTTAGCCAGGCATCCGGATACAAAGAAAAGCGACCCCCGACCGGCTCCAGAGAAGCAAAGTCGAGCCCCACATCAGAAGCACTGATAGGACTGGCCTTGAAACGAATCACGGCCTCCATGGTTTTTGCTATCCGCCCTTGCCTCCAGGGAGTTTACCATTTGCTCCTCCTTCTCTGCCTCTGAAGGAGGAGTCGCCCTGTGCATCCTGGAAAAACCTCTGTGACTTCTTGAACCACATTTTTACCACCTCTCTGACCTTTGGGATACGGTCTAGAGGGGACGGTAAAACATACTCCCACGGCAGAAAGTGTTTTCCCTTCTTGTTCTCACCAGGTGAGTGTGTCTTTTACCTTAGGTCCAAACAATGAAGAACCGTCAAAGGGGGCATTGGTAAAAGTAGACTTGAACGGCTCCGCAAAATTACACAAATGCATCCAGGAGTGCCTCCTTAGAGAAACTCCTGAACCCGCTGCCTGCTCAACCTATCGGCTGCATAAGAAATTTATTAGGTCTCCTGGGTACTGGCTCCACGGCATCAGGAGTCTCCCACACCTTTCGACTAACAAGCTCTAAACGTTCGTCAAAGGATAGACACCCCCAAGAGGCTGAAGGTTGACACCCAAAAGCCTTCAGGTACACAGACTCCTCATCAAAAGTGGTAACAGTGGGCCAGCCGCACCTCTGCTTGAGGATCTCTAAGATGTCCACAAAGGTAACATTATCAGAGGACGACTTGGGGGACCCTTCTGACTCCTCAAGGTCAGTGTTGGAGGTAAGAGACTCATCCTGGGAGTCTACATGCTTCCTCTTGCATGTCCTCTTCCGAGGGGGCTCCCCAGAATAGTATTCCAGGGAGGTCTCAGAAGAGTGGGAGCCACCAGCCAGGGGTTCCTGAGGCTGTGGGTCTCTGCTGTCCAGAGAGGGAGTAGGTGCCGAGATGGAAGTCAATGCCCAATGGGGAAGAGTGTCGGTACTCCTGGGTGGAGCTGATGATCGGGACAGCACACTCCTCATCATCTAGACGACCGACCTCCCCACCTCCACGGAGACAGAGGACGCCATCAGCTTTACATCCATTGGCTCAGAGATAAATACAGGGTCTGAGCTCACCCTAGCCGATGCATCGACAGGGAGACTCAGAACCGAAGATGTCCGGTTCCAGGCATCCCTGTCAGGGCCGAATGGGGAGCTTCGGCTCCTAGACACCACCGACGGCACTGAAGGTGTCGGAGCAGAACTCGGCTCCGAGACAACCTCAGGGGGAGCTGGAACTGATGGTTCCACAACCAGCAGTACCGGGCACTCTGGCTCTGAAAGCCCAGCATGGCTCGGAGGAGGAATCACAGAACGGGAAATGGACTCAAGTGGCCCCGGAACCTACTGGGTGGGAGCCAACAGCATTTTCGGTAAGGCAGATGACTTCAGGAGTCTCAGCACTTCTCTCTCTCCACATCTTCTTCCGATAGGCTCCTGGAAGATCTGGAAGACAGTGTGGGAGATCTAGACCTCTGTAATATAGGGGACCATGTAGGGAAGACCGGCAAAGGATCTCTAGACCGGCTCCGATGTCTGCTATCAGTGGTCGGCTCCGAACTGCCTGGTGTTGACACTGTAGCCATAGTAGCTATGTCCACGATTGGTTCTGAACTCAGTGGAGCCAAGGAGGAAGACTTGTCTGGTATGGAAATTTTGGGAGGCAGTTCCAATGCACCAGATGGCGCCGGGAATGCCTCTTAGAAGGCTTATTCTTTTCTTTCTTGGAACCATGCGATTTAGAGGAGGAAGACGAACTGGCCAGGTCTTCCTCAAAAGAAGGCTTAAGGAGACCTTTTAGTATCAGTTTATTCTTTCTCTCCTGTAATACCCTGGCACTGAACGAGTGACAAACCAAACACATTTCTTGCAAATGGATGGCTCCGAGGCAATACACACAGTTACTGTGGCCACCGGTAATGGACATCTTCTGCGAGCATTTCACAAACTTTTTAAACCCCGAGGGTTTATGCTCTTTTACCTCCTTAGACATAGCACTGAAAATGCAGTCAAAAGGACACAAGCCAAACACACAGACAGAGGACTAGGTCCTCTAACTTAAACGGGCCTAGCCCTTACCGCATTAGCAATCACACAACCACAAGGACTAGGTCCTGTAACTCAAACGGGCTTAGCCCTGGGTAGAAAAGGAAAGGAAGAAACCTAGGTCCTCTAACTCAAACAGACCTAGGAGGAAAATAGAAAGGTCAGAATTAGCAAAATTTACTGCCACACACACACAAGGAAGAGCCTCTATACAAAGAGCTATGCCTTAGAAGCGATAAGGGTTGACAAATCAGGAAGCCTTATCAGCTAAGGTAAATCTGACAAATAACTATGCGGATTACTCTACAAATAACTAGCTTAAGCTAACACAGCACACTAAGAAACACTAAATAGCTAAGCCAATAACGAACTCTACAGAATGCTGCACACTGAAAGTTAAACAGAGTGCAAAACGCACCTTGAACACTAAATATTAAGCTACCAAATGTCTGAACTAACTGTCCAGTAAATAACAACTAAGGGCAAAACTCCCAGAAAAAGAAACTAAACTGGCACACAGGATACCAATGAGAACAACAAGGCAAACGGACAACCAGTTCTCGACAATAATTAGCTAAATAGAAGAAAAAAATACTGCAATTGACAAACTATTCTAACGATAGGAAACAACACTAGCAAAGGCTATATAACACTATATTTAAGCTGAAAATAGCATAAAATAGCAAAAAAAAAATTAACAAAATGTGTTAAACTTAGCCATGGCCAAGAAGCAGCACATCTGAACTCGACGCGGCAAACAAGACCTGGGGATTGTACTGGTGCACCATGGGATACCTACCTAACCACTAGAAGACTTGGAGCTTGCATAAAGGCCGAGTCGGAGCCAAACCCATATGTAAGAATGAAGGCGAGATAGGACTACAGAATATCATGGTTTTAATTGTTTGCAAGCAAAATTTTATTTTGAATTCTCCATTTGGAGATTTCTGGGTACTTTATAAGCGCATCCTAGATGACGGTTATTTTTCGGGTAGATTCTGAATCCAAATTTTATGAATTTATGGACTACATTACTAATACTACTAGTTTTTTGAAATTTACATCTAAGGTGGGTCATTTTAGACTTGAATATTTGGATGTGGCTTTAGAAAAGAAGAATGGAAGTTATAAATCTGGAGTATTTAGGAGAGAGACATACTCTAATTCATTCCTTCATTACCACAGTGCTCATCTATTTTTTTTTAAGAGTATTACAAAAGGTCAATTTGTCAGGATTAGTAGGATGACCACAGACAATATTGATTTTGAATTGCAATGTCAGTTGTTGACAACTATGTTTAATGAC
The DNA here is from genome assembly GCF_019279795.1 of Protopterus annectens. NCBI lineage: Eukaryota > Metazoa > Chordata > Ceratodontiformes > Protopteridae > Protopterus > Protopterus annectens. The sequence continues at coordinate 700,766,768 of NC_056730.1, read as the reverse complement.
AGTGGTTAATCAGCTTATTTGATAAATACATACAAAGAAGTGAGGGGATGGTCGAAGTAGTAATTTTGCCCCTATTTTGGGTATGGACGTCCCTATAAGAATTGAGAATTCAGAACTCTCTAGTAAACTAGTTGGTTATGAGCATGCTTTTGTCACAGAATTTAACAGGGTCGCTCATATTATCAAAAATATTATGGAGAGTGAGTGGAATAGGTTCGCCAGTTTATCCGATCTGTATGGTGTTTTTAATGTTCCATTCAGGTGTATATTCAAGAGGGGATATAACTTGAAAGATTTAATGGAACAAAAAATGAGAAGTGCTCCTAAATGTAGCAAGATGGGAACATACAAGTGTGGTAGGTGCTCACAATGCACCTACAATTAAGCATGATAATAGTGTGTAATTAGAAGTTAGGGATAAATACATCGCCAATACGACTTACAAAACTTGTGATTCAAAAGGAGTGGTATATCTGGCAAATTGTACTTGCTGTATGGCATTCTATGTAGGAAAGACAGGAAAGGAAATTGAAGCAGAGAATATATGAACATGTAAATGATATAAAGAATAAGAACACTAAGAATGCTTTGTACAGACAGTGCGGATTGTCCAGGGGCGAAATTTTTATTCTTTTTGTTTTAGAAGAAAACCCTGTAGATAACTAGGGTGGGGATCTTGTATAGAATATAGAGAGCTTTATTGGCAGATTATACTTGAAGCCAACAGACCCCCAGGGTTAAATGAAAATATTTTGCTTGCCCCAGTACTTAAGATCAGCTAGACTTTAAAAGTTAAGCTCCAGATTTCAAAATAATGTACATGTTTACATACTTCCTATATTTTAATGAAAATATGTTTTATACTAAGGTTTTAGTGATTTAATGTGCTTTATGTGAAATGTTCATTGATTTATTACTGGCCTAGACGTACGAGAATTTATTATTAATTTTCTTTATTTTTCAAAGTAATTTTCATTTTCACCACAAGATGGTGCTATTGTATTGGATACTATGGGGTTTACCATTGAATTTTGTTTTAAGGATATTTATTGGAATTAATATTAAGTTTTCATGATAAATTTTGAAGGGGTTACGAAGTTTTTAACAGTTTATTAAAACTGTGGTTTATTTAAGTTTTGGGATTTACTTAAAGGTAATTTTAATGTTTATACATGATTAACAAGCTCCTCCATTTGTTATTTTCATGTTAATTAGATCTGTCCATGGATTGGTTAATCAAGTATTTGTGCTGGTATATATTACTTGGTGGTTGGATTGATGGTGGTTTACATCTGATGAAGTATTACAAATGAAAATGCAGTGATAATTTAGCTTTTATGTTTTTATTTTTTATATGTTGAATCAATACAATCCTTCTGTGATTTGGTGTGGCTTGGTGCTTTTACATTTCGGATTACTAGTTAATTTTCACAGAGTTTCTCCTTTTTGTGGATTATTAGTTTATTTTAAACTTCAAACTGAAATGGGGTAACACAAATATGTGACTAACACAGTTAACGCTGGTGTGTCAGAACTCTTACTATGGTTCCTAGCTGGATTACTTAAGGCCTGGAATTTGCACAATAGGTTTTCATTAGGTGCTTTGGTTTCCTCCAGAATTTCAAAGACATGGCATTGGATGAACTGGTGATTATCTGGACTGCTTAAAGGTATACATGAAGTGTGTCCTGCAATGGACCATCATCTCATCTAGAAGTGGTCCTCTGCAATAAATCTACTACTTGCCAGGGAGGGTACTGACTCCCCTGCAGCACTGAACAGTACAAAGTGGGTACTACAGAATGAATAAACATACAAAAGTAGTTCAAAAGAACTTATTTCATAAAAAAATAAAATAAAAAGAATCTACTGCACATGGCTACAATACCATTCCAAGTTATTTCCCAAACAGAATATCTGAATATTAATCTAGACATGGACATATATAAAATATATTTATTTAATATATTTTCATTATAGAAATATATTCTTTGAGTAACCTAAAATTACCTTTTCTAAGCAGGGCTCAGGTAGTTAATATGTTTCTTTCAAAAATCATAGTGCTATTGTGACATCTCCATCATGATGCTACTTGGATTATTTCTATTGCGACAGGTCCCATGTCACTGTACCATGAACATGTTAGTCAAATGGCAGAACATGTTAGTCAAATGGCAGAACATGATCTTTGACTTTATTTGGCAGGGTTGAAAGCCAAGACAAAGTTGTAAAAATCGATTTCTGAATTTGGCAGACTACAGGAAATCAGTGGTGGGTTGCCATTATCTCACGGCTTATCAAGAGGCTAAAAAACATTCCAGTTTCATGTTGAATTTCAAAACAATGTGCACTCTTGGCAAAGTGGTAATTCCAAGTCATTCCATCAAATATGTGACTAAGGGGGATTAGAACTGCGATCTGCAAATAGCATTTGTGAAGGTACAAAGAAAGAGGGCAGGTGAGTTACTAATAACCTGAAGGCTGTGAATGACTCCTTTATTATAAGTCGATAATAAATAAACCCATTCTTTGTAACAATTGGATTGCACAGGGCATATACTACCTTTCAGATATCTGGGATGTAAAACATAATACTTTACATTTTTTGACAAAGATATGATTAGTACAATGAATAATGCAAAAGCAGGATTAAGATGGTGGCAAATATTTCAGCTACAAGCTGGTACAGTTAAGAATATATTAAAGAGGAGTCTTGTGTGTACTGGATAGTCACTTAACACAACATAAAATGCTACATCAAATGGATATTTAGCTATGCCTATTAGATGATCCACGGTCAATTTAGGCTGATACTTCCAGATCCCATTCTCTCTCCCTCTCTCCAAAGGGAACTGATGTTATGGAGAGACGGTGCATAAACTGTGTGGAAAAATATCTGCGCAGAGGTGTTATCATAAATGCTTACCTCCTCCAACACAATTTTGTTTAAATGCATATATGTGGAAACACCCTCCCAACTTTTATAAATATAAAGTGAAACATGCAAAAATTGCAGTTGTGGAAAACTTACCACAACAGTATATGTCCTTCTCTGCACTACTGCAGTATTCTTCATCTTTGGGATTGATCTCCTGCCAGGGATAGCCTAATAGCCAACCAATATACCAAAGCCTTTAAATGCTGTATGCACTGTACATCACACATATGCTCCAACTCAGGATGAAGGGCATAAAGGTGACATACAGGTGCAGTTACCCAGAAATGAACTGCCCCCAGTAGAGAACAGTTTCCATAGGATAAAAGGAGGCTATGCATATCGAAATGGAAAAAGGGGACCCCTTGGCCAAGAGGTAAAACCCAAAAGAAAAAAAAAGAGGAATGGAGGGAGGGACTGAATACTGCAACAGTGAAGACAAGGACATTTACTGGTATGTTAAAGATTTTACACAACTGCACTATGTTCTTCTATAGCACTGATGCAGTATTCGGTACCTTAGAAAGAGTGCCAAATCTCAAGAAAAGGAGTGGAAAGTGGAAGGCTGGGAAGAGCCCTCAACAAACTTCAGCAGGATGGCCCTAGCAAAACCTGCTCTGGCCCTAGAAACCATATCCAGTTTGTAATGCTTACTAAAAGTATGAACCGAGGGTTCGTGGTCTGCACTCTTGTGGGAGGAGAGGCTGGACTCTGCCCTTCTGAGCTGGGAATTTCTGGTTAAAGGCTTATAGTGCCTGCATATTTGAACTGCTTCTTACTGAAATTGGTACACCTTGTTTGCTGTAGCATAGACTAGAGATCCAGGCCTGCTGAATCTAGCTTTGTTTGTATAACTTGAGCACTAATCCAGGCATTCTTTAAAGTATTCAATTGTATTTATTACTGTTTGGTAGTAACTTGATTAAAGTGTAGCTATCATTCTAAGTCTTTTGGATTAAGCACTTGGGCTTCAGACCAGTTGTTTTACATTAGGAAGGTTTGTGGCCTGCACTGTGGTGGCAGGACAGGTAGCTTACATCCTTCTAAGTTGGGAACTGCTGATTGAGGGCTCAGTGTCTGTTATTCTAAAAGTGTATTAGTTCTGGTTTAAGCACTTGGGCTTCAGGCCAGTTATTTTACATTAAGAGGGTTCGTGGTCTGCACTCTTGTGGGAGGAGAGGCTGGACTCTGCCCTTCTGAGCTGGGAACTTCTGGTTAAAGGCTTATAGTGCTTGCATATTTGAACTGCTTCTTACTGTAATTGGTACACCTTGTTTGCTGTAGCACAGATTGGATCCAGGCCTGCTGAATCTAGCTTTGTTTGTATGCTTGTTGTTTGTTTGCTTATTTCCCTGAAAAGCTAATTCCACCTAAAACGTGGCTTCTCAATGCTTCTGAGGATCCCTAGTGATATCTGCATTGCTTACTGTACTTATTTCCTTGTTTCACTTGAAAAAAAGTTACTGTTTGTCGTTTTTGCATTTAAGTTACCTGTAACGCATTGCATTTACGTTACCTGGCACTTGCTCACTAAAGCAATTATATAACTCCGCACTTAAAAAATTAAAAGCACTACACCCTCACAAACTCCCCTTGAGTACCTCGTTCCCCATTGGCCCTTTTTTCAATTATAAAGGAATTCCCAATACTATTCTAGCATGTCCAAAGGTCAGTTGTCAATCTCCTCTCCGGTCCAGCTGGTGAATCTGGGAATCTTGAGGCAAAGTTACAACTGCCTCATGTACACAGACAACCCTCTCCTCCTCCCAACAAATTCCAACACATGTGAGAGATGCAACCATATAGCCAAACTGGAGGCTAAGCTCTCTCAACTCAGTACTGGCGTAACCAGTCAGGAGGAGAAGGAAACCACATTCACTACAATTCCAGTCTCACAAAGACCTACCACAACAGCAAAACAAACACATAAACACACAAAAACATACTCGGAGGCTCTAAATAAAAATCTGCCTAAGCAGCAGAGACCTCCAAAGCAGACACCCAAGCAACCGCTACCCCAAAACAAAACACGTGCAACACATAGCTCACAAAGCCAGTGTGCCAAACAGTCACAGCCCTTAAGGCTAAACAACACATCTGATGCACTTGTAATAGGTGACTCTATCGCCAGGCACACTGATGTCCCGCTCATCAGGCTGAACAAGGAGAAGGTCACGGTGAGCTGCCTGTCGGGTGCTAGGATCCACCACATAACACAAGCACTCAGGTCACTCCAAGGCAAGTACAAATACGACTCAAGTCATTGTCCATGCTGGTGTGAATTACCTGAGACGTACCGCCCTGGACTACATGAAAAGAGACATAGAGGAGCTCCCTGAGCATGTAGCCCAGGCCGGTATGACCCTGACCTTGAGTAGCATCTTACCTTCACCAAGAATGATGCCACAATATGAAGACAAGATGATCAATTTCAACAATTGGCTTAAGTATTGGTGTCATTCAAAGGGGATCCAATGCCTTTCAGCCTGGGATGACATGCTCGACAAAGCCACGATGCTTCGCTAGGGACAGCTTGCACCTGTCACCCCTGGGCTTTCAGATATTGGCAAAGGCTCTTGCTATCTCCATAGTGCCTTTTTTAGGCAAGGCTCAAAAGACAAACCCACTTCCATAGGTATCACAAGGGATAAGAAACTAAGAGTAATGCTACTCAACGCCAGAAGTCTAAACCTCAAGATGCACGCACTCTAAACTCTCCTTAGCATGGAGAACATCGATATCTGTGCAGTAACAGAAACCTGGTTCAAGGCTCCCGAGCGTGCCCCAGCACTACCAGGTCATACCTCATGCTTTTCGGCCCCAAAACTTGAACCGAACCACAAAAGGAGGGGGAGTATCAATATTCGTCAAAGATACCCACACCTCCAGGTTGGTGGCACAGCACGAAGCATCAGAGACTATCCATGTGCAACTAACAGTGGGTAAAACTGCCTTCCAGTTTATAGCCTGCTACAGACCACCCTCCCAAACCCAGGAACCCCACTTGGCCTTCCTGAGAACACTGGAAAATATGAAGGTCTCTCCAAACACCGTTATATTGGGCGACTTCAACTACCCAAACATAGACTGGGAGCATTACTCTAGCTCCAACACCCTAGCCCAAAGGTTCCTAGAATTTAAACACTCAAATGCTATGGAACAACTTGTTACCACTCCCACAAGAGGGGAAAACATACTGGACCTGATCATCAACAACATGGGGACTCTATGCTCCAGACCAGAAGTGTATCCCTCACTGGTAAGATCAGGCCATAAACTAATCTCACTGGATATTCACATCCCGACCCCACCCCCTGCCCAGAAAACCACAGTGAAAAACTTCTCTAAAGCAAATTTCACACTCCTCAAAACCGAGGTGGAATCCTTCAAAGCCCCCGGGCCTGTGGAAAATACGGCCCAGACCGCAGAATCCTTTATAAACGCATTCTATGAACACCTTCAGGAATGCATGGATCCTGCAATCCCAAATAAAACTAAGACCCAATCCTCCAAAGGCAGACGTCCTGTCTGGTGGACCCCAGCCATACACAAACTATACAATAGAAGGAGGAAGCTACTACATGATAGAGCAAAATCCCAAAAAGGGAAGGCATCTCTGATCAGTATTAGCAAAAAACTACAGGCACTCATAAAATCATCTAAGGCCAGCTTCGAGAGAAAAATTGCACAGGACACTAAGGATAATCACAAGGCTTTCTTTAGTTATGTTAGGAACCTGGGTGGGAATTCCCAGATATGCTCAGAATTAGTCCAAAATGACAAAAAATACACCAAACCCACAGACATTGCCAACATCCTAGCTGACAGGTTCAGCGCAAACTTCTCCCTCCCCACCAAAAGGGCAAATATCTATCCCAGCAGAGTGCTGCCCCCCTGACATCTCAGATGCTCAGGTAAGAGCCGCTCTCTCCAAAGCAAAAACACAGCATCAATGGGACCAGACGGTGTCCCGGGCTGCATCCTACATGAACTCCAAGAAGAGCTAAACCCAAACATAAAACTACTGTTCAATCTCAGCCTTACTACAGGATATGTACCCAAAGAGTGGCGTACAGCAACAGTGGTCCCTCTCCACAAAGGTGGTGCCTCAACGGATCCTGAAAACTATCACCCCATAAGCCTGACTAGCTTGGTCTGCAAAGCTATGGAAAGTATCATCATGGACCTCATAAATAAAGATATTGGGGACCTACAGACACTGGATCCTACCCAGTTTGGTTTTGTTAAGGGCAGATCCTGCCTCTTAAACCTGGTCAATTTCTTTGAAACAGTCACCAAGGCCATTGACGAGGGGATGGTGGTCCACACAGCTTCCCTGGACCTCTCTAGCAGATACAAGCATCCTCCAAAAGGGCCTCATAGAAAAAGACAACTGGTGCCAGAGCCATGGCCTCAAGCTAAACGCCAAAAAGTGTATAGTCATCCCGTTTGGCAAAAACAAAGTGCCCACAAATTACCACATAGGTGGTAATCCATTAAGTACAGAAGAAGTAATTAGGGACCTGGGGACCCAAGTTGATAGCAATCTCTCATTTGACAACCACGTGGCCAAAGTGGTTAGAAAAACATTTTATATAGCCCACCTAATCATGAAGGGATTCACATCTAGATCAGGGGAGGTCATCATGCCTCTTTACTCATCCCTAATCAGGCCCATAATTGAGTACAATGCCCCTTTTGGGATGTACCTTACCAGACACCTGCAGCAACTGGAAAGACCCCAAAAGTACCTCACCATGAGGATCAAAGGGCTCAAACAGATGCCATATGCTGCCCGGTTAAAGAAACTCCAGCTCTACTCAGTGGCATACCGCCTGCTCAGAGGCGATCTGTGCCTGACGTATAAAGCAATGTCCAACCCGGAATTAATGGACATGCTGCACCTCAGAAAATCCAAATCCAATCGAGCCACGCGCTCGAGAGACTTGAACCTCAGCACTGAAATAAATAGGACATACTGGAGGGACAGATTCATAACCCAGAGGCTCCCTTCACTCTGGAATAAAATCCCAGTCCAGGTTAGGCAGAGTCCCTCATTGACTCTCTTCAAGAGGAATCTTGATGAGTGGATGGGAGATCGTAGGTTTACCCCGGGTATCACTTCTGTGTCACTGTTAGACAGAGGCACAGTATACTAACCTCGGAAAAGGGCATAGCAAAATTAATTTAAAATGGGTGGCGAAAGTCAAACACACTCTGGCTAGGCTTATAAATGCCCTAGGGCAGATAGCCTAGTATGAACCTATGAACCAAGTAGTAACTTCAAGTTATGGAATTAGTGTCCAAACCCTTAAAGAAAGCACCAGAAGAAGCAACAGCCCTTGTGGAATGATCTCTAACTGAAGTAGATGAGCGCTTGCCATGAAAAGAATAACAAAAGGAAATTGCCTTAAGATAGCCAAGAGGAGATGATTTGCTTGTAAACAGCTAAACACAAAGTCCTGGGATAAAGGAAACAAAAACCTGGTCAAACGTATTAATGGTCTTAGTTTTATCCAAATAATAATAAAATCTAAATGGCAAAGCTGTCTGTGCAAATCCAGGGTGTGCAGGACCCTCTCACTATGGAGAAGAAAAAAAGGAAGGGAGCTCTACTGACCGATTTAAGGACATTATCAATATTGGGCATAAAGGAAGGCTTTGTATGAACAGACATCCTGTCTCTGTGAAAAAAAAAAAGGAGGAATGGCCATAATGGCCTGAGGCTCAGAGACACCCCAAGCAAAAGTAAGAGCAAGCAACAAGACAGTCTTTCCAGGTACAGTGTTGTAGAGAAGATGAAATTACAGGCTCAAAAGGAGCCCGAGTCAATTTTTCCAAAACAAAATTAAGGTCCCAAGGAGGAGAAATATGCTTTCTTAGGGGGGTGCACGATGCAGGACGCCTTTAAGAAACAATTTGACCTCAAAACTAGAAGCCAAAAGAGTATTCAAGTGCAACAGGCAGAAATAGGTGACAAATGGGCCTTCAATAGAATAGGCCAAGGCAGACTGCAGCAACTCACACAAACAAGAGAGGACCAAAGGGTTCCCCACTGAAAAAGGGCCCTGGCTAACAACATGACACCACACTGAAAATCTACTCTGTTTAGGCATACAAGACTTTCTGGTAGTGGATCTTCTTGCTTCTTGTAAAACCCTGAGCACATCCTCAGAAAATAGGTGTCTAAATTGGATCAAAATCCTATCACTCACCGTGTCAGCTGAAGAGTGGACAAATAAGGATGGATGAGTGAACCCTTGTCCTGTGTGAAGGGTCCCACTTGTGACTGCCCCTGGACAGATACATTAAGAGGGGGGACCAGTATGGTTTTGGTCAAAAAGTATTCACTAGAAGGATTTTTGGGGAGTCCAGCTGAATCTTCTGCAAAGGACACTTGGAAGTAGAGGAAAAGGAGGAAGGTGTAGAGAAACATTCCTTTTTAAGGAAAAGAAAGTGTGTCCATTTTCCATGCCTGATGGCATGGCACTCTAACAAAAAAAGAGGAATCTGCCTGTTCAGAAGGGAGGCAAAAAGATCTACCTGAGGAATATCCCACCGATGGACTAGATACAGAAATGCTTCTCTGTGATGCATCCATTCATGAGCCTGTGTTTTGGACCTACTCAGAGAGTTTGCCACTAGATTGTGCTCTGAAGGAATATACACTACCTGAAGATTCCAAGGCTGAAAAGCCGGCCTGCAAAAAAGATAAGGCTATGTGCACTGCCCCCCCCCCCCCCCCCACACACACACACACACACACACACACACACATACTTTTTGACATACCACATCACTGTAGTGTTGTCTGTGTAAATATTCAGTGGGCCTGGAGAAAGCTGAAGGCCTGAATCACAGCTCCCATCTCTGATGTTGATATGGTCTGACTTCTGATGGTGGGTGCCTCCCCCCCCATCCACGTCTGAAGCATTGGTGAACAGCTCCTGAGAAGGAACTGGAGGCTAAAAAGGCAGGCCTGGATTGAGGGTAAGTTGCTGACTCTACCACTTAATTTCCTGTTTGAGACAAGGAAGAAGAGGCACTCTGAATTTCAGAGGGTGGCAATTCTGAAGCAAAACTGAGCTGAGGTAGTAATGAAGCTTGTACACATTCAGTTTGGCAAGAGGGAGCATTGGAATACAAGACGCCATGAATCCTAGTGTCCAAAGAAACTCCCTGGCTAGAATGGCAGATAGTGGAAGTAGAGACTGAAAGAGAGATGTCAAGGACAAAACCTTTGGAGGTAGAAGAGAGGCCAACATTGGCACTGTCTGAATTCTGCAGCCCAGATACACAAGATCCTGACAGGGAGTCAGGACAGACATTTTGAAGTTGACAGTGAACCCCACACTTTGAAAAGATATGGTGAACTCTAGATCCTGTAACAGCCAACTGGGAGAAGGTGCAGGAATTAACAGGTTGTCTAAATAAGGAAAAATCTGAATGTGTTGCAGTTTGCAAAAGGCAGGAGCTAGGCATTTTGTGAAGACCCACAGGGAAACAAACAGGCCAAAGGGCAAAATAGAGAACTGAAAATAATAGGAAGAAACAGAGAAACATAAAATCTTCCCAAAAAAGAGGGTGAATACGAATATGAAGGTAAGCATCCTTCAGATATAAGAGCACCTGTTAAGCCTGGCGTAGCAACAGAGAAAATTGGGTTTGAAGGGAAAGCATCTGAAAGTAATGTACCTTGTGAAAGGTGTTGAGCAAGGGGAAAGCATCTGAAAGGAATGTACCTTGAGAAAGGTGTTGAGCAAGGAGAGATTCAGAATAGACCTCCAAGTGCTCTCCTTTCAAGGAACGAGTAACATTCTGGAGCAGAATCCCTGTCGTGGAAAGACAGGTTGAATAGTTCCCTAGTCCACAAGGGATCCAAGAACCTCTGAGAAATGAGGATGTTGCTCTCAAGGAGGTAGAGGAATCCCTGAAAAATGAAAAAGGAGGCAGAGACTTCCACACCATGAAGTAACCTTGAAGGATGATGGACAGAACCCAAGAATATGAGGTGATGAGTTGCCAGTTTAGAAGACAGAGCGATGAAGAGACAAAGAAAGCTGGCCGAAGGGGGGGGTGGGTGTCAGAGACAGGCAGATTTGTGTGAGAAAGGAGCCTTCTGGGCTACAGAGGCCCAAGAACACTTGGCAGGAGGAGCATGCCTATCACCCTCCCTGCCTTTAGTGGCCTAACAAGGCTGCCTATGAACAAAAGCAGACCTACTAGGACAGCTCCTCTGGAACTTACAGATAAGAGACACAAAAATATGTTTAAGGTCCTGCAAAGCTTTACCTATTTCTTGAAGAGACAATCTCTTTGGGACTGCTGATGCTAACACATTTATTATCCAAAGGAGCATCCAGCAGCTTGGCCTTAATGTCCTCAGGTAATGACTGCAGACAAAGCCAAGAAAAGCCTCATGACAGACTCAAATGCAGCAACTCTGGAAGAGGCATCAACATCATCACAGCTGCACTTGATAGAGTGGTGAGCCACTGGAGAGACCAAACCCAAAATAAGGAGAGCAGAGTACTGACTTTCAGAATCAGGAAGGTCAGAAATAACCTGACAAGCCTGGGTAATCAAGGCCACAGCATATTTGGTCATGTGGGTCTGGTAATTAGTGGCCAAAAAGGCCAATGTGGCAGCAGTATAGACTTTCTTTCCAATCCTCTCCATGGCCCTACTATCCTTCTCCAAAAGCCAGAAGCTTGGTAGAGGGAAACTTTTAGAAGACTTATGAGAGGACAACACAGCAGAATCAGCAGGAGGACACAAACAGGAAGTGACAATCCCCAGGAACCTTATAGAAACTGTCAGGTTTCTTAGCAGCAGGGGGCTAAGAATCCGGAGTTTTAGAGACGGCTATAAAGGTATCTAACAAAGTGCCAATGCAGGAAGTACTGCAGAAGGTTATAGCGTGTCCACCTGAAGCAGTTCGTAATATCTCTCCTGAATATCAGGCACCTGAGGAGAATCCCACAAACTATATCCCTAAACATGAACAAATACCTATTCATACCTTACACTTCCTTACTCTTCCTTCTATCAATTTCTCTCACCTGGCTTTCTCGCTAAATATTCCAGAAGCCTGCCTTTCTCTCACTTCATACAGCACTTCCCGATTGTATTACACTAACTTGCCTTTGATTTCTCTATAAACTGGCTAAAATTTCTTATGCAATCTAATGGCTAGCAGAACTTCATCTAAAGTAAAATCTCAGACTATTGATGGTATTTTACGGTAATTGGTAGAAAGAAACAGAATAAAGAAAACTGTCAAAATGAGTGTCTTGAAGAAGACAGACTGCTATGTACACTTTTATAATAAATGTCAGTGAACATATTTAGAAGAGAATAGTCATAATTCTGTTGTTTCTCTATTTTAATAGCAGATACATTCTGTGAATGTTCTTCGCTGGACTTGCACCTAGAATAATATAATAGCAATGTATCAATGATGTATGTACATAAATGTTAACTCCACTGTTTAAAAGGGACCTTAGTACTTAACTTTTCAAATGTTAATGAACACCTCATCCAATGAAGGCAATCCCCAAGCTTCATACTTCCTGGGTGAATGGAAGAAACAAAAATAACGTACTTATCATAATGACAAATCCTTTCATTCCAGTCCATCTGATATGGCATATGGGTCCTTGAACCCGTTTGCATCAGATTCGGAAAGGTCAGTCCTCCAGCCTTGAACCCTTCCAAAATTTTCTTTCCCACAATGTCTTATTTCTCCTTGACCAAATCACCTAGAGGGAAGATACCTCTGCTGCCCAAGACTCAAGAGGGTAGACTTTCTGGTACACATAATGCCAGGGGAAGGAGGGCGAGTTGTCATATTGGATGTTCTGGAATGGAAAGCTCCATCTTTAGGGTAAGAACATGACTTTCACGTCCTGTTAATTCAGCTTGTTCAGTCCAACATGCAGGTCAAAATCCCCAGCTATTGGAAACCTGGGTGGCCTCAGGAGAGACCTTTCAGGATGGAAGCCCCAAAGGAAGCCCTAGCCCTGGAGGCATAATCCAACTTCCAATGCTTGACAAATACATGGGTTGAAGATCAACTGGTTACCTGACAAATCTCATTCATAGATAAAATCTGAAAAAGGCTGCAGAAGTTGAAACCACTTTGGCAGAATATGCTTTGGGTTTGACTGGCAGTGACTTTTTCTTGGAGGCATAGATAAAGGCAATGCAGTTAGACATCCATCCTGACAAATGTTGGATACATTTTTGCTTATCCTGTTTTGCGCAAATGAAATGAATAACTGCTCATCTGTCCTAAAAGGGGCAGTTCTATGAAGGTAAAAACTAAGCTGCCTGTGAACATCTAGGGCATGCAGAATGTACTTCACTTTATTTTGATAACTTGGAATCTGGAAAGTGAATGTGTTAGGAACAGGTAGTTATGTACTCACCATAACGATCGATGTATGTGGTCCATCTCGCCTCACATTCTTTACTCATGGGTTCGGAGACGAGAATCAGCTCTGACTCGGCCAACTTATTTCTATAGCACAAAGTCTCTAATTGGCTGGGCTAACCCAGTATCCCAAGATGAACCTCGCCCTAGCCCCAGATCTAGTTTGCAGACATTCCAGTCACACCCCACACACAACCGCCACTGGAAGGAGCTCCAGCCAGAAAGGAAAGAAAAAACAACTGACATTGAAGGGTTCTCAGAGCCAATTTTCCTCCAAATCCTACAGAAAGGGGGCAGGTGGGAGGGTACGTAAGAATGTGAGGCGAGATGGACCACATACATCGATAGTTATGGTGAGCACATAACTACCTGATGTTATGTGGTCCTATCTTGCCTACATTCTTTACTCACAGGACAGCGTTCCCACCACATCTATCCTGGGCGGCTCATAGGAAAATACTCCTGAGAACCGTGCAACCAAAGGAAGCCCGGCCCCCAGAAGCCACGTCCAACTTGTAATGAGTAATAAAGGTGTGCGGAGAGGCCCAGGTGGCCACAGCACAAATATCATCCAATGAAAGCCTGGCATGGTATGCTATTGATGTAGAGACTGCCCTGGTAGATTGAGCTTTGACGGAAAAAGGTAAATTTCTGCCTGCTGACGAATAGATAAAGGAAATACAATCTTTGATCCATTTAGAAATTGTGCTCTTGGAAAAAGGACAACCTGTTCTGTTTTCTGAGAAGGACACAACCAGTTGATCAGACTTCCTAATATGCTTAGTCCTGTGCAAGTAGAATCTTAGTTGTCTGTGCACATCCAACTGGTGAAATCTAAACTCTGCTTTATTGGAAAAGTTTGGAAAGAACACTGGTAACTCGATAGACTGATAAAGATTAACGGTGAATGACACCTTCGGAAGGAAGGACGGGTTAAGTCTCAGGGAAACTCTGTCCTTATGAAAGGTCAAATGCGGAGGTTTAATGGACAAGGCTTGAATCTCTGATACTCTTCTGGCTGATGTAATGGCTATTAGGAAAGCCGTCTTTCAAGATAGAAATTTTAATTCACAGGTGGCAGCCGGTTCAAAGGGCGGTGAAGTGATGGCTTGTAACACAAGGTTTAGATCCCATGGCATGACAGGTTCTGAAACAGGAGGGCAAAGTAACCAGGCACCTTTCAAGAAGGCCTTACAAAGTTTATGGCCCATAAGAGAAGGCTCGTAAGATGTATGAAAATTGGAAATTGCAGCCAGCTGCACCTTAATGGTAGCAGGCGCAGAGCCCTGTTGGGAAAGCATGGCTAAAAATCTAAGACCGACAGAATTGGGGCTGTGAAGGGGTCCAAACCTTGGGCCTGAGCCCAAATGGAGAATCTCTTCTATTTGCTGGAATAAATTCTTCTGGTGGAAGACTTGAGACGAAGGCAAGATGTGTGCCACCTCAGGTGAAAAGGAATGTTGTCTAACTAGTGATGGAAGTGGAGCAGCCAGGCTGTCAACCTGAGGGTTCGCAGGGAGGGATGGAGCTGTCCTGACATGTGAATCAGTAGGTCTGGCACTGGGTCCAAGGACCGTCCACTTGCATACTGCTGAAGAAAGGGGAACCATACTTGTCAAGGCCAGTGTGGAGCAATTAGAATCATCCTGCATCCCAAGGATATGGCTTTCTAAATCACTCTTGGTAACAGAGGAAACGGAGGGAAAGCATAGATCAGACCGGGGGGCCAATCATGGATTAGAGCGTCCCTGGGTGACTCCCCCTGTGGGGGGATCAGTGTGAAGTACTTGCTGCATTTGGCATTGAGAGGGTTGGTGAAGAGATCGCAGCAAGGCTGACCCCACCTGTTGAAAATTTGAACCGCCACTCGGTTGTTCAGGGACCACTCGTAAGGCAGCAGAATAGCTCTGTTCAGCCTGTCCGCTATCACGTTGGTCTTTCCCGGAATGTGCGTTGCCATTAAAAACCGTTGGGAAGACACTGCCCAATGCCACACTCGCATGGCCTCCCTGCAGAGGGGATAAGACTTGGTTCCCCCCTGCTTGTTCAGGTACCACACCACGGACATGCTGTCCGAGTGAATTGCAATCGTTCCCAGAGGAAGAGAGCTTTGGAGTGCCCGCAACGCTAGTAACACTGCTCTCATCTCTAGAACATTGATGTGCAGGTGTACCTCGTGATCTTGCCACGTGCCTTGGACCGTCCTGCCAAGATAATGCCCCCCCCACCCCATCTGGGTAGCGTCCGTGGTCACCGTGGCCACTGGAGACATAGGAATCAAGCTCCTCCCTTTGTCCAGATTGGTGGAACATAGCCACCAGCGGAGGTCCTGTTTGCACCGTTCCATGAGAAGTATCAAGTGGGAAAGAGGAAGTTTCTGAAAGGACCATTGGGCCGAAAGGAGCCACTGTAGGATCCGCATGTGTAACCTGGCTAGAGGCACCAGCATGATGGTGGCAGCCATGGATCCCAGGAGCTGGAGAACTAACCTGGCCTGAACTATCTTGAGGGGCAACAATGCGTGAATCTGAGACTGCAGCACTCATCCTCCCTTGTGGCAGAAAGGCCCGTATTTGAATAGAGTCTAGCTCTGTGCCTATAAAAACAACACGCTGTGAGGGCAGCAAGGCAAACTTTTCCCAGTTCAAGGTAATTCCTAGTTGCTGACAAAGTGTAATGGTAGCCTCCCTGGCTTGAATGAGGAGATGCCTGGTGGGGGCGGTGAGAAGCCAGTCGTCCAGATATGGAAACACCTTGAATCCCCGACGTCTCAGGTGAGCCGTCACCACTGCCAAACACTTGGTAAACACCCTGGGGGCTGTGGTGAGACGAAAGGGCAGGGCACAAAACTGGAAGTGACTGGCTCCCAGCCGGAAGCGTGAGTGAGTCCTGGATGTCTTGTCCATCTTGATGTGGTAGTAGGCATCCTTGAGATCGATGGAGCACATCCATACTCCTATTTCCAGCAAGGGAAAAATGGACTGAAGAGTGACCATTCAGAACTTGGACTTCAGAACGTAGTGATTCAATCGACTTGAGATCCAGAATGGGCCTCAGGTCCCCTGTTCTTTTCGGCACCAAAGAGAGTCTTGAGTAAGTTCCTGATCCGATATGGTCTGACGGGACTGGTTGGATGACTCCTTTTTCTAGCAGTTTGGAAACTTCTAGTGCTGCTTGATCCCGTTGACTGGGTGGAACGTCCGGGATTCTTTTGACTGGAGGGGGTGTTGATAAAAAGGGGTTAGTGTAACCTCCGGTAACTATTCGAAGCACCCAACGATCCTGGGTGATGCTTTCCCAGGCTTCCGGATGCAACGAAATTCGGCCCCCGACTGGCTCCGGAACAGCACAGTTGGGAAACACCTCAGGAACGCTGAAAGGAAGACCCGCGAAAGGAATCGCGGTCTCCCAAGTTGCGGGGGCCTTCTCTGCCTCTAGGATGGCATCTTCCAGAATAATTTCCCCCTCCTCTGCCTCTGGAGGGGGACTCACCTTGAGCGGCAGGGAAAGACTTCTGTGACTTCTTGAACCACATTTTCCCTCCTCTCTGAGCCTTGGGGTAAGGCCTAGAAGGAAGAGAGAAACAGGCCCCTACGGCAGATGGGGTCTTCCCCTCCTGTTCGCATCTGGTGAGGGTGTCTTTCACTTTGGTCCCAAAGAGTGAGGACCAGTCAAAGGGGGAGTCAGTGAAGGAAGACTTAAAAGCCTCCGCGAAATGACACAGGCACATCCAGGCTTGCCTTCTGAGAACTACACCTGAGCTAGCTGCCCTACTCGCCCCTTCGGCTGCATAGGATATGAGCCTCATGAACGGGCTGACAATGGAGCCAAGGGTAGACAACTGGGCGTTAACAGTCTGCACTACCGTCTCAGGCATGTTACCCATCAGAGTGCGTCTCCTAGCTCCTTAAGGAGAGCTCTCTGGAGCCGAGTATAATGACAAAGATAATTCAGCAACCGCACTCACAATGAAGAACTAGCCATCAAAACAGCTTTTTACAAGAAACAGACTGCTAAAGACTTATGAAAAGTTTGAAAGGGTAGTTAGCCACAGCCAAGCGAGACCACGTCCTAACTCTGAGCGGCAAAGGAGATCTGGGGCTAGGGCGAGGTGCATCTTGGGAAACTGGGTTAGCCCAGCCAATTAGAGACTTTGTGCTAGAGAAATAAGATGGCCGAGTCGGAGCCGATTCTTGGCTCCGAACCCATGAGTAAAGAATGTAGGCGAGATAGGACCACATAACATCTGTTGTTTTCCAAGGCTACCTTTGGAGAAAGGAATGGGTTAGTTCTAACAGCAAACCTATTGTTGTGGAAAACCATGTATGGAGAAAAGGAAGAGAGGGCATGGAGTTCTGATACCCTTCTTGGCGAACGTAAGAGCTACCAGCAACAGCTACCAGCAACACTTTTTCACTGCAAGAACTTTAAATCTGCAGAAGTGGATGGTACAAATGGAGAATTTGATAATGCTTCTAAGACAAAGTTCAAGCTTTATGGGGAGAGATCTGATATGGTGCAATATTTATGCAAGGGAAAAGCCAAATTAATCACAGGTTGGTACTAGGCTATCGGCCCTGTACAAGCCTGGCGATAATTTCCTGGCTATTTCTTCCCACACTATTTACATCCCTGGACCCCTTGCCTAGCAGGATGACTGACTTGATCCCAGGGGTGAATTTCCTTTCTCACATCCAATCATCAAGGTTCCTTTTGAAGAGGGCCAAAGAGGTGCTCTGCTTGACATGTATGGGCAGTCTATTCCAGAGTCTGGGGAGTCTCTGGGTCAGGAACCTATCCCTCCAGCATGTTTTCTTTATTGTGATGACAAGGTTTAGATCCCTGGAGCGTGTGGCTCTGAGGGATTGGGATTTCTTTAAGTGTAGCATGTCCAACAGCTCTGTGTTTGACATGGCCTTGTATGTTAAGCAGAGATCGCCTCTGAGTAGACGATATGCGACAGAGTATAGCTGGAGTTTTTTAAGGCAGTCAGTATAGGGCCATTTGCTTTAAGCCTGTGACTCTTAAGTGAAGTATTTCTGCGGCCTTTCCAGTTGTTGCAGATGTCTTGAGAGGTACATACCAAATGGGGCACTGTATTCTATAATGGGTCTAATGAGGGATGAGTAGAATGGGACAATGACCTCCTTTTTTCTGGATGAAAAGCTCTTAGTCATGAGGTGTGCCACATAGAAACATTTCCTGACTGTTGTGGTGATGAGGTTATTGAAGGTGAGACCACTGTCCACCAGTGTCAAGTCTCTTATCACACTTTTGGTGTTTAGTGTACTGCCAACTATGTGGTAATTCACGGGTACATGTTTTTTTCCCAAAGGGGATAACTATACATTTCTTGGCATTGAGCTTGAGCCCATGGCTCTGGCACCAAGCATCTGTTTCTGTAAGGCCCTTTTGCAGAGTATCCACATCATTTGGGGATTCAATATAAAAAAGGCAGTCCCAAAGATATTTGAAGAGAAATACAGGCAAAGGCATCCGGATATGGAAAATTTCACAATAAAAACAAATATCACAAAGACGGAACAGAGAAAAGAAGTTTACTAAAGTAGAAGTTAAAAAAAATTGAAGTTGAAGTTATGGAGTGCCTGCGAAGTGAAGAATTTGGTGTAGGACTACACTAACACAGGTTACATCACAGCATGATGGAGTGAGTCCCCAAAGTAAGAAGCAGCAGGAAGATCAGGAGACATCTGAAGAAGAAATATAGACATGAGAGAAAAACAGATTTAGTATGGCGCAATATCTATGCAAAGGAGAAAGTAAAACTAACCAATACAAAAAGAGCAGCACCAAAGATATTTGGAGAGAAATACTGGCAAAGGGATCCAGACATGGAAAACCTTACAATACAAAAAATAAGAAGACAGGAAAAGTACAAAAGGAGATTAGTAATGGAGAAGTAGAAGAAAATGAGGTTATGGAGTACCTGCAAAGTGAAGGATTCAGTGTAGAAAATCAAATGCAGAAAGTACCACAACAGGATAGAGCAATGGATGCCCAAATTAAGGGGAAACCAGTGGAACAGGAAGCAACTGGTAGGTGCCATATATCAACATATTTTGGAGCCTTCGACAGGAGACCAGTATAAATGTTAACTTGAAGCTACACACAAGGGAGGGAACAAGAAACTCTGATGCACTCAATGTTGAGGAGTAATAGGCCAGAGAGTTCCCATATGCCAGAGCAACGGATGGCACAGGATGAAATTGAAGAGAATGTGCCACAGGAAGATGCTACAGAACTTTCTATAGGATGTCCGCAGGAAATGGAAAACAAGGGATGTGCCCTCAGTTTGGAAAAAAATGAGCTAAGAGAAGAGCTGCTTGACTTAATAGACATAGAGAGATATATGAAGATCAATGAAAGAAATAGACTGCTGAAGGTCAATAAAATCCAAAAAGTTAGAAGTCTGATAAAACAAATGAACACAGCAATTAGGACTGTCCAGAGAGATCCATGTAATATAACAGAAGTAAAGAGGATATATTACTGTGCAGCTAAATTAATAACTCAAAATGTTCTACCACAAGAGCACAGGGTAGTGAGGGAAAGGAAGGGGAGAAATCGAATACCGTTGCGGAAGTGTCAAATAGAGAAAAATATGAAACAGTTGAGACACGACATGTCACTGTTAGAACACTATAAATGAGGGAACAGATCAAAAAAATACTAAGATACATAGATTTGAGATAGATAGATGTGATAAAAGCAATGTGCAGTACCAGAACAGGCCAGGATCCATCATGCACTATCGCAAATAAACTAAACATTTCAGCACAGGCAGAAAAACTTAGAATATACACAGATAAATACAAAGGAAAAGTACAAAATAAGCAATTTATTGATGGCTCAAAAAAGTTTTATAGAAAACTGGGAAAAGTACAGTTTTGTACCTACCATAAATGTAGATGTTCGAGTGCTAATACAGCTGCAGTCATAACAGATGGGTTTTCCTGCCATCAAGCGGGTCCTCGGTCGGCCGAATTCCAAAGTCTAGGTCCGGCGTCGGATGTCGTCGCTTCTTCCCTGACGTCAGTGCGACAGGGGTATAAAAGAACCAGCCGACGCCATTTTCTTCAGTTTTTCTTGCCCCAGATGTCAGGTGCCCCCAGAAGGAAGGCAATACACAAATTTATGTAAAAATGCAATGCAGTATAATCAAAAAACAGTAGTTGCAAGCAAATACACCATGTAAGAATACCCCAATCAGGTTGTATGAGGAGGTGTTAGTCATAAGGTCTGTCCCAAGACGGGAAGGAGGGAGGGAAACCTGGACTGCAGCTGTATTAGCACTCGAACATCTACATTTATGGTAGGTACAAAACTGTACTATGTTCATCGTGCATACAGCTGCAGTCATAACAGATGGGTAGAATCCCAAAGCTAAAAAAGGGTGGTAGGCACTAGGTAGAGCCAGGATGCCCTGCAGGACTGCAGTGGCAAAGCCTGCTCTAGATTTGGAGTATAATGGTAGGTGATAGTACTTGGAGAAAGTATGTACAGAACTCCAAGTGGCTGCTTCCAAAATATCTTTGGTAGGAACCCCCCTGAGGAAAGCTGCAGAGGTAGCTGTGGCCCTTGTGGAGTGAGGTCTGATCCCTGCAGGAACAGTTTTACCATGAAAAGAATAACAAAAACGTATGCAGTGGGCTATCCATTTTGAGATTGTCTGTTTGGAAATAGGCTTCCCTTGAGCTCCTGTAGCATAGGATACAAAGAGTTGCTCTGATTTTCTGAAAGGGTTTGTTCTGTCCAAATAATAACGTAGCTGTCTGTGAATGTCCAAGGAATGTAGTAGTCTCTCCCCTTTGTTTTGAGGATTAGGGTAAAAGGTAGGCAAGTGGATAGCCTGATTCAAGGCTACCTTGGATACTACCTCTGGCATAAAGGAAGGATTGGTTCGTAAGGAAACTCTGCCCTGATGGAAGATGATGAAAGGCTGCACAGCTATGAGGGCTTGTAGTTCTGAAACCCTGTGAGCTGAGGTGATAGCCAGGAAGGAACGCTGTTTTCCAGAACAAATATTGTAGTTCTGTTGAAGCATCTGGCTCAAAAGGAGGTAAGGTCAGTTTTTCTAGAATGAAATTGAGATCCCAAGCAGGCACTGGTTGTTTCCTGGGGGGGTTTATATTCTTAGCCCCTCTGAGGAACTGTCTTAAGAGGGGGTGAGAGAATAAAGGAGGGTCAGTGTTGTATTCTGCAGAAATGGCTGAGGCATGGATTTTGATGGAGGAGAATGAAAGTCCACTGCTTAGCATCTCAGCTAGGTACTGTAAGTTCAGTATTGCTGGATTCTGACCCTTTTTCTGATTCCAAGCACAAAAACGTTTCCATTTTGCAAAGTAGGTTTTTCTAGTTGAAGGCCTTCTGGCCTCCAAAATGACATCATGCACCTCCTTGGAGAGTAGGGTCTGTTGTGAATTTAAGGAATCTTCCATGCGGCTAGATTGAGTGTTTTCAGCTGACTGTGAAGAGTTTTGAAGTTGTGCTGAGTCAGTAGAAGAGGCATTAGTGGCAGGATCCATGGCGGGGAATGTGTCAGGCTCCTCAGGAGTGGGTACCAGTGTTGTTTTGGCCAGTCTGGAGCAATGAAAATCATCTTTGGTCTGTCTGCTCTGGTTTTTAATAGAACTTTGGGCAGCAGGGGAAGAGGTGGAAAGGCATAAACTGTCATTGTTGTCCAACTGAAAGAGAGTGCGTCCACTTTCCAGGCCTGTGGATGAAAGGTTCTTGAGCAGAATTTTGTCAGTTGGTGATTTCTGTGGGAGGCAAAGAGATCTATGTTTGGCCTCCCCCATGCTTGAATTATTTTTGTAAAAACTTGAGGATGCAACTTCCATTCGTGTGGATCTGTCATATTTCTGCTTAGGTTTCCTGCCAGCGTGTTTTCCTTGCCTGGAAGGTACTGTGCTTGAAGTTCAATTTGTAGTTCCAGAGCCATGTTCCAAAGAGACATGGTTAGCCTGCATAGGGGGTATGAATGGGTTCCTCCCTGTTTATGTACCACATTACTGTGGTGTTGTCTGTCCTTATTAATAGCTGGCCTGGATGCAGTAGGTCTTTGAAAGCCATAATAGCATGTATTACTGCAAGCATTTCCTTTTGATTGATGTGTAGGTGCTTTTCTTTTTTGGGACCATTTGCCCTGAATGCACCGATCTGTCATGTGCGCCCCCCAGGCATAGTCCAAGGCGTCTGTTGTGATGACTTGATTTGCTTGAGGCTTGCAGAATGGGAGACCTGTGTTCCTTTGGCATGCTTGAGCCCACCACAGAAATTCCTTTTGAAGACATGGAATCAGTGGTATCATTGTTTCCAAACTGTGGCTGTGTTGAGACCATAGGTTTTTTAGGTACCATTGAAGTTTCCTCATATGCAGCTTTGCACATGGGATTAGCAGGATGCAAGATGCCATGAATCCCGGAGCCTGCAGGATTTTCATTGCAGTCAGCCTGGTGAAAGTTGCCAGTTTTCTGAAGTATTGAGTTAGTTGCCCTTGTTTCTCTGATGGGAGGTAGGCCATCTGGGTATTTGTATTCAAGCTGGCACCCAGGAAAATTATTGTTTGAGAGGGTATTAGCCTTGATTTCTTTTTGTTGACTGTGAATCCCAGAGAGTTCAACAACATTATTACAAACGCCAGATGTTTCAGAAGTATGTGCTTGCTGTCCGCTTGGATCAGGCAGTCGTCCAAATATGGGTATATTTGTATCCCTTGAAGTCTGCAGTAGACAATTACTGACGCCAGGCATTTCGTGAATACTCTGGGCACAGTAGATAAGCCAAAGGGCAATGCAGAGAATTGATAATGGGTTGAACCTGCAAGAAATCTGAGGTATCTTCTGCAATCTTGTCTGACTGGGACATGCAGGTATACCTCCTTGAGGTCCAATGTTACCAGCCAAGACTCCTTGCCTAGCATGGGAAGAAGCTTCTGTAATGTGAGCATCTTGAATTTGGTACGAGTAGAAATGTGTTTAGGATGGATAGGTCCAAAATAGGTCTCCAATCTTTGCCCTTCCTTGGTACCAGGAATAGTCTGGAATAAAAACCTTGACTGTGTTCTTGTGCAGGTACCTCTTGAATAGCTTTCATGTTCATGAGATCTGAAATTTGTTTTTGTGCCTCTGCCCTTTGATTGTGTGGCAGGTTTGGCATGCCTCTCTTTTTTGGAAGGGTGTGAAAGTGGAATCTGTAGCCTCTGTCTATAATGTCCAGGATCCATTTGTCTTTTGTAACAATATGCCAATTTTTCAAAAATAATGCCAGTTTTCCGCCTAAAGGTGCTGCCATTTGAGCCTTGCTTGGCATGCAAAGGGGAAAGTCATTGGTTCTGCTTTCTGAAAGGCTGTGAACTATCCTCACCACCTCTTTGTGCAGGTGCTTGCCATTGTCTGCCTTTAAACGATCCTTGAGATTGCCCTCTACCCATCGGGCGCCTGTATTGACCTCTTTGGTGTCTGTCCGTTGCTGGAAAGGACCAATTTTTTGAAGGCCAATTTCTACTGAAACGTGGAGGTTGTACCTGTAGGAAATCTTTGACTGTTTGCATTGATTTTGCCTTTTCCTCCATTTTCTTTAATACCTCCTCAGCTTTAACACCAAACAATACATCTTTTTGAAGAGGTGCATCTAGTAATTTAGCTTTGCCATGATCTGGTAAGGTTTGCTCTTTGAGCCAATCATGTCTACGTATTACTGATCCTGTAACAGCAGCTCTACATGAGGCCTCTAAAGCATCAAAACCACATTGCAAGGTATGTTTACCCACTTGTTCTGCACTATGTAACAAATCCTGCAACTCCTTCAAGTCTGGTTGTTCAGGTTGTGACATTTTGCTTTTCAACTGTAATAATAGAAACTGTTGGTACTTTAACATATGGAACTGACAGTTTAATGCCCTCATGGTTAAGGTGGCCGAGGTGTATACCTTTTTCCCCCACCATTCTAAAGCTCTGGAATCTCTTTCTGAAGGTAATGGATGTTTAGCAGTGGAGGCCTTAATTCCCTTGGGACCCTGTGAAATGGTTTCTGGGTCAGCCGCATGGCTTTTGTATAGGAATTGGTGTGAATCAGGAACCTGGTAATACCTGTCAGGCTTAACTGGAGCTGGAGGTAAAGAGTCTGGGTTGAGGCAGGCCTCCGAATACACATCATCTAGTATGTCTAAGACAGGAGGTATAGCCAGAGGCCTGTGCTGAGGGAGCAAGAGGAAATCCCTAAGCCTTTTCTTGGAGTCTGAGTACTCTTCACCTTCCCAGTGGAAGTGTTCCCTCAAGGAATGTAAGGTTTCCCCAAAAGAGTAATCCTCAGGGGGGGAGACAGAGGGAATGGACTCCTCTGCATCAGAATCTTCAAAAAGGGAGTATGAATGTTCCTGGTCTTCAGAATGTTCTGAAATAATGGAGGCCTGGTCCGAGGAAGGGGATTCTTCCTCCACTCTGGGCCTTTTGTCCGGGGGGGGGGTTGAGAAAGTACAGTTTTGTACCTACCATAAATGTAGATGTTCGAGTGCTAATACAGCTGCAGTCATAACAGATGGGTTCTCCTGCTGTCAGGCGGGTCCTCGGTCGGCCGAATTCCAAAGTCTAGGTCCGGCGTCGGTTGTCGTCGCTTCTTCCCTGACGTCAGAGCGCCAGGGGTATAAAAGAACCAGCCAACGCCATTTTCTTCAGTTTTTCTTGCCCCAGATGTCAGGTGCCCCAGAAGGAAGGCAATACATAAATTTGTGTAATAAAGTAATGCAATATAATCAAAAAACAGTAGTTGCAAGCAAATACACCATAAAAGAATACCCCAAGAGGGGAAGGAGGGAGGGAAACCTGGACTGCAGCTGTATTAGCACTCGAACATCTACATTTATGGTAGGTACAAAACTGTACTATGTTCATCGTGCATACAGCTGCAGTCATAACAGATGGGTAGAATCCCAAAGCTAAGAAAGGGGTGGTAGGCACTAGGTGGAACTAGGAGGAGCCAGAATGCCCTGCAAGACTGCTGTGGCAAAGCCTGCTCTAGTTTTGGAGTATAATGGTAGGTGGTAGTGCTTGGAAAAGGTATGCACAGAACTCCAAGTGGCTGCTTCCAATATATCCTTGGTAGGAACTCCTCTGAGGAAAGCAGCAGAGGTAGCTGTGGCCCTTGTGGAGTGAGATCTGATGCCTGCAGGTACAGTCTTACCATGAAAAGAGTAACAAAAGCGTATGCAGTGGGCTATCCATTTTGAGATTGTCTGTTTGCAAATTGGTTTCCCTTGAGCTCCTACAGCATAGGACACAAAGAGCTGTTCTGATTTTCTGAAAGGCTTTGTTCTGTCCAAATAATAACGCAGCTGTATGTGGATGTCCAAGGAATGTAGTAGTCTCTCCCCTTTGTTTTGAGGATTAGGGTAAAAGGTAGGTGAGTGTATAGCCTGATTCAAAGCTACCCTGGATACCACCTTTGGCATAAAGGACGGGTTGGTTCGTAAGGAAACTGTCCTGATGGAAGATGATAAAAGGCTGCACAGCCATGAGGGCTTGTAGTTCCGATACTCTACGAGCTGAGGTGATAGCCAAAAGGAAAGCTGTTTTCCAGGACAAATATTGCAAATCTGTTAAGGCAGCTGGCTCAAAAGGAGGCAGGATCAGCTTTTCTAGTATGAAATTGAGATCCCAAGCAGGTATTGGTTGTTTCCTTGGTGGTTTTATATTCTTTGCCCCTCTGAGGAACTGTCTTAAGAGGGGGTGAGAGAATAAAGGTGGATCAGTGTTGTATTCTGCAGAAATGGCTGAGGCATGGATTTTGATGGAGAAGAATGAAAGCCCACTGCTTAGCAGCTCAGCTAGATACTGTAATATTTGAGGTAAATTCAGTTTTCCAGGATCCTGGCCCTTTTTCTCATTCCAGGCACAAAACCGTTTCCATTTTGCGGAGTAAGCTTTTCTGGTAGACGGCCTTCTGGCCTCCAAAATGACATCCTGCACCTCCTTGAAGAGTAGGGTCTGTTGTGATGTTAAGGAATCTTCCATGTGGCCAGATTGAGTGTTTTCAGCTGACTGTGAAGAGTTTTGAAGCTGTGCTGAGTCAGAAAAAGAGGCATTCGAGGTATGGTCCATGGAGGGGAATGCGTCAGGCTCCTCAGGAGTGGGTACCAGTGCTGTCTTGGCCAGTCTGGAGCAATGAGAATCATCTTTGGTCTGTCTGCTCTGGTTTTTAGTAGAACTTTGGGCAGTAGAGGAAGAGGTGGAAAGGCATAAACTGTCATTGCTGTCCAACTGAAAGAGAGAGCGTCCACTCTCCAGGCCTGTGGATGGAAAGTCCTTGAGCAGAATTTTGTCAATTGGTGATTTTTGTGGGAGGCAAAGAGATCTATGTCTGGCCTTCCCCATGCTTGAATTATCTCTGTAAAAACTTGAGGATGCAATTTCCATTCGTGTGGCTCTGTCATATTCCTGCTTAGGTTGTCTGCCAGAGTGTTTTCCTTGCCTGGCAAGTACTGTGCTTGAAGTTCGATTTGTAATTCCAGGGCCATGTCCCAAAGTGACATGGCCAGCCTGCACAGGGGGTATGAATGGGTTCCTCCCGGTTTGTTTATGTACCACATTACTGTGGCGTTGTCTGTCCTTGTCAATAGTTGACCTGGATGCAGAAGGTCTTTGAAAGCTGTAATAGCATTTGTTACTGCTAGCATTTCCTTTTGATTGATGTGAAGGTGCTTTTCTTTTTGGGACCATCTGCCCTGAATGCACCGATCTGTCATGTGCGCCCCCCAGGCGTAGTCCGAGGCATCTGTTGTGATGACTTGATTTGCTTGAGGCTTGCAGAATGGGAGACCTGTGTTTGTTTGGCATGCTTGAGCCCACCACAGAAATTCCTTTTGAAGACATGGAATTAGTGGTATTATTGTTTCCAAACTGTGGCTGTGTTGAGACCATAGGTTTTTCAGGTACCATTGAAGTTTCCTCATATGCAGCTTTGCACATGGGATTAGTAGGATGCAAGATGCCATGAATCCCAGAGCCTGCAGGATTTTCCTTGCAGTCAGCCTGGTGAAATTTGCTAGTGTTTTGAAGTATTGAGTTAGTTGCCCCTGCTTCTCTGGCTTGAGGTAGGCCATCTGGGTGTTTGTGTCCAAGTTGGCACCCAGGAAAATTATTTTCTGAGAGGGCATTAGCCTTTATTTCTTTTTGTTGACTGTGTATCCCAGAGAATTCAACAACCTTATTACAAAAGCCAGATGTTTCAGAAGTATGTGCTTGCTGCCCGCTTTGATCAGGCAGTCGTCCAAATATGGGTATATTTGTATCCCTTGAAGTCTGCAGTAGGCAATTACTGATGCCAGGCATTTCGTGAATACTCTGGGCGCAGTAGATAAGCCAAAGGGCAATGCAGAGAATTGATAATGGGTTGAACCTGCAAGAACTCTGAGGTATCTTCTGCAATTTTGTCCGATTGGGACATGCAGGTATGCCTCCTTGAGGTCCAATGTTACCAGCCAAGACTCCTTGCCCAGCATGGGAAGAAGCTGCTGTAATGTGAGCATCTTGAATTTTGGCACGAGTAAAAATGCGTTTAGGATGGATAGGTCCAATATAGGTCTCCAATCTTTTCCCTTCCTTGGTACCAGGAATAGTCTGGAATAAAAACCTTGACCTTGTTCGTGAGTAGGTGCCTCTTGAATAGCTTTCATGTCCATGAGATCTGAAATTTGTCTTTGTTCCTCTGCCCTTTGATTGTGTGGCAGGTTTGGCATGCCTCTCATTTTTGGAAGAGTGTGAAAATGGAATCTGTAGCCTCTGTCTATAATGTCCAGGATCCATTTGTCTTGTGACAATATGCCAATTTTTTGAAAATAATGCCAGTTTTCCTCCTAAGGGTGCTGCCATTTGAGCCTTGCTTGGCATGCAAAGGGGAAAGTCGTTGGACTTGCTTTCTGACTGGCTGTGAACTATCCTCACCACCTCTTTGTGTAGGAGCATGCCATTGTCTGCCCCTATATGATCCTTGAGATTGCCCTCTGCCCCTAGGGCGCCTGTATCTACCTCTTTGGGGTCTGTCCGTGGCTGGAAAGGACCAATTTTTGGAAGGCCAATTTCTACTGAAACGTGGAGGATGTACCTGTGGAAAATCTTTCACTGTTTGCATTGATTTAGCTTTTTCCTCCATTTTCTTTAATACCTCCTCAGCTTTATCACCAAATAATACATCCTTTTGAAGAGGGGCATCTAGTAATTTAGCTTTGACATGATCTGGTAAGGTTTGCTCCTTGAGCCAGGCATGTCTACGTATGACTGATCCTGTAACAGCAGCTCTACATGAGGCCTCTAGAGCATCAAAACCACATTGCAAGGTATGTTTACCCACTTGTTCTGCACTATGTATCAAATCCTGCAACTCCTTCAAGTCTGGTTGTTCAGGTTGTGACATTTTGCTTCTCAACTGTGATAACAGAAACTATTGGTACTTTAGCATATGGAACTGGCAGTTTAATGCCCTCATGGTTAAGGTGGCCGAGGTGTATACCTTTTTTTCCCCACCTTTCTAAGGATCTGGAGTTCCTCTCGGAAGGTAATGGGTTTTTTGCAGTGGAGGCCTTAATTCCCTTGGGGCCCTGTGAGATAGTTTCTGGGTCAGCTGCATGACTTTTGTATAAAAATTGGTGTGAGTCAGGAACCCGGTAATACCCGTCAGGCTTGACTGATGCTGGAGGTAAAGAATCCGGGTTAAGGCAGGCCTCCAAGTACACATCATCTAGGATGTCTAAGACAGGAGGTATAGCTAGAGGCCTGTGCTGAGGTAGCAAGAGAAAATCCCTAAGCCTTTTCTTGGAATCTGAGTACTCTTGGCCTTCCCAGTGGAAGTGTTCCCTTAATGTACGCAAGGTTTCCCCAAATGAGTAATCCTCTCGGGGAGACAGAGGAATGGACTCCTCAGCATCAGAATCTTCAAAAGGGGAGTAAGAATGTTCCTGTTCATCAGAGTGTTCTGAAATAATGGAGGCCTGGTCAGAGGAGGGGGATTCTTTCTCCACTCTGGGCCTTTTGTCTGGGGTTGAGATCCCTGATAAGAGTAATCAAATCCTCAGCCATTTTAAGCATCTGTTTTTTAGGCATGGGGCCTGGGGAAGGGCCCTGTGGAGCTTGTCTCTTAGAATGCATGGCTGCTTTAGACTTAGTGAAAGCCTTGATAGAAAAAGAAGAGGAAGGTCTGAAGACACCTTGAGAGGAGGCAGACCTGTCTACATATTGAGATTCACCACCAAGAGTGGCTTCGGTATCTGTAGGAGTGTGGGCCGAGAAGCCTGCGACCTCGGACACTGAAGACACCGCCAATGAAGTGTCGTCGGTAGGAAGGGGCTGCGTAGGTGCCTCACTGAGAACCGGACCACCTGTAGTAGGCTTTGGCGTGGTGTCGGTGGAGGCCGCGGACTGCTGTGTCGGTTCTTATCTTTGCGTTTTTTAGACAAAACTGGAGTCGGAATATCTGATGACATAATATAGTTAAATTTTTTACCAAAATAATGCTGGGCGAACTCCGCCCGACGCTTAATGGTGCGTTTGTTGAATGAAGCACAAAAACGACAGACCGAGACGTCGTGGTCTGGGCCTAAGCAAGGAATGCAGAGGGAATGAAAATCCTTATGCGGTATTTGCTTCCCACAAGAAATACAATTATTAACTTTGTCTGACATCGGTATGAGGCAAGAAAAAGTTTCCCCAACGGGGTACTTAGCTTTAAAGAAGACTTCGGTTGCAAAATTTTCGTAATTTCAGGAGCTGGCCGACCGGCACTTGCGAACTGCTTCTGCTTTGGGCACTGCGCGGCAAGAAAGACTGAAGAAAATGGTGTTGGCTGGTTCTTTTATACCCCTGGCGCTCTGACGTCAGGGAAGAAGCGATGACAACCGACGCCAGACCTAGACTTTGGAATTCGGCCGACCGAGGACCCGCCTGACAGAAGGAGAACCCATCTGTTATGACTGCAGCTGTATGCACGATGAACATCCCCTGATAAGAGTAATCAAATCTTCAGCCATTTTGAGCATCTGTTTTTTAGGCATGGGGCCTTGAGAGGGACCCTGTGGAGCTTGTCTTTTTGTATGCATGGAAGCTTTAGACTTAGTGAAAGCCTTGATAGAAAAAGAAGAAGGCGGCCTGAAGACACCTTGAGAGGTGGCAGGCCTATCTAAACTCTGAGTTTCCCCGCCAAGAGTGGCTTCGGTATCTGTAGTCGGGGTGTGGGCCGAAGAGCCTGCGACCTCGGGCACAGAAGACACCGTCAATGAAGTGTCATCAGTAGTCAGGGGCTGCGTAGGCACCTCGCTGAGAACCGGAGCACCTGTAGTCGGCTTCAGCGTGGTGTCAGTAGAAGTAGCGGACCTCGTATGTCGGTCCTTATCTTTGCGTCTTTTACTCAAAACTGGAGTCGGAGCATCCGACGACATAATGTAATTAAACTTTTTGCCAAAATAGTGTTGGGCGAACTCCGCCTGACGCTTAATAGTGCGTCTGTTGAATGTAGCACAAAAACGACAGGCCGAGACGTCGTGGTCTGGGCCTAAGCAAGGAATGCAGAGGGAATGAAAATCCTTATGCGGTATTTGCTTCCCACATGAAATACAATTATTAACTTTGTCTGACATCGGTCTGAGGCAAGAAAAGTTTCCCCAAAGGGGTAGTTAGATTTCAAGAAGACTTCGGTTGAAAAATATTCGTATTCTCAGGAGCTGGCCGACCGGCACTTGCGAACTGCTTCTGCTTCGGGCACCGTGCGGCAAGAAAGACTGAAGAAAATTGTGTCGGCTGGTTCTTTTATACCCCTGCCGCACTGACGTCAGGGAAGAAGCAACGACATCCGATGCCGGACCTAGACTTTGGAATTCGGCCAACCGAGGACCCGCCTGATGGCAGGAAAACCCATCTGTTATGACTGCAGCTGTATGCACGATGAACATCTAAGTAAAAGGAATCAAAAGACCGCAAAAAAAAAAGAAATAGATAACATTTTTGAGAAGTATCTATGAAGATCCTGTGGAACATAACAAAGTTGCTAAATGGATAGAAGTAGTAAAATAAAGAACAAGACGTTTAAAGGTACAGGATATGAGAGATGGGATAAAGTAACAGCCAGAGAGATTGAAACAAAGTTAAGAAAAGCCTCTAAATGGAAAACTCCAGGCCCAGATGGAGTACCTAACTTTTGGTTAAAAGTATTAACATCTTTGAATGAAGATTTAGCTATGAGTAAGAACTATTT
This sequence comes from Protopterus annectens, assembly GCF_019279795.1. NCBI lineage: Eukaryota > Metazoa > Chordata > Ceratodontiformes > Protopteridae > Protopterus > Protopterus annectens. The sequence goes on along the minus strand of NC_056730.1, from coordinate 700,735,140 downwards.
ATATGCGCACCCTGAACAGACACCAACCTGGCTAACAGATAAACAATGCTCCTACTTAAGAGTGAACCTGCAAGCTACCCTAAAAATTATAGACCAATAACTTGCCTTCTGAAGACATATAAACTATACATGGGAAATTATGCTGATAGAGTTTATAGTCATTTAGAAGAAAACTCAATTATGGCAGTAGAACAAAAGGGCAATAAAAGAAAAGTCATATGGAACAAAGGATAGTACATGTATTCAATGTTGTAGTCATCACACTTGGGTTATCTGCCTGCAGGTAGCCCTCAGTCGTGCCGAATACCAGTCTTGGGATTTCTGCATCGGATGCTGTTGCCTCCTTCCATGACATCAGGTTGTCAGGGGTATACAACATGCAGCCGACGCCATTACATCAGTTTTTCTTGCCCCAGATGTCAGGAGCCCCCAAAATAGGAAGCAATTACATGGTGTGGAACACTTCCAGTAAAAGTAAATACCATAGCCATAAGATATGGCCAAAAAAAGGATAGGGAGAAAGCACAGAAAAATCAGGGGGCTGGAGGGAGGGTAACCAGGACTGCAACAGTGAATACACTTGGACATCTACATTTATGGTAAGTGTACACAACTGTACTATGGTTCTTCATGTTTCACTGTTGCAGTCATCACACACAGGTTGATTCCCAAAGTGTTAGGGCTGGCTAGCAGGCCTTGTAAGACTGCTGTGGCAAATCCAGCTCTGGATTTAGAAAAGACAGGTAAGTGGTAATGCTTAGTGAAAGTGTGTACAAAACTCCAGGTTGCAGCTTCCAGGATGTCCTTAGTAGGGACTCCCCTGAAAAATGCTGTAGAGGTAGAGGCAGCCCTAGTGGAATGAGTTCTGATCCCCTGTGGGGTAGGTTTTCCATGGTGATTGTAGCAGAAATGGATGCAGTGTGCTATCCATTTGGAAATGGTTTGCTTTGAAATGGCCTTGCCCTCTGCCCCTGTAGCAAAGCTGACTAGCAGCTGGTCAGATTTTCTGAAAGGCTTAGTCCTGTCAAGGTAGAACCTGAGCTGTCTGTGCACATCCAAGGAGTGCAGGATCCTTTCCCCTTTATTCTGAGGATTAGGGGAAAAAAGTTGGTAAATGGATGGCTTGGTTTAAAGCCACACTGGATACCACCTTGGGTATAAATGATGGGTTAGTCCTGAGGGGAACCCTGTCAGCATGGAAAATAATGAAGGGTTCCACAGCCATTAGTGCCTGTAACTCAGACACTCTTCTTGCTGAAGTGATGGCTAGAAGTAAGGCTGTTTTCCAAGAGAGGAATTTTAACTCTGCTGTAGCAGCAGGCTCAAAAGGGGGAAGCATGAGCTTCTCTAGTACAACGTTAAGGTCCCAAGGCAGGGGTGGCAGCTCTCCTCAGGGGTCTTAAATTGTTGGCTTCTCTCAGGAACTGTTTGATCACAGGGTGAGAAGAGAGAGTTGGCTCAGTATTGTAATGAGCTGAGATGGCAGAGGCATGAATCTTAACTGATGAGAAGGATAGGCCTTTGTGGAGCGGCTCTGCTAGGTAATCTAGGATTTGAGGTAAGGAGGGCACGGCTATGTCCTTTCCTTGAGACTGGCTCTTTTCTACTTTTCCTGAATAGGATTTCCTAGTACTAGGCCTTCTGGCCTCACGGATGATGTCCAGCACCTGTTTGCTGAGGGTTGCTAGTGGTGCGTTCAGGGTTTGCAGTTGAGGATTCAAAATCTGTCCCTCCTGCTGGGACAGCAGGGAGGGGGTCTCGGGGGTCTGATGTAGGTGCCAGGGTGGCACTGCTGTTGGACTGCGTAGGAGTGGGTACCAGTGCTGGCGTGGCCAGTCTAGAGCAATAAGGATTGTCCTTGGTCTGTCCTGTTTGATCTTGAGTAGTACTTTTGACGGTAGGGGCAGGGGGGAAAGACATAAATTGAGAGGTTTTCCCATTTAAAGGACAGGGCATCCACCTTCCATGCTTGGCTGTGGGGATTTCTGGTGCAAAATTTGCTCAATTGATGGTTTTGGGGGGAGGCAAAGAGGACCACCTCTGGTGTTCCCCACCTGTGGATTAGAAGTTTGAATGAGTTGGGTCCCAGTTTCCACTCGTGTGGGTCCAGTAGATTTCTGCTCAAGTCGTTTGCCAGTGAATTCTGTTTGCCTGGCAGGATTTGAGCTTGCAGGTGCACTTGGTTGCTCAAGGCCGTGTTCCACAGGGCCATGACTAACCTGCAGAGTGGGTAGGAATGAGTTTCCCCCTGCTTTTTATGTACCATATAACTGTGGTGTTGCCCGTCTTTAACAAGAGTTGTCCGGGAAGGAGAAGGTATTTGAAGGCTGTCAGAGCATTCTGTACAGCTAACATTTCTTTTTGATTGATATGCTGGTGAATTTATCCTGGGGTCCATTTGCCTTGAATGCATTTACCTGCCATGCGAGCCCCTATGCATAGTCTGATGCGTCTGTTGTCATGGATTGGGCGGCAAGGGGTTGAGTGAAAGGAAGTCCCTTGTTGTGGTTGCAAGCCTCTGCCCTTAGACAAGGAATGATAGGAATCAGTGCTTCCAGGTCCTGAGAATGTTGACACCAGAGACTTTTCAAGTACCACTGAAGTTTCCTCATATGCCGTCTTGCATATGGAATTAGTAGAATGCATGAGGCCTTGAACCCTAGGGCTTGCAGTATTTTCCTTGCAGATAGCTGGGTTTTGGTGACCATTACTTTGAAGTAGTTTGTCAAATAAAAGTACAGTTGTGTACGTACCATAAATATAGAAGTCAGAGTGTATTCACTGTTGCAGTCATCACATTTGGGTTATCTGCCAGCAGGTAGCCCTCAACCGGCCTGAATACCAGAGTCTTTGGATTTCTGCATCAGATGCTGTCACTTCTTCCATGACGTCAGATCGTCAGAGGTATAAAACATGCAGCCGACACCATTACATTAGTTTTTCTTGCACCAGACGTCAGGTGCCCCCACAATAGGAAGCAATTATATGGTATGGTACATCCCCAGCAAAAAGCAAATACACATGATATAATACATGCCAAACAAGAAGGAAAGGAAGAGACAAGAGAAGTCAGGGGGCTGGAGAGAGGGTAACCAGGACTGCAACAGTGAATACACTCTAACATCTACATTTATGGTAAATGTACACAACTGTACTACGTTCTTCATGTTTCACTGTTGCAGTCATCACACATTTGGATTGATTCCCAAAGCTAAGGAAGGGTGGAGGTAGTTAAAGAGCATTAGGGCCAGCAATCAGGCCCTGTAAGACTGCTGCGGCAAATCCAGCTCTGGATTTAGAAAAGATAGGCAGGTGGTAATGCTTGGTGAAGGTATGTACAGAGCTCCAGGTAGCAGCTTCCAGGATGTCCCTGGTAGGGACTCCTCTGAGAAATGCCATAGAGGTAGATGCAGCCCTGGTGGAATGTGATCTTATCCCCCCTGTGGGGTAGGTTTTCCATGGTGCCTGTAGCAGAAATTAATATTTAATTAAAATAAATTAAATGGAAATGGTTTGCTTTGAAATGGCCTTCCCCTCTGCCCCTACAGAAAAGCTAACTAGCAGCTGGTCAGATTTTCTGAGAGGCTTAGTCCTGTCCAAATAGATTAGGGAAAAAGTAGGCAAATGAATGGACTGTTTTAGGGCCACACTAGACACCACCTTGGGCATAAAGGATGGATTAGTCCTGAGGGAAACTCTGTCCGCATGGAAGATAATGACCGGTCCCACTGCAATGACGGCCTGCAGTTCAGACACTCTTCTTGCCGAAGTGATGGCTAGAAGTAAGGAATTTCAACTCTGCTGTAGCAGCTGGTTCAAAGGGGGGAAGAGTTAGTTTTTCCAATACAATGTTAAGGTCCCAGGCTGGAGTGTGAGCTCTCCTGGGGGATCTTAAATTTTTGGCCCCTCTAAGGAATTGTTTTAGCAGGGGATGAGAGAAGAGGGGTGGCTCAGTATTATAATGTGCTGAAATGGCAGAGGCAGAAATCTTAATTTACGAGAAAGATAGGCCCTTGTGGAGCATTTCTGTTAAATAATCTAGAATATGAGGTAAGCTGGGCACCGTTGTGCCCATCCCCTGAGCCTGGCTCCAGGAACAGTATCTTTTCCACTTTTCTGAATAGTACTAGGCCTCCTTGCCTCAAGAATGACATCCAGCACCTGTTTACTGAGGGTTGCTAGAGATGAGCTCAGGAAATTAGCCAGGCTGCAAGGTTCAGGGTGCAGAATCTGGCCTGCCTGCTGGGACAGCAAGGAAGGGGTTTGAGGCAGGTGCCATGGTTGTAGTACTGTCAGACTGCGCAAAAGGGGGTACCAGTGCTGGCGTGGCCAGTCTCTTGCAATCAGTATTGTCCTTGGCTTGCCCTGCTGTTTGATCTTTAGTAGAACCTTCCAGAGGAGAGGGAGAGGGGGGAAGCATAAACCGAGAGGTTTTCCAGGTAAAGGACAGGGCATCCACTTTCCAAGCTTGACTGTGGGGAGTTCTGGTGCAGAATTTGTTCAAATGGTAGTTCTGAGGGGAGGCAAACAGGTCTACCTCTGGAGTCCCCCATTTGTTCATCCGGAGCTTGAATATTTTGGGCTCCAGTTTCCATTCGTGTGGGTCCATGAGATTTCTGCTTAAGCCGTCTGCCAGTGAATTTAGTTTGCCTGGCAGGAACTGAGCTTGTAGGTGCACTTGGTAGCTCAAGGCTGTGTTCCACAGAGCCATGGCTAGTCTGCAGAGAGGGTAGGAGTGGGTCTCCCCAAGCTTGTTTATGTACCACATAACTACGGTGTTGTCTGTCTTTACCAATAGTTGTCCTGGAAGAATAAGGTCTAGGAAGGCTGTCAGAGCATTCTGTACAGCGAACATTTCTTTTTGATTGATATGCAGGTGCATCTGTTTTGGGTTCCATTTGCCCTGAATGCAGTGCCCTGCCATGTGAGCCCCCCATGCATAGTCTGATGCGTCTGTTGTTAGGGTTTGGGCGGCAGGGGCTAGAGTGAAAGGGAGTCCCTTCTTGTGGTAGCAGGCCTCTGCCCACAAAAGGAACTCTGTCCTTAGACAAGGAATGATGGGAATCATTGTTTCCAGGTCCTGAGAATGTTGACACCATAGACATTTTAGATACCACTGAAGTTTCCTCATATGCAGTCTTGCATATGGAATTAGCAAAATGCAAGAGGCCATGAACCCTAGAGCTTGCAGTATTTTCCTTGCAGATAGCTGGGTTTTTGTGGCCAATAGTTTGAAGTAGGTTGTCAAATAAACTTGTTTCTCCGGAGTGAGGAATGCAATCTGGGAAGTTCCGTTCAAGCTTGCTCCCAGGAATACAATTTGTTGGCAGGGTACTAGGTGTGATTTCTTCTCATTAATGGTGTACCCCAGTGAGGTTAGAAGTTTCTTTACAAATGCCAGATGTTGTAATAACAAGTCCTGACTTTCTGCCTGAATCAGGCAATTATCCAAGTATGGGTAAATCTGAACATTTCTCTGCCTGCAAAATGCAATGGCTGGAGCTAGGCACTTTGTGAACACCATGAGCAGAGTAGATAAGCCAAAGGGAAGTGTAGAAAACAGAGTGCATGGAGCCCACCCTGAAATGTAGGTATTGTCTGCAGGATCCCCTTATTAGGATGTGCAAGTAAGCTTCCTTTAAGTCTAGGGTTGCCAGCCAGGCATCCTTGGCTAGCACAGGAAGAAGTTGTTGAAGAGTTACCATTTTGAATTTTGGGGCCACCAGAAAGGTGCTGAGAATAGACAGGTCCAGGATAGGACGCCAGGAGTTTTCTTTTCCGAGTACCAGGAACAGTCTGGAATAAAAAGCTTGTCCCCTTTGTTCTGCTGGGACAGGCTGAATAGCCGTCATACTGAGGAGAGAGAGTACTTGTTTTTGGGCCTCCTCCCACTGATTTGGGGGGAGGTCTGGCCAACAACTTGGGGTTGGTAGTGTGTGAAAGTGGAATCTGTATCCTAGGGAAACTATGTTTAAAACCCATTTGTCCTGGGTAATGAGTTCCCAGTTTTTTGCATGTAGGGCGAGCTAGTCGTGCAGGGCTTGGAAGGGTTAAGTCATTGTGCCATTTTTCCGTAGGGGGTGTCTTACTACTCCCTGCCTTGGAAGTGGAAGACCCACACTGCTTGAATCTGTGAGTAGCCTGAGACTGAAGTCTTAGTGGTCTGCTGTTCCTGGGTTTTGACTGAGAAGGCTTGGAAGGGCCTGGAAAAGACCAGCTCCTTTGAAGGCCAATGCCTACTGAAACTGGGAGGCTGTACTTGTAAGAAATCTTTAATAGTTTGCATAGATCTAGCTTTTTCCTCCATCCTTTTGAGGACGACTTCTGCTTTGTTGCCAAAAAGTCTTGGTTTAAGGGTGCATCCAGTAATTTAGCTTTAACATGATCTGGCAAGTTTTGTTCCTTAAGCCAAGCATGCCTTCCAAATACAGACCCAGTGACAGCAGCCCTGCAAGATGCTTCTAAAGCATCAAAACCACATTGCAAAGTATGTTTACCAACTTGTTCAGCAGAATGCATTAAATCTTGCAACCCTTTGTTCAGCACAGTCAAGAATCAACATAATTTTCTGTTTAAGTAGTCCCATAATATGCTGCTGATACTTAAACATATGAATCTGGCAATTTAAAGCCCTAATGGTCAGAGTAGCAGAAGTGTATACCTTCTTGCCCCATCTGTCTAAGGCTCTAGAGTCCCTATCAGAAGGGGTAGGATTTTTGGCAGTAGTAGCCTTAATGCCTTTTGGTCCTTGGGAAATGGTCTCTGGATCCGCAGTAGGATTCTTGAAGAGGAACTTGTGAGAGTCAGGTACTCTGTAATAAGTGTCAGGTGTCCTGGGAGCTGGAGGCAAAGTGCCTGGGGTAAGGCTAGATTTCAAGAAAACATCATCTACAATAGCCAGAAAGTACAGTTTTGTACCTACCATAAATGTAGATGTTAGAGTGTTCACCCTGCTGCAGTCATCACACTTGGGTTATCCTGTCCCGCAGTCGGCCGGAATTCCAAAGTCTTGGTCCGGCGTCGGTTGCTGTCACCTCTTCCCTGACGTCAGTGCGCCAGGGGTATATATAATGCAACAGATGCCATTTTCTTCAGTTTTTCTTGCCCCAGATGTCAGGTGCCCCCAAAAAGGTGGTCAGAATTAGTACCAAATTGAGTGAACACTGCACAAACACAAAATCCCTTCAGCTATAAGCAAATACATCAGTAAGGCATAGAAGAGATTTTGCCAGTAGATCAGAGGGGATGGAGGGATGGTAACCTAGACTGCAGCAGGATGAACACTCTAACATCTACATTTATGGTAGGTACAAAACTGTACTATGTTCATTGTGTTACCCTGCTGCAGTCATCACACTTGGGTTGAATCCCAAAGCTAAGGTAGGGGGGAGGTATCATAGAGGGTTAGTGGAGGCAATAAGGCCCTGCAGAACTGCAGTGGCAAAGCCCGCCCTGGACTTAGAGTAAAGAGGTAAGTGATAGTGTTTGGTAAAGGTGTGTACTGAACTCCAAGTTGCAGCTTCTAAAATTTCCTTTGTTGGAACCCCCCTGAGAAAGGCTGTAGAGGTAGCTGTTGCCCTGGTAGAGTGAGATCTAATGGTAGCAGGAACTGGTTTCCCATGATGGGTATAGCAGAAACGTATGCAATGACCTATCCATTTAGAAATGGTTTGCTTAGATATAGCCTTCCCTTGAAAAGCTGTAGCATAGGATACAAAGAGCTGGTCAGTTTTTCTGAAAGCCTTAGTTTTGTCCAAGTAGTAACGAAGCTGCCTGTGAATGTCCAAGGAATGCAGGAGTCTCTCACCTTTGTTCTGTGGATTGGGGAAGAAGGTGGGTAAGTGGATGGTTTGATTTAAAGCTACACTGGAAACCACCTTAGGCATAAAGGAAGGATTAGTTCGTAGAGAAATTCTGTCTTGATGAAAAATGAGGAAAGGTTCCACTGCCATTTGTGCCTGTAGCTCTGAGACTCTCCTAGCTGAAGTTATTGCTAGGAGCAGGGCAGTCTTCCATGATAGGAACTGAAGATCTGCAGAGTAAGCTGGTTCAAAGGGAGGTAGTGTTAGTTTTTCCAGAACAAAGTTGAGGTCCCATGTTGGTGTAGGAGCTCTCCTGGGTGGTCTAATGTTTTTTGCCCCTCTGAGGAACTGCCTTAGAAGAGGATGTGAAAATAAAGGTGGATCCATGTTGTAGTGAGCTGAAATAGCTGAGGCATGGATTTTAATTGAGGAAAAGGAAAGTCCTTTGTGCAACATCTCAGCTAAATACTGTAGAATGTGAGGCATGTGAGGCTGAATTGTGTCTTGGCCTTTAGCTTGGTTCCAGGCACAAAACCTTTTCCATTTGTCCGAATAAGCCTTCCTGGTGCTTGGCCTCCTGGCTTCCAGAATAACATCCAGAACTGCTTGTGAAAGAGGAGCTGGTTGGATGTTTAGTTGATTTGCCATGCAGCCAGATTTAAAGTTTTGAGCTGGCTGTGAAGAATCTGTTTGTTTTGTTGTGTTAGCAAATGGGGTATTTGAGGCAATATCCATGGTGGGTTGTGGGACATATTTTTCAATAGCGGGTACCAGTGCTGGCGTGGCCAGTCTGGGGCTATGAGAATCAGTCATGGTCTCTCCTTTTTGACCTTCAAAAGAACCTTTGTGAGGAAAGGTAATGGAGGGAAGGTATATGCTGTCAGGTTTTTCCAACTGAAAGAGAGAGAGAGTCCACTTTCCAAGCTTGATGGTGGAAGGTCCTTGTACAAAATTTTGTCAGTTGGTAGTTTTGAGGACTGGCAAACAGGTCTATGTTTGGAAGGCCCCATTTTTGAGTTATCATTGCAAATATTTGTGGATCTAGTTTCCACTCGTGGGGATCTTTGATGTTTCTGCTGAGGTCGTCTGCCAATGTGTTCTTCTGTCCTGGCAGGAATTGAGCTTGTAACTGGACTTGGTAGGCCAGAGCTGTGTTCCATAAGATCATTGCTTGCCTGCATAGAGGGTAGGAATGTGTACCCCTTGTTTGTTTATGTACCACATTACTGTGGTGTTGTCCATCTTTATTGCAAGTTGTCCTGGATGTAATAGATCCTTGAAGGCTGTCAGAGCTTTCTGTACAGCTAGCATCTCTTTTTGATTTATGTGCAGATTTCTTTGATCTGCAGTCCATAGGCCTTGAATGCATTGTCCTGCCATGTGTGCCCCCCAGGTGTAGTCTGAAGCATCTGTTGTGATAGTCTGCCTGGCTGGGGGCAAAGTGAAAGGCTGACCCTTTTTGAGGTGACATGCCTGTGACCACCATAGAAGTTCCTGTTGTAGGCAGGGAATGAGAGATATCATTGTGTCCAAGCTGTGGCTGTGTTGAGACCATACGCTTTTTAGGTACCACTGTAATTTCCTCATATGCAGTTTTGCAAATGGTATTATTAGTATGCAAGATGCCATGAAGCCCAAAGCCTGCAGAATTTTTCTTGCAGTTAATTGGGTCTTTGTTGCCATTGTCTTGAAATATTGAGTCAGTTGTAGTTGTTTGTCTGGCGTAAGATAAGCCTTCTGGGCCGTTGTATTCAAGTTGGCACCCAGGAATGTCATTTTTTGTGAGGGTACTAGTTTTGACTTCTTTTCGTTTACTGTGTACCCCAGGCAGTTTAGTAGGTGCTTTACAAAGGCCAGATGATGCAAGAGAATGTCTTTGCTTTCTGCTTGGATGAGGCAGTCGTCCAGGTATGGATATATTTGAATTCCTCTTTGTCTGCAGTATGCAATTACTGGTGCCAGGCATTTTGTGAAAACTCTGGGCGCAGTAGATAAGCCAAAGGGCAGTGCAGAGAATTGGTAATGGGTTGAACCTGCAATGAAACGGAGGTATCTTCTGCAACTTTGTCTGATAGGGACATGCAGGTATGCCTCCTTGAGGTCCAACGTTACTAGCCATGCTTCCTTGCCCAACATGGGAAGTAGCTGCTGTAGTGTTAGCATCTTGAATTTGGGTACTTGTAAGTGTTTAGAATTGAAAGGTCCAGAATTGGTCTCCAGGCATTGTCCTTTCTGGGCACTAGAAAGAGTCTTGAGTAAAATCCTTGGCCTCGCTCTAGGTACCAGTTGAATGGCTCTCATGTCCATGAGAGCTGTAATTTGCTTTTGTGCCTCTGCCCATTGATTTAGTGGCAGGTTTGGCATTCCTCTTTTCATTGGCAAGGTGTGAAAGTGGAATCTGTATCATCGTAAAATTATGTCTAGGACCCATTTGTCCTTTGTGACTATCTGTCAGTTGTCTGCAAAAAGTGCGAGTTTCCCCCCAAGGGGGCTGCCAAGAGAGTATTGCTTGGCCAGATGAGGTGCAAGTCATTGAGTTTGCCTTCTGGTGGATTGAGACCTGTCTTCTCCTCCCTTCTGTGTTGTAGTGCCCTATTGGCGAGGTTTATACTGGGCTTGTGGTTGTCCTCTGCCCCTTGGGCTTCTGTATTTACCCCTCTGGGGTCTGTCAGTGTCTGGAAAGGACCAATTTTTTGTTGGCCAGTTTCTGCTGAAGCGAGGGGGTTGTACTTGTAGGAAATCTTTGACTGTCTGCATAGATTTTGCCTTATCTTCCATTTTCTTTAAAACTTCTTCTGCTTTAACTCCAAAAAGAACATCCTGCTGTAAGGGAGCATCTAGTAGTTTTGCTTTAACATGATCAGGCAGAGTTTGTTCCTTTAACCAAGCATGCCTACATATAACAGACCCAGTGACAGCTGCTCTGCAGGAGGCCTCAAAGAATCAAACCCACATTGTAAGGTATGTTTGCCCACCTGCTCAGTGGCGTGCAACAGATCCTGTACTTCTTTCAATTCAGATTGTTGAGGAGAGTGGTTATTCTTTGCTTTAACTGAGATTAGAAATTGCTGATACTTAAGCATATGAAATTGACAATTCAATGCCCATAGCTAGGGTGGCTGAGGTGTAAACCTTTTCCCCACCTGTCTAGTGCTCTGGAATCCCTCTCAGAAGGTACTGGGTTTTTAGCCATAGAAGCCTTAGCCCCCTTGGGACCCTGGGAGATTGTCTCTGGGTCAGCTACTGGGCTTTTGTAAAGAAATTTGTGGGAATCAGGCACTCTGTAGTATCTGTCAGGCTTAGCCGGAGCAGGAGGTAGAGAGTCTGGGTTGAAACTGGATTCTAAATAGACATCATCCACAATGTCCAAAACTGGTGGGATGGCAAGTGGTCTGTGTTGGGGGAGTAAAAGAAACTCTCTGAGCCTTTTCTTTGAATCAGAGTAGTCTTGACCTTCCCAGTGAAAATGTTCCCTCATAGTGTGTAAAGTTTCCCCAAAGGAGTAGTCTTCAGGAAGAGAAGCTGAGGGAATAGAGTCCTCAGCATCAGAATCTTCATAAGGAGAGAAGAAATAGTCTTGGTCCTCAGAGGAGTCTGAAGAAACGGACATTTGCTCAGAGGAAGCAAAATCTTCCTCTTGTCTAGGCCTTTTGTCAGGAGGGGGCTGTGAACCCCTGATTACAGAAATCAAATCTTCAGCCATTTTGAGCATCTGTTTCTTAGGCATAGGGCCTTGAGCAGGAGACTGAAGTGCAGTCCTTTTAGTTTTAGAAGGAGTCTTCGACTTAGAAAACGTTTTAATGGTGAGAGTCGTCGGTCTGAAAACACCTTCAGAAACTGATGGCGTTTCTGTAGCACCGATGTCTTTTGAAGCAAAGTCATCGGAAGGGCCTGAAGTAAAAGGCTGCGTCGGCCTGGTACATTCCATCAAAATTTCCGTAGCGGTCTCGGGTTCCACATCTGCGGTAGTCAGGGGCTGCGTCGGAGCCTCACTGAGGACCGGAGAACCGGAGACCGGATCAGCCAAGGCCTCGGAATCTGGCTTAGGCCTGGGCTGCCTGTCCTTATCCCTGCGTTTTTTGTGCACGCCGGTAGTCGGTTGCTCCGACGGCATGTTGTAGTTAAATTTCCTACCGTAGTGTCGTGCGAAATCAAAGCATTTTTTAATAGTATGCTTATTAAACCTAGCACAAAACCGACAAGTGACGTCGTGGTCCGGGCCTAGACAAGGTATGCAGTAAGAATGAAAATCCTTATGAGGTATTTGCTTCCCACAAGAAATACAATTGTTAACTTTTTCTGACATCGGTCTGAGGCAAGAAAAGTTTAACCAACGGGGTACTTCGCTTTATAGAAGACTTTGGTCTGAAATTCAAATTCGAAAATCTCAGGAGTCGGCCGACCGGCACTTGCGAACTGCTTCTGCTTCGGGCAGCACGCGGCAAGAAAGACTGAAGAAAATGGCGTTGGTTGCATTATATATACCCCTGGCGCACTGACGTCAGGGAAGAGGTGACAGCAACCGACGCCGGACCAAGACTTTGGAATTGCGGCCGACTGCGGGACCGCCTGACGACAGGATAACCCAAGTGTGATGACTGCAGCAAGGTAACATGATGAACATCAGGAGGGATAGCTAGAGGCCTGTGTTGAGGCAGGAGTAAAAATTCCTTAAGTCTCTTTTTGCTCAGAATAGTCCTGGCTTTCCCAGCGGTAATGCTCCCTAAGGGTATGCAAGGTTTCACCAAAAGAAAAATCTTCTGGAGGGGAAGCAGAGGGAATGGAATCCTCCGCATCAGATTCCTCATAAGTAGATAAGGGCAAATCCTGGTAATCAGAAGGAACAGAGATATCAGATTACTGATCAGAAGAATCAGAAAGAAAATCAGTTCTAGGTCTCTCAGAGGGGGAAGGCTGGCTTCCCCTAATTAAGGTAATAAGGTCTTCAGCCATTCTAAGCATTTGTTTTGAGGCATATGGGCCTGACCAAGCGTCTTGGTCGTCTGTTTTCTAGGCGCAGTGTGAGCTTTAGGCCTGAGGAATTCAGTATTTCTAGCTTAAAACGAAGTAGTTTGTTTAATATGAAAGTCTGCAGGCCTGAATACACCCTCAGAAGCCGGTGCCTGCACAGCGGCTCTGGACCCATCCAAGGTAGAGACATCCGCAGGTTCCATAGTCGAAGAAGCATTTCACGGCATACCGGACTCTGAATGGGTCTCAGTAGAAGCCTGCAAATCTGTAGTAGCAGGTATCAGGGGCTGCAAAAGCGCCTCACTGAGTACCGGCAGACTGGCGACTAGATTAACGGAAGCGTCGTTGGCAGTTTTGGACCTATGCAGTCTGTCTCTGTCTTTATTCTTACATTTTTTCGGAAGATCAGTAGTCGGATGGCTTAACGAAGCCATTTCAGAGTACGGAGATATAGAACAAAAGTATTTAGCTACAAAAATGGCCAGATGACAAATAGTTCGGGCGTTGAACAAGGCACAAAACCGAGAGGGACGTCGTGGTCTGGGCCTAAACAGGTGACGCAGTAAAAATGAAAATCTATGAGGTATTTGCATTCCACAGGCAAAACAATTGTTAATTTTTTTCTGACTTCGGTTAGAGCAAGAAAAAAGTATCCCCAACGGGGTACTTAGCTTTAGAAGACTTCAGACTTGAAACTAGGAAAAACAAAAATTTCCTGTAGCGGCCGACCAGCAATTATGAACAGCTTCTGCTTCGGGCTCCCGCACGGCAAGAAAAGCTGATGTAATGGTGTTGGCTGCATGTTTTATACCCCTGACGACCTGACGTCATGGAAGAGGTGACAACATTCAACGCGGAAATCCGAAGACACTGATATTTGGGCCTACTGAGGGCTGCCTGTAGGCAGATAACTCAAGTGTGATGACTGCAACAGTTAAACACGAAGAACATAATTTGTTGTTAAAGTCATAGTGGAGAAGTGTAAAAAGGGTAAGAATTTAAGTATGGCATGGATTGACTACAAAAAAGCTTTAGATAGTATCCCACATTCATGGATAAAAGAGTGCTTAAGAATATATAAGAAACACCCTACTCCGATTGACTACATTACAGTGACCATGAAACAGTGGCAGACCATTTTGCAATTAAGCTATGATAAAGGACAAATTATTATCCCAGGGATAAAAATTCAAAGGGGGATATTCCAGGGTGACTCTCTGTCATTGCTGCTATTCTGCCTTGCCCTTAACCCTTTAAGCTGTTTACTTAACAGCTTAGGCCATGGCTATAATTTGGCTCCTAGTAAACAATAGTGTAAATACTTCTCATTTTCTCTTTGTTGATGATTTAAAACTGTATAGCTCATCAGATGACAAACTGAAAGTACAGCTGCAAGTTGTCAAAACCTTTTCAGAGGATATAAGAATGTCATTTGGTCTTGATAAATGTGCAAAAGCAGCCTTTAAAGCAGGAAAACAACAGTTTGTGACAAGAATGTGATATAAAAATCTTAAAGCAAAAGGGAGTGTATAAATATTTGGGAATTGATGAAGGATCAACAATAAAACGTGAATAAAACGTAGTAAGGAATACTTTAGAAGACAAATTAATTCTTAAAACAGTTTTGACATCTAGGAAACAAAATCCAAGTTATAAACCAATTTGCTCTTCCTGTCCTAACTTACAGTTTTGGAGTAACTGACTGGCTTCAAAACATGCTGGATAGATTAGATAGGAAACCAAGAAGGATCCTTCCTGCTCACCAAATGATTTACAAAAATCAGTGTATACCAAGATTATATATATTCCCCTCTCCGAAGGAGGGATGGACCTCCTTGAAATTGATTATATGTACAAATCTGCAATCATGGGACTCCACACATCTGCTGACCTCACAATACCCAAACATAGTGAAAGTTTTGAAACATGAGGAGAAGAAATCTAAGATGACTTCTCTACTTAATTTAGTAGAAGCATATCAGCGTCAAGCAGGAATGGAGATCAAACCACGAGTAGATAAAAATCAGGCAGCAACTGAATGTGCCAAAAAAACAAAAGAAACAATATAAGGTGAAGGACCAGATGAGAAGGCAAGAAATGTGGAAAATGCATAAATATGGTGCAGGTATAGAAAACTTCTGGAAGAACCTTATGTTGATCAGAAATGAATGCAGGAATGGTTAAGGAGAGGCAAGTTCAAACCAAGAGATGAAAGGTTAATATTGGCAGCCCAAGATAGTGGGCTACATACACGCTGGTTTACAAGTCCATTGAGCATGTAGGAGAAACGGACAAATGTAGGTTTTGTAAAACCGAACTGGAAACAGTCGCACACCTTGTTGCTGGTTGTGACATATTAATGGCAGAAGGACTGTAAACTGAAAGGCATAATAATGTGGCAATACTGTTGCACCAGGGATTATGCAAACATTATGGTACTGAAGTGGCTGAAAAACACTGGAAATATGAGCCACAAAGCATACAAATTATGAAGTTTATATCACATGGGGTCACCCATTACCAACAGTTCAAAAGGTAGATGCTAGAAAACCAGATATAGTGGTCCAAGAAAAGAAGGCAAAAATAGCATTGATCATTGAAATTGGCACACCCAGTGACTACAGTGTTTTGCGTGTTGGCACACCCAGTGACTACAGCGTTTTGTGTACAGACAGACACAAAGCCATAAAATATCAGAATCTGCAGACAAAAATGAGAGCAATGTGGAAGAAAGATACCCAGACAGTTCCAATAGTAGTAGGAGCAATGGGTCATATAAAACAGAATCTGCAGTCATATTTAGATATGTTACTAATCCATGTAACCCCATACAAATTGCAGGAGGAGTCATTACTGGGCACATTGTGGGTGTTGCGAACAGCACTTTTGGCTGACAAAGATTGAAACAATTCTAATTTCATGAACTTACTTTGATATGGAATGGGGTCCATTCCCATCATAGTATTAGAAACCCAAAAGATTTGGAGATATTAAAAAGGAAGCGGGATCCTTTACAGGGTGTCTCAGATAAAAACACCTCAAGAATGACTTCTCACAACTTGTGGGAGGCCAAAGAGTTATTCTAAAAACCCACACAAAAGGATGACATGGAGGCTAGCTGAGCCCTGATGGTAGAGAAGCTAGAGGTCTTTGCAAATAAGGAGGATAAGAAATGCAAGATGCCTGCCACTGGGGCTGTAAAAGGGTCTATATGAAGATACTCAGCTGTTAACATCTGCAAAACATCGGAGAAAAGGAAATTATCCTGTGCCATCAATAGAACTGGAAAAACCGAGCAGTTAGCCTTAAATTGGCAAGGTCCAGATGACATTGTCCAGATCCGTGAGATATAAGATTCAGAGTCCGATCCAGGAACTAAAGGGATTTGCTGCTTCTAGAATACTTCTAGAATCAAACCTTTTCCAAACAGCCATATATAAAGCCATGACCATGACCCTGGTAGAGTTCACAGGTGTTTATTAGGCTAACAACCACAAGGGCCTTTTTAAGCCTAGCCATGGAACCCAAACCTCTGGCAAGTTCTCGTACCCTTGATAAGTGTAGACAGGGGCTTGGGAGATGAACCATTTACAGCCTGTGTCTATTAGAGACATAGATGCCAAAAATACATAAATGTAGATGTTCGAGTGTTAACACTGCTGCAGTCATTACACTTGGGTTATCCTGCTGTCAGGTGGTCCAGCAGTCGGCCCAAGTTCCAAAGTCTTGGTCCGGTGTCGGTTGCTGTCGCTCCTTCCCTGACGTCAGTGCGCCAGGGGTATACAAGATGCATCAGACGCAATTTTCTTCAGTTTTTCTTGCCCCAGATGTCAGGTGCCCCCAAGTAGGTAGGCAATACATATTGCTAATCAAAAATATACAGTAAAAACAGTACCTTCAGTTACCAGCAAATACACCCCAAAGGTTGTATAGGATAGAAAGGCATAGATAAGTCCAGCTAGCTCAGAGGGGATGGAGGGAGGGTAACCTGGACTGCAGCAGTGTGAACACTCTAACATCTACATTTATGGTAGGTACAAAAATGTACTATGTTCATCGTGTTACACTGCTGCAGTCATTACACTTGGGTAGAATGCCAAAGCTGAGGTTGGGTGGCTGGTCTACAAAGAGTTAGAATTGGCTATGAGGCCCTGCAGAACTGCAGTGGCAAATCCTGCTCTGGATTTAGAGTAAAGCGGCAGGTGGTAATGCTTTGTAAAGGTGTGCACTGAACTCAAAGTTGCAGCCTCCAAAATTTCCTTGGTAGGCACTCCTCTGAGAAAGGCCTTTGAAGTGGCTGTTGCCCCAGTGGAATGTGGCCTAATGTTATTTGGGACTGATTTCCCATGCTGTGTGTAGCAGTACCGAATACAGTGTCCTATCCATTTGGAAATAGTCTGCTTTGAGATAGCCTTGCCCTGTGATCCTGCAGCATATGCTACAAACAGTTGCTCAGTTTTCCTGAAAGCCTTTGTTTTGTCCAAGTAGAAGCGTAGCTGCCTGTGTATGTCCAAAGAATGCAGAAGTTTCTCCCCTTTATTCTGGGGGTTTGGATAAAAAGTTGGCAAATGGATGGTTTGGTTAAGAGCCACACTTGATACCACCTTTGGCATAAAGGTAGGGTTTGTCCTTAAAGATACCCTGTCCTGATGAAAAATTATAAAAGGTTCCACTGCCATTAATGCCTGTAGCTCTGAGACTCTTCGCGCTGAAGTTACTGCCAGGAGCAGAGCTGTTTTCCATGATAAAAATTTTAGATAGGCTGTATTGGCTGGCTCAAAAGGTGGTAGGGTCAGTTTTTCCAAAATGAAATTGATGCCCCAAGTTGGTGTTGGTGCTCTCCGGGGCAGTCTTATGTTTTTAGCCCCTCTGAGGTACTGCTTTAGCAAGGGATGAGAGAAATAAAGGAGGATCCGTGTTGTAATGTGCTGAAATGGCAGAGGCGTGGATTTTAATTGATGAGAAGGATAGGCCTCTGTCCAGCATCTCAGTTAAGTATTGTAAAATCTGAGGAATGTTTGGAACAAGAGGGTCAAGGCTTTGAGCCTGGTTCCAGGCGCAGAATCTCTTCCATTTTTCTGAGTAAGCTTTCCTGGTGCTAGGCCTCCTGGCCTCCAAAATGACATCCATAACAGCTTTAGAGAGGTGTTGCCTGTTTGACTAATGTATCTGCCATGCAGCCAGGTTTAGTGTTTTGAGCTGACCGTGCAGGATCTGATTGTTTTGCTGAGTCAGAAGGTGTGGAATTTGAGGCAAAATCCATGGTGGGTCTTGAGCCAAGTTACTTAAGATAGGGTACCAGCGCTGGCGTGGCCAGTCTGGAGCAATCAGGATCATCTCTGGTTTTTCTTGTCTGGCTTTTAGGAGTACCTATGAAAGGAGAGGCAGTGGCGGGAAGGCATAAACTTTTAGGTTTTTCTAGCTGAACAGAAGAGCATCCACTTTCCATGCTTGTTTGTGATAAGACCTTGTAAAGAATTTTTCTAGTTGGCAATTCAGTGGGGAGGCAAAAAGATCTATGTCTGGGCATCCCCACTTTTGCATTATCATGCTGAAGATTTGTGGATTCAATTTCCATTCGTGAGGGTCCATGATATTTCTGCTTAGATTGTCTGCCAGAGTATTTTTCTTTCCTGGCAGGAATTGTGCTTGCAGGTGAACTTGATACGTTAGAGCTGTGTTCCACAAGGTCATGGCTTGCCTGCATAGGGGATAAGAATGAGTGCCCCCTTGCTCGTTTATGTATCACATTACTGTGGTGTTGTCTGTCTTTAGTAGTAAATGTCCTGGATGTAGAAGGTCCTTGAAAGCTGTTAGGGCATTTTGAACAGCCAACATCTCTTTTTGATTGATGTGAAGATGCATCTGGTCTGTGGTCCACTTGCCCTGAATGCATTTTCCTGCCATGTGTGCTCCCCACATCTGTTGTTAGAGTTTGCCTGGCTGTGGGTTGGGTAAAAGGCTGACCCTTGTTTAGGTGACATGCCTGTGCCCACCATCGAAACTCCTGTTGTAGGCAGGGAATCATTGGTATTACTGTTTCTAAACTGTGAGAGTGTTGAGTCCAAACACTTTTCAGGTACCATTGTAATTTCCTCATATGCAGTCTGGCAGATGGTATTAGTAGTATGCAAGATGCCATGAATTCCAGGGCCTGCAGAATTTTTCTTGCAGGGAGATGGGACTTTCTTGCCAGCAACTGAAAATATTGAGTTAGTTGAACTTGTTTGTCTGGCATGAGGTAAGCCATCTAGGCCGTTGTATTTAAGCTGGCACCCAGGAATATAATCTGCTGCGAGGGCACTAGTTTTGACTTCTTTTCATTTACTGTGTACCCTAGAGAAATTAGCAACCTTTTTACAAATGCCAGATACTGTAGAAGAATGTCCTTTGTCTCTGCTCGAATGAGGCAGTCGTCCAGGTATGGATACATTTGAATTCCTTTTTGTCTGCAAAATGCAATTACTGGTGCCAGGCACTTTGGCTCATCTACTGCGCCCAGGGTCTTCACAAAGGGCAGTGCAGAGAATTGGTAGTGCATTGTACCAGCTTTGAATCTGAGGTATCTTCTGCAACTTTGTCTGATAGGGACATGCAGGTATGCCTCTGAGGTCCAGAGTAACAAGCCAAGTCTTCTTGCCCAGCATGGGTAGAAGCTGCTGTAATGTCAACATTTTGAATTTCGGAATATCCAGGTAAGTATTCAGAATTGAAAGATCTAGTATGGGCCACCAGGCCTTCTCCTTTCTGGGGACCAGGAAGAGTCTTGAGTAAAATCCTTGCCCTTGTTCCTGTTGTGGTACTTTTTGAATAGCTCTCATGTCCACGAGGGCTGAAATTTGTTTTTGTGCCTCTGCCCATTGATTTTGTGGCAGATCTGGCATTCCTTTTAACCTTGGTAAAGTATGAAAGTGGAATCTGTAACCTTGAGACACAATATTCAGGACCCATTTGTCTTGGGTGATTGTTTGCCAGTTTTGAGAAAAAAGTGCTAGTTTTCCCCCTAAGGGGGCTTCCAGAAGGGACGTGCTTGGCATACGAAGGGGAAAGTCATTGTGACTTGTTTCCTGTAAGGTTGAGACTTGTCCTCACCACCTTTTGAGGTTGAGGTGCCCCACTGTCGTCTGTTTGAGCCTTGGGGTTGAGATCTGCCTCTTGAGCGTCTGTATCTGCCTCTCTGTGGCCTGTCTGACACTGGAAAGGACCAATTCTTTGTTGGCCAATTTCTGCTAAACCGAGGTGACTGTACCTGTAAGAAATCCTTGACTGTTTGCATAGATTTAGCTTTATCCTCCATTTTCTTTAACACCTCTTCTGCCTTAACACCAAAGTATCATGCTGTAAAGGAGCATCCAATAATTTTGCCTTAACATGATCAGGCAAACTTTGTTCTTTTAACCAAGTAGGTCTTCGAATCACAGAACCTGTAACTGCGGCTCTACAAGAGGCCTCTAAAGAATCAAAACCACATTGCAGAGTATGTTTTCCCACCTGTTCAACTGCATGCAATAAATCCTGCATTTCTTTACAATCAGGAGCTTCTGAGCTTGCAAGCATTTTCTGTTTTAACTGAGCCATTAAATATTGTTGGTACTTAAGCATGTGAAACTGGCAATTTAAAGCTCTTACTGCTAAAGTTGCAGAAGTGTATACTTTCTTCCCCCATCTATCCAAAGCTCTGGAATCTCAGTCAGAGGGTACTGGATTTTTTGCAATGGAAGCCTTAACCCCTTTTGGACCCTGGGAAATAGTTTCTGGATCAGCAGAAGGGTTTCTGTAAAGAAACCTGTGAGAGTCAGGGACTCTATAATACCTATTTGGCTTGGCTGGAGCAGGGGGCAAAGAGTCAGGGGATGAACTGGATTCAGAGAACACATAATCCACAATATCTAGCACAGGCGGAATAGCCAGGGGCCTGTGTTGAGGCAATAAGAGGAAATCCCTGAGCCTCTTCTTGGATTCTGAATAATCCTGGCTTTCCCAATGGAAATGCTCCCTCATGGTATGTAAAGATTCCCCAAAAGAATAATCCTCAGGAGGAGAGGCTGAAGGGATAGATTCTTCAGCATCAGAGTCCTCATGGGGGTATCCCTGGTCTGAAGAGGAATCAGAGGAAATGGAAACCTGATCAAAGGAGTCACAGACTGTATCCTGCCTAGGCCTTTTCTCAGGAGGGGGATGGGAACCCCTGATTAGAGTAATGAGGTCTTCGGCCATTTTAAGCATCTGTTTCTTAGGCATGGAGGACTGTCCAGGAGCATGCTGTACTTGTTTCTTTGCCTTTAATGGTACCTTTGTCTTGGCTGTTGTTTTAATGGTAAGTTGTGAAGGTCTGAAAACACCCTCAGAAGCCGATGCCTGCACAGCGGCTCCGGACCCATCTGAGGGATTAGTTTCCGTAGAACCAATACCTTGAGTTTCCAGAGGCCTAGAAGTCTCCACATGGTAGTCGGCAGCTGCCTGTGGCTCTGAGGTAGCGGGTGTCAGGGGCTGCGAAAGCGCCTCACTGAGAACCGGCGACTGGCCTAGAAGAGGTTTCGTCGGTTTTGGACCTCAGATGCTTGTCTTTATCCTTGTCTTTGCGTTTTTTCGGTATTGAGGTCGTTGGTTGATCCGACGGCATCATATAATTGAACCTTCGGCCAAAGTAGTGCAAAGCAAAATCAAAACGTCTTTTATAGTGCGTTTGTTAAATTTAGCACAAAACCGACAACTAGTGACATTGTGATCAGGGCCTAGGCATGGAATACAGTAAGAGTGGAAGTCCTTATGAGGTATTTGCTTCCCACAAGAAATACAATTATTAACTTTTTCTGACATCAGTCTGAGGCAAGAAAAAAGTTGCCCCAACGGGGTACTTAGCTTTATTGAAGACTTCGGATCTGAAATTCGATTTCGAAAATCTCAGGAGTCGGCCGACAGGCACTTGTGAACTGCTTCTGCTTCGGGCACAGTGCGCCAAGAAAGACTGAAGAAAATGGCATCAGATGCATCTTATATACCCCTGGCGCACTGACGTCAGGGAAGGAGCGACAGCAACCGACGCCGGACCAAGACTTTGGAACTCGGGCCGACTGCGGGACCACCTGACGGCAGGATAACCCAAGTGTAATGACTACAGCAGTGCAACACGAACATCCAGGGATGAATTTCCTGTTCCCCATCCAATTATCCAAGTTACACTTGAATTGGGTTAGGGAGGACCTCTGCTTCACATGGATGGGGAGCCTGCTCCAGAGAAGGGGTAGTCTCTGGGATACATACCTCTCTCTCCAGCAGGCCCTATTTATACCACAGGCAAGGTCTAAGTCTTTAGAACAGGTAATTTTGGTGATGCCTGTTTTGTGTACATCAGGAGATCCATCAAACTGGGGTCTGACGATGCTTTGTATGCCAGGCATAGATCTGTCCTCAACAGGCTGTAGGAGACAGGACACAGGGATAGGGCCTTAAGGTGGATCTGCATAGGACAAGTTACTTTTGCAATGTATTCTTTTAGCGAGGAACCACTGTGGACGCTCCAGTTGTTCGATATGCCTGGTCAGGTATATACCAAAGGGGGCACTGTACTCAATGACGGGTCTGGTGAATGGCGAATAACAGTGGAACAATGATTTCCTTGGACAAAGATGTCATATCTTTGTTTATAAGTTGAACAACAATGGGCCTTGACCCTGCCTGGGATTGTTATACTTAACCACAACAAAACTAAAGGTAATAAGCCTTAGACTTACATTTAGAAATAGTTTGTCTTGACACAGGTTATCCCTTCTTACCTTCCCAAGAAATAAATAATTTGAAGATGTGAAATATTTAGTTCTGTAAAGATAGCTCAGTACCCGAGCTATCTGTAACATGCAAGGTATGCAGTATCTTTCCTCTTTCGTTCATAAGCTCAGGATAGAAAATGGGGAGACGGACAGTATGGCTTAAAGTAAACTCTGATACCAAGGATTAGTTCTAAAAATAAGCCTTGCCTCTATGGAAAATGAGAGCTGAATCACCCATAAAAGCTTTCAACTGATATACCCTTGTTTCTGAGGTCAAAATAATCAATAAAACTGTTTTCTATATTAAGAACCTCAAGTCAGCCAGGTTAGCTGGTTTAAAGGGAGTGTTAGTTTCTCTAATACAAAATTAAGATCCTAATAACGGGCCCCATGTTTCTTGGTGGCTGCTTATGCAGTATCCCTTTCAAAAATGTTTTAACATGAAAACATATTGAGAAAGGAGGATCCACAGGCAAACATGCTGAAATCATGGCTGAGAAATGAACATTGATGAAGGAGTAAGAAAGGCCATAGGATAGTAACTTACAAAAATATTGTAAAACCAGACAACTAGCCATGAATGGGTGCTAGTTATGCTGCTGTCATCAACTAGAAAACCTTTTCCATTTACTAATATATGATTTTTTTAAAGCAAGCTTTCTTGTCTCCATTAGTAGCTCCTGCACATCCTAAGTAAAGAGGAGCCTAAAGGTAATTAAGACTATCATCCGGGCAGTCAGTTGACGTTGATTAGGATTGGGGTACATCAAACACCTTTGTTCTTGTGTAAGTAGAGCCAGTTTGTGATAAAGCTTGTGTTAATTGTCCCTGGCCATTTCCAAAAGAAAGAACCACTGTTGTCTAGGCCAGAAGGGAGTCACTACTATAATCTTGAGGTATTCCTTTGGAATCTACAAAAACAGCTTGGGTATCAGTGGAAAGGGTGGAAATACATACAGGAACATTCTTGTCCAAAGAAAAGGGATCTGTCTTCCAGGCCTTTTTATAGTAAATCTTGGATCAGAATCATGCCAACAGATTGTTCCAAGAGGAGGCACATAGGCCTACATGAGGAAATCCTCACAGGTGGATGAAGTCTTAGAAGACCTACTGACCTACTTGCCATTCGTGAGGGTCTGCCCTTGTACTGCTCAGATTTTCTGCCACATAATTTTGCTCTGACAGAATATAGGACACCTGTAGAATGAGACTGTGCTGTGAAGCTATATCCCAAGCTAACAAGGCTAGTCTACAAAGGGGGTACAACCTGGTTCCCCCTTGTCTGTTGATGTATCACATGACTGTGGTATTGTCTGGAACAACTTGTAGAGGTCCTTGGGACCAAAGATGATTTAGAGAGTTATAATTGCCTTGACCAGGACAAGCATCTCTCATATTTATGTGCTTGAGTCTGTCATTGGTGTCCCACACATCTTGCACTTTTCTTCCTCCTGAAAGTTACCCCCAAGCAAACATCAAGGCATCTGCAGTGACTGACTGCTTTGGAACAGACATTTTGAAAATGACTCTGCAAAGATAAGCAAGTTGCACAAATGTAGAAAAATGTAGATACACTGTTTATAGGGATACTATGTGGTTTGTACCAGCAATTATCTATAACTGGAGAGCAACACTTTGTGGACACTTTTGGTGTATTAGACATTTCAAAGGGAAAGACAGAAAACAGATGATGTGATCCAGACACACAAAACCTTAAGAAAGATCTGAAGTCTGGATGAATGGGGATGTGTTGGCAAGCATCTTTTAAATTTACTGTTATCAGGAAACATGAATGAAAAGGAAGAGGCAACAGACTGTGAAATGACATCAACTTAAACACCATCATAAACAAGTTTAGGAAAGAAAGATCTAGAACTGCTTTCCAAGCATTTTCTTTCTTTGACACTAAAAACATCCGTGACTAAAAACATTCCTCTACATAGGAAGGAGGAACTGGTTCTATCAAACCCTGGTTTGGTGGATCAGGGAATTAACCCCTGGAAAGGAGGAATTTCCTTCCACTGCCATTTGTAACCTTGATGAACGATCTTCAGTACCCATTTGCCTGAAGCTATTCACTGCCAAAGGGAAAAGTACAAATTCATACTTTCTGGAAGAGGAAAGGGGACTACCAGGGTGGGAGGACAGAGACAAGGTCACTTGAATAGGTATGTCCTTGGTTTTGGGGGATTCATGTATTTTTGGAACTCCCTTGCCATTTCTTCATAAACATATATTTACTGCATCTATATTATATTATCGTACGATGAAAATAGCGAATGCTATTTCATCGTACCAATAATATCTAAACAAAATATCGAACAAACAGAACATCAAATTTTTTCCCCAAGGAAAAAAATTTGCTGCTCCGTAAAAACTTAAACACAAATTTAAGTGGGGGGCTTTGCCCCCCCCCCCCACACCCCCCAATGAAGGGGGCTGTGCCCCCCACGCCTCCCTACTTAAATGTACCAACTCTGAGATCACACCATAGTGGAGGAAATGGCAAAGTCCCGAAGATGGCCCACCAAATTTTTTCCCTCGGAAAAAATTTGATGTTCCGTGACTTCGCTATTTTGCCATTTCGACAGTATCGGATCGACTAAATAGCATTCGCTATTTAGTCCATTCGACACTGTCATATAGACCGTATTTACCTGCATTTTGTTGAGACTGTTTATTTTTTTGCCAAAACTGGATGAGGGTTACAGAATCCCTAAGAAAACTTAGAAAATGAGGGCAGAAAAATCATAACAGATTCCCTGCATCAACTCACCCCTTTCATCACACATTTTGATCACCTCAGCAACAGAGGAGCCACGCCTGACAATTCCAAATTCTGAAAATCAGAGGTGCAAAAGCATACTTTTTCCAATACTTGTCAATAATTTAGCAGCAGTAGGATTAACTAAAGCTACAGCTGCTAGGTCTGGTTTGGGAAAAGTGTACAAAAACTTAAAAGACTGAGGAAAGTTATACATCTTATCTGCTTTTTTAGGGGCAACTGGCTATCAAGAAACCTGAAGACAGTGACACACATCCTCCCAAGCTGACAAAATTGGAGGAATGGGTAAAGGTTCTGGTAATTCCTTCTGTAACAGCTCACAGTATTTTCTAAAGGAATAAGAAACCTCAGTATTCTACACTGAAAACAGTTGGCACATTCTAGAAACAATCTCAGAGAAAGAGAATCACCTACAGGGAGAATTAGAAACTGAGCTCTCCTCTGAATATGAACAAGAAATTGAAACAACCCAGTATCTGCCCCTACATCCTCCTGTCCAGATTAAAAATCTAAATCTCTTCAGGAAGAACCGCATCTCTTTGTCTTCTACCATAAGCTACTTTATAAGAAGTATTGTGTGTGTCTTTTGGCTTTTCCCGGTTAGGGGTCGCCACAGTGGAACTCCGGTCCGCTAATGATTGGCAGTAGATTTTTACATGCCGAGTTGCCAGCTCTGACGCACAACCTTCAATGAAGGTACGCCCATTCACGCATGTCTCCACACAAGACGCTCTAGCTGAGAATCGAACAGGACGTCTTACTCTGAGGTGACAATGCTACCTAAGAAGCATTAATAGTCAGAATAAAACCCTGAGCTAGACCCAGTAAACTACTGCAGTCTAAGGAAATTTGAGGAGTAAATGCATGTTTTTCTCTTTATGATAGAAAATATGGGGCCAACAATGACATTCATGGCGACAGCAGTTTCCCCAAGGATGGATACAATATTCTAACAAGACAGGGAATTCTTCCCTGTTCCCTCTTTCAGGGCTGACAAGAGTGGCTTTCCCTTGCCCCAACAGCTTCAGAGGGTGTAGCTAACCCTTAGGTTCACAGAGGCTGTAGGAGCTACACCAGACAGATCCAGGGTAAAAGATGAGTGGTCTAAGGAATAACTAATGGCAACAGCAGAATCACCTACCTACAGCTGAGACAAATCGCTACCCTCATATGGGGGCAAAAGACTGTTGACTTAATTTTCTCTTTGTGACTGGAAGAAGGACTGACTGTAGGACTGGTAGTTGTTTTATGTTCAAGCTAAAAATTGTGCCTCTGTCCCAGTGCAAACAAGCAGGAAAAGCTGGTAAAAAAATTAAAAGTCTTTAAAATTCACTTGTTTCACATAAATCAATGTAAAAAGCACTTTAAAACATTTTGCAGCCCCAAAATGTAAAAAGACACTTTCTTCACTGAAAAATGTTTTTCGATTACCTTAGACAATTTTTAAACATATGGAAAAAGTGCTCTCTCGTTTAAAGTACAACACAGTCTTCATAACAGTCTGTAAAACACAAACCCTTAGCTTTAAAATATCTTTGTCGAAAAAGAAAGTATTATTAAATAAACATTCTTTTAAATGGAAGGTTTCCCCCAAAGAGAACTTATCTGCCCAACAAAGGAGCAGCACAACTGGTCCTTGAAAACATCAGAAGAGTGTACTCTTCAGCAGCAGGAAAATTCTGAAGGGTCTGGTGCCCAAACCTTTTAGGTAGGTCAGCTCGAGCTGACTGTTTTGATGTGTGGAATGTGCCTTGAAGCTTTGTAAGTGGGCTGGCTGTTATATCCTTGGCAGGATATAACCAATATACGTAAGACTACTGCAAAAGCGATCAATATGGTTAACACCTGGCGGGCTTCAAGGGTGAACACGCTTATGCAATCAACACATTACATCATGGCATACACATTTCATTTTATTTATTTAACATTTATTTACCAGGAAAGTCCGCCTGGGAAAGTACAGTTGTGTACACTTACCATAAATGTAGATGTTCGAGTGTATTCACTGTTGCAGTCATTACATTTGGGTAATCTGCTGGCAGGTTGCCCTCAGTCGGCCTGAATTCCCAAGTCTTGGGTCCTGTATCGGTTGCAGTCTCCTCTTCCATGACGTCAGGTCATCAGGGGGATAAAACAAGCAGACAACACCATTTTCTTTAGTTTTTCTTGCCCCAGATGTCAGGTGCTCCCCAAATGGGGAGCAAATATATATATATATATATATATATATATATATATATAAGCTATATATACATTCAACAATACAAACTTTACCTTCATCTACAAGCAAATACACCACAAAGGCTGTAGAAGATAGTGAAGGAAAGAGAAAACTCCAGAATAAAAGGGGGATGGCGGGCGGGTAACCTGGACTGCAACAGTGAATACACTCGAACATCTACATTTAGGGTAAGTGTACACAACTGTACTATGTTCTTCATGTTTCATTGTTGCAGTTATTACATTTGGGTAGAATCCCAAAGCTATGGATGGGAGGCTGGAGCTACACTGCATTAGGGGCGCCTATAAGGACCAACTGCAGTGGCAAAGCCTGCCCTGGACTTAGAGTAGAGAGGTACATGATAATGCTTTGTAAAAGTGTGAACAGAACTCCACGTAGCAGCCTCTAGAATGTCTTTGGTTGGTACCCCTCTGAGAAAAGCTGCTGATGTAGCTGCAGCCCTGGTGGAATGAGACCTAAATGTCCTTGGGCACCGGTTTGTCATGGTGTAAGTAGCAGAAACTAATGCAGTGGCTTATCCACTTTGAAATAGTCTGCTTTGAAATAGCCTTTCCCTCTGATCCTGCAGCAAATGTCACTAGTAACTGTTCAGTTTTTCTTAGAGCTTTAGTCCTGCTCAAGTAGAATCTTAGTTGTCTGTGTACGTCCAAGGAATGCAGAATCCGCTCCCCCTTGTTCTGCAAATTTGGGTAAAAAGTTGGCAGATGAATAGTTTGGTTAAGAGCCACACTGGAAATCACCTTAGGCATAAATGACGGATTGTTCCTGAAGTACACCCTGTCTGGGTAAAATATGATAAAAGGCTCCACAGCCATGAGGGCCTGTAGCTCTGAGGCCCTTCTTGCTGAAGTAATTGCCAGGAGCAGAGCTGTTTTTCATTATAAGAACTTTAGATCTGCAGTAGCAGCTGGTACAAATGGAGGCAGGGTGTGCTTTTCAAACATATAATTGAGGTCCCATGCAGGAATTGGTGATCTTCTGTGAGGCCTTACATTTTTGGCTCCTCTAAGATACTGCTTTAGTAAATGATGAGAAAAGATTGGTGGCTCTGTGTTGTAATGAGCCGAGATGGCAGAGCATGGATTTTTATTGATGAAAAAGATAGGCCTCTGTCAAGCATCTCAGTCAAGTATTGTAAAATTTGAGGAATATTTGGCTCTACTGTGTCAGTTCCTTGTGCTTGGTGTTCCAAGCACAGAATCTCTTCCATTTATCAGCATAAGATTTTCTAGTACTAGGCCTTCTGGCTTCCAAAATGACATCCATCACAGCTTTACTGAGAGGTGTTGTTTGAATAACTACAAGATCAGCCATGCTGCCAGGTTCAGTGTTTGGAGCCGATTGTGCACGATCTGATTGTTTTGCTGGGACAGTAAGTGAGGTATTTGAGGCAAGTACCAAGCTGGGGACTGAGACATATTCCTTAGGATTGGGTACCAGTACTGGCGGGGCCAGTCCGGAGCAATTAGTATCATCTTTGTTTCTCTTGTCTGACTTTTAGTAGGACCTTGGGAAAAAGAGGCAGAGGAGGAAAGGCGTACACTGATAGGTTTTTCCAACTGAAGGATAGGACGTCCACTTTCCATGCTTGTCTGTGATAAGTCTTTGTGCAGAATATTTCCAGTTGATAATTCCGAGGAGAGGCAAATAGGTCTATGTCCGGGCTCCCCAATTTCTTTGTTATTATGCTGAAGACTTGTGGATCTAGTTTCCACTCATGAGGGTCCATAAGGTTTCTGCTTAAATCGTCTGCCAGAGTATTTTGCTTTCCTGGCAGGAATTGAGCATGAAGGTGTACTAGGTAAGTCAAGGCTGTGTCCCACAGTGCCATGGCTAGTCTGCAAAGGGGATATGAGTGTGTGCTCCCCCTACTTGTTTACGTACCACATAACCGTGGTGTTGTCCGTCTATCAGTAATTGTCCTGGATGAAGTAAGTCCTTGAAGGCTGTCAGGGAATTTTGAACAGCTAACATCCCTTTTGGGTTGATATGCAGATGCATTTGTTTTGGGGTCCATATGCCCTGAATGCATCTTCCCACCAGGTGGGCCCCCCATGCATAATCTGATGCATCTGTTGTTAAGGTTTGGCTGGCAGGGGGTAGAGTGAAAGCCCGTCCCATGTTTTGGTGACATGCCTTTGCCCACCATAGAAACTCCTGTTGTAGGCAGGGAATGAGAGGAATCATTGTTTCCAGACTGTGACAATGTTGACTCAATAAACTTTTTAGTTACCACTGTAGTTTCCTCATATGCAGTCTTGCATATGGAATCAGTAGAATGCAGGATGCCATGAACCCCAAAGCCTGCAGAGTTTCTCTTGCAGATAACTGGGTTTTTGTTGCCATCAGTTTGAAGTAGTCAGTTGCCTTTGTTTGTCTGGTGTGAGGAAAGCCATCTGGGCAGTTGTATTCAAGCTTGCATCCAGGAATGTTATCTTTTGAGAGGGTACCAGTTGTGATTTATTTTCGTTTATTGTGTACCCTAGGCATGTTAGAAGCCTTTTCACAAACGCCAGATGCTGAAGAAGAATGTCCTTGTTCTCTGCTTGAATGAGACAGTCGTCCAAGTAAGGATAAATTTGTATACTTCTTTGTTTGCAAAATGCAATTACTGGTGCCAGGCACTTTGTAAAGACCCTGGGCACAGTAGATAAGCCAAGGGGCAGTGCAGAGAATTGGTAATGCATAAAGCCAGCCTTGAAACGGAGGTATCTTCTGCACGATTCCCTTATTAGAATATCCAGGTATGCCTCTTTTAGGTCTAATGTCACCAGCCAAGCGTTCTTGCCCAGCAAGGGCAGAAGCTGCTGCAAGGTTAGCATTTTGAATTTTGGAATGTCCAGGTATGTGTTCAAAATTGACAAATCCAGTACTGGGTGGCAGGCCTTGTCTTTTCTGGGTACCAAAAACAGTCTTGAATAAAACCCTTGTCCTTTTTCCTGTTCTGGTACTGGCTGAATAGCCCCCATATCATTGAGTGACGTAACTTGTTTCTGTGCCTCTGCCCATTGATTTTTTGGCAGAAATGGCCAGCTGTTTGCAATTGGCAGAGTGTGGAAGTGGAATCTGTATCCCTGACATACTATGTTTAACACCCACTTGTCCTGGGTTATTAACTGTCAATTTTGAGCATAAAGTGCTAATTTTCCCTCTAAAGGTGCTGTCAAAAGATAAGTGCTTGGTGATGGCAGAGGGAAGTCATTGAGCCTGTTTACTGTAGAGTTGCCCTTTATTTCCTCCAGATTTGGAGGTAGAAGCACCCCACTGCTTTGACCTGTAAGAATCCCGTGACTGGTATCTAGAACCTTTAGGGCGCCTGGATTTGCCCCGTTGAGCTCTGTCGGACACAGGAAAGGACTAATTTTTTTGTAGGCCAGTGTCTACTGAATCTTGGTGGCTACACTTGTAAGAAGTCTTTTACAGTTTGCATAGACTTAGCTTTGTCTTCTATTTTCTTTAAAACCTCTTCTGCCTTAATACCAGAGTATAATGCTGTAAAGGTGCATCCAGCAATTTAGCTTTAACACGATCAGGCAAATTTTGCTGTTTTAGCCAGGCATGCCTCCTAATCACAGATCCAGTAACTGTGGCCTTGCAGGAGGCCTCTAAGGAATCAAAACCATATTGCAAAGTATGCTTTCCAACTTGTTCTGCTGCATGCAATAATTCCTGCAATTCTTTATTTTCTGCACATTCAGAAATCAACATCATTTTCTGTTTCAGTAATCCCATAACATGTTGTTAATACTTGAGCATATGAAACTGGCAGTTTAAGGCCCTAATTGTCAAGGTTGCAGACGTATAAATCTTATTTCCCCATTTGCCCTGGAATCTCTGTCAGAGGGGGTAGGATTTTTTGCTGTTGAGGCCTTAACACCTTTTGGACCCTGTGAAATAGTTTCAGGGTCAGTAGCAGGGTTTCTAAATAAAAATTTGTGTGAGTCAGGAACCCTGTAATATCTGTCTGGCTTGCTAGGAGCCGGAGGTAAGGAGTCTGGAGTCAAGCTTGACTCTGAAAACACATCATCCACAATGTCTAAAACAGGAGGTATGGCTAAAGGCCTATGCTGAATAAGGAAATCCCTGAGCCTCTTTTTTGATTCTGAGAAATCTTGACTCTCCCAGTGAAAATGCTCCCTCAAAGTATGCAAGGTTTCTTCAAAGGAATAATCTTCAGGAGGAGATGCAGATAGGATAGATTCCTCTGCATCAGAATCCTCATAGGGTGGTATAGATATAATCCCTGATCAGAAGAGGAATCAGAAGAAATAGAAACCTGATCTGAAGATTCATAATCACGGTCTTGCCTAGGCCTCTTATCAGGAGGGGGTTGGGAACCCCTGATCAAGGTAATTAGGTCTTCAGTCATTTTGATCATCTGCTTTTTGGGCATAGAGGCCTGTGCACGTGGCTCATGCATCAGTTTTTTAGCTTTAGAAGTTGCTTTTGTCTTTGATTTTGAAGCTGGCAGTTTTATATAAAATGATGTGGCCTGAATACACCCTCAGAAGCCGGTGCCTGCTCAGCGGCTCCGGACCCATCTGAGGGAGAGACATCCACAGGTACAATACTTTGAGAATCTCGCGGCGTACCAGACTCCACATGGGACTCAGTAGGGGCCTGCGACTCGAACGTAGCGGGTATCAGGGGCTGTGAAAGCACCTCACTGAGTACCAACGAACCGGCGACTGGCTTAGGAGAAGCTTCATCATCTGTTCTGGACCTCGACGGTCTCTGTCCTTTTCTTTGCGTTTTTTGTGTACTCCGGTAGTCGGATTGCTATCTGATGACATTTCAGGGTAGTTAAATCTGTTTCCAAAATATTTTGAGGCAAAGATACACAGACGCTTAATAGTGCGTTGGTTAAATCTAGCACAAAACCGACAGCTAGGCACGTTATGATCAGGGCCTAGGCAAGGAATACAGTATAAATGGAAATCCTTATGAGGTATTTGCTTCCCACAAGTAATGCAATTATTAACATTTACTGACATCGGTATGGAGCAAGAAAAAAGTTTCACCAACGGGGTACTTCGCTTTAGTGAAGACTTCGGTTCTGAAACTCAAATTCGAAAATTTCAGGAGTCGTCCGACCGGCACTTGCAAACTGCTTCTGCTTTGGGCACCGCAAGAAATACTAAAGAAAATGGCT